>NW_028292579.1:7945110-8292754 GCF_029948245.1 Actinia tenebrosa | reverse complement strand
CACTTTCACACACTTACAAACACTTACACCCCTACACACAATGGACACAAATACACCAATTACACACACTTAACACACACTAATACACTTTACACACACTTACACACACTTACACACAACTTATGCACAGTAGCACCTTGTACAAACAATCTAAACACAGTACACTTTTACACCATAGTTACCTAGACTAGACACACTTAATTGAACTATACACACTTACATTAAACTTCGACAACACGTAAAAACACTTAAACAACTTACACACTTTAACAAAAACGTTTTGGAAAAAAAAGTAAAAAAAATTAAACACACAGTTACAAAAACTTACACACATTACAAACACTTACACACATTTACACACACTTACAACCTTACACAACTTACACACCCCTTACACCACAAAAAAACCTTACACACATTTACATACACTTACCACACGTACACACACTTCACATCCTTACAAATACACTTACCACACTTACACACACTTAACACCCACGTTACACACACTTATGCACACTTCTACAACCAATTTCAACCATTACACATTTTACACACTAGTTACTAAGACATAGACACCTTAAATACACTTATACCCTTATCTCACTTATACACACTTACCCACACTTAACACACTTACACACCTTACACACATTACACACACTTCACACACTTACACACCTTACACACACTTCACACACTTACACCACACTTACACAACTTACACACACTTACACAACACTTAACACACATTACACACACTGCACACACTTACCACCCACATTTACACACAACTACACACACTTAAACAAACTTAACACACACTTACCACACCTTACACACTGTTATGCCCCACACTTGTACAAAACAAAAAACATATTACACTATTTTATTACACATACATAGTTATTAAACGGACATAGACACTTAACATACACTTATACACACTTACCCACCACTTATACAAACTTACGCCACTTAAAGACTTTACACACACTTACAAACTTACACACACATTACACACATAGTTTTTACACAAACCGTAGTTCAAAAACACACACTTACACACACTTACCACCTTCGGGCAACAACTTACTCACGCCCACTTATACACACTCCACACTTTACACACTACACACACTTACACACAAGGAAACACACCTTGACACACACTTACAGCACACCTTACACACAAACGGACACACACTTACACAGGGAACAATTACACACTACTTACACACTTACACACACTTACACACACTTACACACACTTACACCACACTTACACATAAAGTACAACACTTCCACACCACACCCTTACACACACTTACACCTACACACACTTGAACACACCTTACACAAAACTTACACAAAACTTACACACACTGAAAAAAACACACACTTACACAAACTTACACAAATTTTACACACACTTACACACATAACAAACATTTACATACACTTACACACACTACACACACTTACACACACTTACATCACGGACACACACTTACCCGTCCAACACACGTACACACACTTACACACACTTACAACACAACACACACTTACACACACTTAGCACACACTTATACAAACAATTAAACACCTTACTATTTACACACATAGTTTACTAAGACACACACTTAAATACACTTAATGACACACTTACACACACTTACCCACACTTAAACACACTTACACACTTACAACACACTTACACACACTTACACACACTTATACACAACAACACACACACACTTACACACACGTACAACACACTTACAACACTTACTACACACACTTACACACAAACTTACACACACTTACACACCCTTACACACAGCACTATGCACACTTGTACAAACAATTGTACACTCTTTATTACACAAGTTATTAAGACATAGACACACTTAAATACACTTATAACCCATAACCCCTACAAACTTATACAACACAGTTAGGACACACACCCGGACACACACTTGAAAAACACACACGTACACACACAGAAACACAACACTTACACACTTACAAAACCCTTACACACTTACACACTTACACACACTTAAGGGAACACACACACACACGTACACACACTACACACTACACAAAACTTACACACACTTACACAAACTTACACACACTTACACACACTTACACACACTTACACCACTTACACTTACACACAACTTACACACACTTACACACACTTACACAAACTTACACACACTTACACACACAACACACATTACACACACTTACACACACTTACACACACTTACACACACTTACACACACTTACACAACACTTACACACCACTTACACACACTTACACACACTTACACACACTTACACACACTACACACTTACACACACTTACACACACTTACACAACACTTACACACACTTACACACACTTACACACACTTACACACTTACACACTGCACACTTGTACAAACAATTAAACACATTACACTATTTTACACACATAGTTACTAAGACATAGACACACTTTACACTTACACACCTTACCCCCTTACACACTTACCCACAACACACTTACACACTTACACACACTTACACCACACACTTACACAACTTACACACACTTACACACACTTACACACACTTACACACACTTACACACACTTACACACACTTACACACACTTACACACACTTACACACACTTACACACACTTAACACACACTTACACACACTTACACACACTTACACACTTACACACACTTACAACACACACACACACTTACACACACTTACACACACACACACACACACACACACACACACCACACACACACACACACACACACACACACACACTACATACACTTACACACACTTACACACACTTACACATACTTACACACACTTACACACACTTACACACACTTACACACACTTACACACACTTACACACACTTACACACACTTAAACACAGTTACACACACTTACACACACTTACACACACTTATGCACACTTAGCCACACTTATACACACTTACACACACTTACACACACTTACACACACTTACACACACTTACACACACTTACACACACTTACACACACTTACACACACTTACACAACTTACACACACTTACACACACTTACACACAGTTATGCACACTTGTACAAACAATTAAACACATTACAATATTTTATACACATAGTTACTAAGACATAGACACACTTAAATACACTTATACACACTTACCCTCACTTATACAAACTTACCCACACTTACACACACTTACACACTTACACACACGTGCACACAACGGGACACACACGTACAACAAAACTTACACAAACTTACACACACTTACACACACGTATGACACACGGCCACACACGTACACACACGGACAACCACTTACACACTGACACCACACTACAACACCTTACACACACTTACACACACTACACCACACTTACACACACTTACACACATCTGAACACACACTTAACAAACTTACACACACGTACACAAACCTTACACAAATTTACTCACACTTTACACACACTGTACAAACACTTACAACTAACTTACACCACACTTACACACAACTTACAAACATTTACATACACTTACACACACTTACACACACTTACACACACTTACATACACTTACACACACTTACACACACTTACACACACTTATGCACACTTGTACAAACAATTAAACACATTACACTATTTTACACACATAGTTACTAAGACATAGACACACTTAAATACACTTATACACACTTACCCTCACTTATACACACTTACCCACACTTAAACACACTTACACACTTACACACACTTACACACACTTACACACACTTACACACACTTACACACACTTACACACACTTACACACACTTACACACACTTACACACATTTACACACACTTATACACACTTACACACACTTACACAAACTTACACACACTTACACACACTTACAAATATTTACATACACTAACACACACTTACACACACTTACACACACTTACTCAGCAGCAGTTAGGCGGAGTCGCGAAGCGCCGACAATGCCAAAAATCGCATATCGAAAAACACCAGGGGGGGGGGTGGGGTTTTGGAGGTCGGTTAACCGCCCTACAGGGGGTTTTGCGCGATCGGCTGACAGCGCGAAAGGTTCCTAACTGCTGCTCTGTTGGGGTCGCAAACGGAGGGAAAGATATTCTTTAGATATACATGGCATCCGTCAACGACATTCAAAACGAAACTGTGCGCAGGCTGGGAAATCAGGTGATGGATAGCTCAGATGCGGATTTCGTCTTCGCGACGTTTATGGAGGGAAAGACAGACAAGACGATGAATCACGAGATGGCTGAAAAGATAATCGACAGAATGCCGGACGGCGACTACCGTTTGGAGTTGACGTTCGTGAAGTATTTGGACGGCGAGTGGGTGATAGAAAAGGGCCGTAATCCCATCAGGGCGTCTGGTAAGCAGAGTTTGTTCGTCTTGAATAAGCAAACGAGGCCGGGGGCATTGGAGGGAATTGACATGCTCTTCTATGAGGTCGCTTACCCGGTTACCGTCGTCATTTACGGCGCGTACGAGATCGAGGAGCCTGATGTTAGGAAGTTGCGCCCGATGCGACATCCGGGTAATTGCGTCGCGAAATTGGTCAAAGAGTTCTTCGAAGACGCTGCTCGTGGTGGTAAGCTTACGCCCAAGAGGAGAGAGGCCATAAGGAAATGGGAAAGAGATACCAACAAGACTGGAGGTACCATCAAAAACATCCAGAAGTTAGAGACGGCTTTAGAACGCCGCATACACGTGAAGGATATCACGGGCGGTTGCATTTACGAAGGGACGAAAAAATATGGAGGTAGAGGTGCCCCTATTGTCATCTACCAACACAATGGACATGCTTGGCGAGAACTTAGGTTCCCTAAGAAAAAGGAAACCAAAGTTTATGAGACGTCGCCGTTGGCAGAATTGGTCCACGAGAATTCCGTTTGGTTGATGGACGCGGAAGGAAGTCAGTTCATGACGCAGGATGGTACTCTCTACCGCCCTGAAGTAGAGCATCGACGTATTCAAAGTGCGTGTGCGACATTAGGGGAAGACTTTTCAGACGAGGTCTTAAGCAGCCGTAGTTTGGACTTCCTAGCTGCGAAGAAAAGAAATGGATGGAAGTCCACGCCTAAGGAATTTGGAGACATAGCCAAAGCCTGCGTAGAGCACGGCCATGGAGGTCTGTGGAACATGGAGTATGACGAAAACGAATACGTATCCTTAGACATGAAACATTGTTACCCTGCCAGTTTTAAAGGCCTAGGGGATTGTAAGGAGTATTACGACCGCTACGGGCATCCAGACTCACAATTCTTTCGTGTGTCTTTGCCCGGTAAATATGACGCCCCCAAGTCTACGGGGTTCGTGCGGTTGACCACGTGGAAGTTAGCAAAGGGCTTACATCCGATAATTTACGCGTGGTATGGGAAACATCTGCAGGAGAAAGAATGGATTCCCATACCCCTGCTGAAGTTTCTCGAAGAGCGCGAACTGCTCACGTACACAGCGCATGAAGCCATATTGTGCCGCTCCGCGTTTACGCAATGGTTGCCAGAGCATAATCCCACTGCTAGAATTGTCATAGGCAAATTCACCCAGGGTGCAAAAGAAGGAGAAAAGCACATGCAGCGGCGTTTGATAACCGATGACGGAGAGTTGAGCTTCCTCGTAAAACGCGCACATGAGCAAGGAACCATGGTGTCCGTAGAGAAGTGGAATTATTTCATAGAAGGCCAAGGGGAACGGCAATGGAATGCGTTGTGTTATTACCAAGATCATCGCCCGCAATATTACCATTTACGCGCCAGCATGCTCGCATATGCGCATATTAATCTATTGTCAATGCTGTTGCGGTTTGACAAAGAGGACGTTCCACGCGTGGCCACGGATTCTTTGTATGTGAAGCCTGAAGTGTTAGAACAAATGCAGGAGTTCTACACGGAGGACGAACTCGCGGAAAGTGGCCAATGGCGTATAAAAGATGAAGAGATAAAAGCCTGGAGAGAACGTGTGGAATACCACGGGGAACACGTAAAAGGTGCCACCGTCCGCACCGTGGAGCCATTGCCATCCGTTGTGGACCCCATTTCTTACCAACGCTTTTCGTACCTGTACGGGCCGGGAGGCAGCGGTAAGACCACCAGGGTTTTGGAATTATTCCCCCGCGTGAAGGTGTTAACGCCGACACACCGTCTGGAGAGGGAATTGACGGAGATGGGCCACGACGCGCAAACGTACCACAGCTTCTTTCGCTGGAATGGTCAAAAGTGGGTGCCAGAAGCAATACGCGACATACCTCCGGTGATATTATGGGATGAGATTTGCACCGTGCCATTAGAGATCTTGCAGGAATTTGTAGACTTCCTCCGCGGAAAGTGTCAAGTGATATTTGCCGGAGATCCATGCCAACCTCCTCCCATTTGCGGAGAAATGCCCCACGAATGGTTAAAAGGAATGGTAGACCATGCAGAGGAAATCAACGCCGACTACCGCAGTAAGGACGAAGTGAGAAACTTAAAGGCGGAACTTCGGGGCCTCAGTGATGCCGAGCAAAACAAGACGCTGCGTAAACGCATCCGAGCGAAGTCTTACGAGGACTTCCTTTGCGCGTGGCATCCAGAGGATTTGGTGTTGAGCAGCAAGCGCGCAGCACAATCGCGAATACAGAAAGATTTGTTAAGCGTACACCGCGAAAGATTCCCTTGCCATTTGGTGCCCGTTTGCTACAAGCCCCACGATACCCGCGTGCAGAAGAGAGACGTGTGGGTGCCGGGCACCGACGTCCAACTGCGAAACGCGGTAACTCATGATAAAGTCTGGGTGCCTATGGGAAAGGTTGAAAAAATAACCTCCCATCCAGATTGGCGTTTGGGATATTGTATGACAGTCCACAGCGCGCAAGGGCTTACCATAAAAGAAACCTTATGGATCATAGACCAGCGGTTATGTTGGAGTAATTTGATATATACCGCTGTGAGCCGTGTGGAGCATGCCACACAGTTGCGGAGGGCTTGGGGTCCGCAATTGCGTTACGATAAGACGCCAGAAAATATAGCAAAGGAGAACATTGCTAAGAAACTCCTTCGCTATAAGAGACACGACGAAGGAAAAAATATGACGTTCGACCTATGTGTAGACGACGTCTATAAGAAAGGGGCAAGGTGTGCCAAATGTAACATACCTCTACTATGGAGGTTTGACCCAAATGACGATCAGCAGTTCTCCGTGGATCGTATAAATAATAAGCGCGGGCATTGCAGAGGCAACGTAAGACTGAGATGCCTAGAGTGCAATCGGGCGCGCGGTGCTGCGCTACTCTGAGTCTTTGGGGACTATGAGCAGCTCTTCCTTGACAAATCCACGACTTGGGCCATCTAGGTAATACAACACGGGTTGCCCTTCCTTGGTGACGGACTTCGAAATCTCATACGTTTCCAAAGACCAGTTAGGATCCGTGGCTCTCTTACTGCCACCTTCGAGTTCCCCCGGCTGATAGAGGTATCTGACCACTATGTTGCGGGGGAGCTTTTTTTCCTTCAGTCCGACCGCCCTCGAACTTCTGACGTAGGACTTGTGCTCCACGTGTTTCTTTTTTATGGCATCCTTGGGTTTTATTCCCGTAGCCCTGGCCGCCTCGTTGTTCAAAGCCGCGACGACCTGGGGGAGCCTCTGAGTCCATTCCCTGTTGCGTTTGGAGGGATCTTCCAGCTCTTTCCAATACTGGTACCCAAAGAGACGCTCGGCCAAGGTTTTATTAAATCTTTCGACGATGCTCTGACCCCTGTGGTACTCTGCTTCGGCTCTCCTAATCTTAGTGCTGTGGTCTTTCAGGGTCTTAGTAACCACGCCCATAAACTCTGTCCCCGCATCCACTTGCAGCAGCTTAGGCCATTTCAAGACGCGCTTATAAATCCTACCTAGGGCTTCTGCGACTTCCCCAGAATCCTTGCTGGTTATGGGTTCGGCGTCCTTGTATCTGCTTGCGATATCAACTACGGTCAAAGCGTATCTATAGGTCTTTTTTCTCACCTTATCGTGCGGCAAGAAAAGCAAGTCCGCCTGATGAACTTCATTGGGGGCATTTACGGTAAAGCTGGGCCTGGGAATGTACTTGGGCACGGGAAGATAAACCTGCCAGAGGGTTTGTTTTTTTAACCAGTTCTTAGCCGTTTCATCTGATACCCTGGCCGCGGTCGCGAGTTTCTTGATGGCCGACGCTCCTTTCCAATAGCCTTCAGGCCCATAGTAAATCCTTTTGAGTTTGTCCTCTACGCGGCCCATTATATGAATAGAATCGCGCTTCGCTTGATTCAAGCGAAGGATAGGACAAGATTGATCTTGCGTCCGTTAAAATCCACCGTCTCTCCGTCCACTTTAATGGTGATGTTTATGCTTTCTACCAAATTAGACAAGTCATAGCTCAAAGAAATGGGAGTGTATTCTACCAGGTCAAATGGATTACCTTTGGGTAGAAACTTGGACATAAGAGAAGACTTTTCTCCATTGTTGTAACTATTGACCAAGTCGCAATAGACTTCGTAAGAGGATGCGACTTTCCATTTCACAGGTATGGCCGTGTTGGTAATTGCCTTGCCTGAGACACCTAATAAAGATCCTAATGCATCAGCTTTTCCTAGGGTTACCGAGAAATTGTTAGGAAGATTATGTTTGAAGGTCATTTCGTGCGGCAATCCTGTGGCGAGAGTATAACCGCGCTTGGCGAGCTCCTTAGCAAGGGTGATTGGCGTGTAATGTCCATCGGGTAGCATTGCGCTTTGATAATTGTTAGATCCATTATGCACGGTGACCATACCATTGACTAAATTATACCAAGAATTGTACAAAGAGCAACTTATGAGCCGAACCTTATGGGCTTTAATGGGGGGATTCAAGTAAGTGGTAAAGTCATTCTTGTCGCTTTCCAAAAAGACGATCATTATATTAGATACGCCAAAGCTACGCCTCCCGCCAGCCCTGCGACTCCTACAAAGACCAATTCATTGTCTTTTTGTTTCTTAGAAGGCTGGTAGTAATTCTTAAACTGTGGCTTTCTCATTCTAAAGTCGGGGTGCGCCTGCGCATAGAGCTTAAAGGCGTAGTCTGTGTTTTCGAAGTTCTTATCCGCCTGCATTTTGTCTTGGTAGTTCTTGTCCAACCAATCCCTGTAGGCTTGTCTTTTTTCATTCCAAGCCGCCACGTCCCGCTGATATTTCTCCAGCGCTAAGTCGTGTCTCTTCCTTTCGGCGGCCAAATCTCCGCTGCGATCACCTCTAACTAATCTATCCAAATATTGACCACCATAATTAGCTCCAGTGAATGCTAAGGCTGCAATAACTCCACCTGCGACCACGCTAGCCATTTATATGTTAGGTAGGTACTTTTCCTTCCGTAGGTAATCCTTTACCATGATAGCCCCGCCTACGGCAGCGGTCATCTTAGCAAAATTAGCGAAGCTCTTACTTGGGTCTTCAGTAAAGTCTTCTTTGAGCACTTTCTTACCTACCCAACCAATACCCGCAACGATGGAAGTAATGATAGCTGCTTCTTCAACAGTTTTCAATAACGCGGTTGACATTATATTACAGAGTGAGAAGGTTATCACTCCATTACGGGGATCCTACTTTTAGGTGCGGGTTGAGGCGTCACGGGTGTGTGATATGTTGGGGGTTCTACTTTTGGCTTCGTAGCCCGCCATTGTAAGTAGAGGCTGCCTGCTGCTATGATGACTCCCAACGCGCCAATGACGTACCCAGGATTGATAAAGGATTCCTCTTCTTTTTCCTCCACCTTTTCTTCTTTCTTTGCTTTGTTCTTCCTGTTCATCTCCGCGAGCTTCTTACCGGCAGCGACTCTGCCTGGAGATTTAACCTTGGTAATCTTTTGCTCCTCTTGGGGCTGCTCTACCTTCGACTCTGGTTCACTCATTTATATCTAAGGACTTGAAGGACTTGATAAGTACTTGACTAAGTACTTAAGGACGACTTGGAAATAACCTGGGCGCGACCTGACCAAGTACTTAAGGACGACTTGACTAAGTACTTGAGGCGACTTGATCAGGTACCTCAGCAAGTGCTGCCTGGAAGACCTTTTCGACTTCTCTGTCCTTCTTGAAGTCCTTCCAAGACACCAGTACCTCCTTCAAGTCGACATGCTGAGCTACGTGAAGTGCCGCAGAGGCGACTGCCATTAACTTACCGCACTTCAAAGACAACCACCCGCAGGTTATCTTAAGTTCTTGGGCGATGACATAGTCATCTCTTATGTCCTTCCGCAGTTGCTCCACGTCGTCTATGGGCAGTGCAAGTCCAAGCAATTTAGTCGCAAGTCGGATAGCGGAGTCTGCTACGGCGTCCGTGGTCTTACTTGCAAGGGCGGCCTCGTACCTCTTATGGAACTTCTTAACCTCCTCTTCTGACAACTTATTAACTTGCTCATGGGTAAGTTCCTTGCCTATCATTTCTTTACACTTCCCCGAAGACACAAGGATGTTAAGTTGTTCCTTAAGGTTACTTTCGTCTAACTGCGCGGGGACTTCATCTAAGAGCTGCTCAATCTCCATATATGTTAATGGAATACGGAAACCTCAAAGAGAAGATCATCTTGAAATGTTGGTGCGTTTTTAAATGCCGCATGTATTCATGCAACTGTTCCTTGGATATCTCACCACCGTAGTCGCTTAAGATGGTTTCCAGGTCAGACTTGCTCGGAGTATAAAATACGACAAGTGAACCTATGTTTTCCCTGAAGGGCTTAGAGACACTGGTAAGCTGCTGCGAGAGCAACCAAACGCTGATATTGTCATGCCTACCGCTGAAGGCGAGTTTAACGAGCTCGGAGGTGCGCTTTTTTACGTCGTCCCCACAGGCAATGTCGTCCAATATGAGTAAAGTCTGTGTATCTTTAGGGAATTGCTTATGCCAGAACTTCAAATGGCTGGATAACTCGTTAGGGTCTAAGATATCTACAAAGAAGTCGTCGTCTTTTACTCCTATGCCCGTCCAGGTGCGGTTATTCACGTAGGTGGGGCATAATAGCACGATATAGTCGAAGCGGTATCTAAAGGGTCCTAATAGCTGCTCCACGACGAACTGGGTCTTTCCGCAGCCGGTGGGTCCTACTATCAGAGCATTGCAGGGAATATGGTTCGGATCCATTATATATACGATGGACCCAGTGGACGCAGTAAGAAGGATTGCCACCGACGCAAAAGATAAAAGAGACACCATAGAAATGCAAAGGGAGGAGATCGATCGGCTGAAAGAGCGCGTGCAGGAATTGTACGATGAAATGTGCGGTCTGAAGCGCGCAGAACGGTTTGGTGCGCTGATAACTATGGCAACGTGGGCTAAGGAGTCCGTTAAGGACTTCATGCGATATCCCCTGTAGAATGTTGACATTGTTAAGTATATGTGGAAACTATTCCAAAGAATGCCTCAGAATGTTGACATTGTTAAGTATATGTGGAAACTATTTCAAAGAGTGTCTCAGAATGTTGACATTGTTAAGACGTGCCCTTCAAAGGGGTTATTATTTTAATTTATTATTATTAAATATCCCTAATTATTCTTAATAATAATAAATAAAAATAAGAATGGGATTTGAGACTCTTTGCACGAACCCTACTTTACTATTTTAAGCCGCCTACTAATCCTTACGGGCTTTCCACATATACTTAACAACGTCAACATTCTGAGACACTCTTTGAAATAGTTTCCAGGCATCCTTAACAATGTCAACATTCTGAGACACTCTTTGAAATAGTATCCGGGGTAAAAGAGTCCATTAAGGACTTTATGCGGTATCCCATATAAGGGTTATTAAATCCTTATTATATATGGAGTGTGAGCGGTGTAACAAGGAGTTCAGCAGCAAGCAAATGTTAAAATACCACCTGGAAAAGAAGGTATGCGCTAAGAAGGCACGCGAAAGGCGTTGTAAGGAGTGTAATCGACTCTTTAGCAGCGCGCAGATGTTGGATTACCACGTGGATAACCGCGTTTGCTTAAAGAACGTATGTGAGCGCTGCGAGGAGGACAAGAACGACGAATGGCATCGACATCGGTGCCGCGGCAATTACGACCTGCTGAGCGTGGCTTGCGAGGAGCACGGCGACGTTGCTGCACGATGTTGCCCAAAGGAAACCCAAAGGAAGTTAACGCGCCGGAAGAAGGAAATTGACCAGCGCTTTGCGGAGTTTGACTGCGTCGAAGGCGTAAGGTGGGAGGATAGAGAATATTGGGAGGCAACTTGTGAGCGCTGCGGCTGTCAAAGAAGTGACCAACATGTTTGGCAGTGCCTCTACGACGGCCAAGGCGGTTTCAAGGAGTACTTAGATCGCTTTGAGGCCTGGCATGCCGGCAATGAGGCGGCAAGGAAAGCCCGTAGAAGTTAGAAAGGACCTAAGATAGTAAAGTAGGGTTTGCGCAAAGAGTCTCAAATCCCATTCTTATTTTTATTTATTATTATTAAGAATATTCGATAATAATGAATTAAGGATATTTAATAATAATAAATAAAAATAAAGACCCCTTTTAAGGGCGCTTGCATAATGAAAATAAGAACCCCTTTTAAAGGTATATGCTAGCCTACGCAGCCGCCTTCTTAGGAGGCATTCTAATTACCCTTTCAATATATGGACTGTATTACTTGCGAACTACCTGCCGACTGCATTACCCCTCGTAAGCCGCCGCGTAAAAAATACACCTGCCTTCATTGCGACAGGGTATTCTCCGAAGGATCCTTTGTGGGGCATTGGTGCTCCGCGGATCCTAAAGCGCAGCGGGCGCTTAACTACAAAGAGGAGATGGAGTGACTCTTCTTTCAATGTCAAACTTCCATCGGCCATTTACCTTACCATAGCTGCGTAAGTGGGTGAATTCCTCGCCCTGAATTACGTACCGCACGCAATCCGGCGCCCAAAGGGAATATTCCTTGCCTTCTAAGTCTTTGAGAACTAACCGTAAACGGTCGATGTCTTCGAAGACGACGTAATTTTTTATTTCGTATGCTTTACCGTGGGCAAGATCACGCCAGTGAGTCAAGCTGAGCTTCATTATACCTATGGAATATCTTTAAATGCGTTTTCAAAGTGGCGTAGGACTTGAACCGCTTCACGCAGCCCCTACAGGGAATACGAATGCCATCCGCGTAATCCATCAGGGCACGGCAGATGATGTCGTAATCGTTGCTAACCATCGTTAGGTAACCATTTACGTCAAGCTGTGAGATTTTCTTAGATTGCTTCGCGGATAAGACGCCGTTTCCTTTTGGGGTTTTCAACTCAATACACAACCCGCGGTATTTCTTATGCGCATTTAGGATCAAAAGGTCGGGTTGACCGGCTTGGTAGCCTTTTCGCCAGCAGGTTATTCGCTTGCTGTCTGAATCTTGAAGCTCGCCAAGACCCGGCGCTATGATGAAATCGGGGTAAAACCTACGTATGTAGTCGACTACCTTCGCGTGTAGGTCGGCTTCATTTTCTATCTTAAAAACTAATTTATTCGGGCTGTCGAAGCGCTTGTTCATCGCATATTTACCCGTCTTTCTCAACGCGGGTAGGACTTCTTCGAGGACCCAATCTTGGAATTCTTCTGCCTTTGCCATCTTCGAGGAGAATATCAACTGATACAATCCGGATTCGTTCACATACAGGGAATGTGGGTGTGAATTGGAAGGGAGGCGATTCACCTCCATTCTAAGTTCGCTAAGCCTTACCTTGTATTTATCGCGAACGTGCACCTTAATTGCATCTTTTGGGCGTTCGTAGCCCAATGCGGCCGCTACTTCCTTTGCTTTGAAGTACAATTTATCGCCTTGCACGACTTGCAGTTTCGTACCGTTGCTTTCAAATACGCGAAGCATTGTATATTCAAGAAATATTTTAACATTGACGACTTCATTCCTCAGCCGTCCTAGTAGGCAACGCTTTTCAATTGGTTCATTGCTACGCTTAACTGCGCGTCAGACAGGACGAAGACGTAGCAGTTTATTTTATCACCGTCGCCCGCGGAGGCATTCTTGGTGCGTTTGATCTCCAATGTTATGCCATCCTGCGTATTTACTAGACGGAGGCCTTGACCATGTAGGTCTTCGTCGTTAATGGTGCGCATGTCAATCCACAGCGCATATTTGTCCTTAAAGAATTCCTCAGGGCTAATTTGGTCGCCAAACTTGCGCATGGCCTCTCTGTACACGTCTGCGGGCTTTATCCCCTGGGAGTAGACCTTGTTTGGAACGCCGTTTATGTTGACCCCCACGTTAGTAATGTTGGGGTTGTGAAAGGCCTCGGAGTTGCGCTTACCGGCTTCGTAGGGTTTGGCAAACACCAGCATCAACCCCGTGAGACTTCTTCGCGGGAGGTTAATGCTTTGGTTGATAACCTCATCCGTCTTATCCAGGAAGCTGAACGTCTTATACATCACTACGTGGTCGTAAAGGAATGCCTTGCCGGAGCTGTATTCCATGCCAGCGCTACGGGCCAGCTCTTCGCTGTACACCGTTTCGTACTGTAATTCTAAGTTGGTAATAGAGTATGGGGTTGTTGTGGTAAGTGCAGTGCTTAGCCCACCAATAATGTTATTAGCATCTGCTAAAGTTACTTCAAACTGTAGCTCGGATAACTGTCTTGGGTAATACACACCGTGATTCGTGATTACTTCAAAGTCCAGTGGTATGACATACTTACTACCATAGGCGGTCTTTATTCGCTTTGCGTCTGCCACTGCGGTTTCTCCGCTGCCGTCAGTAGGTTGCGTTTTCGTAGGTGTGCGAACCTTACGTAGAATGACACTACCAATTCCTTGTTCTATCCTTTGCGCGCGGTCAAAGGCCGTCAACCATAAGTCTTTGTACGTGGTATACAGATCGTACCTATTTAAGTCCAGCAAGGATTCCCCGGCGAACTTTACGCGCATCTTAGAAACGATGTTGCGACCCACGTTGTTAACGATAATCCTTTCATCTGTGGGGCTTGACTGCACCGCTAGGTCAAACCTTAGCGCCAGGGTGCCAGGAACCAACACTAGGTTATCTGTTAGGCGGGGCACGCCTACGTACAGCGTTTCCCCTGGTTTTGCGCTACTGGGGGTAAAGGTGACCCGGTGAAAGGTGCGTTCTGCTTTCAGTCCGCCAACCTGCTTAGGTAATACGTTGGGATTTAACTTTGAGCTTATCATATATAATGGAAGTAGAAGGAACGGATTTTGACCCCCTTACCGAAGAAGGCCAAGTCGATATTAACGATGAAGAATTTGATGAATGGACTAAAAACGCGGGGGCAAAGCCTTTGCTTTACGACATGGCCTTGATAAGCAAGTATGGCAATAGGTGGAAAAGCTTCAAGGCAGCCTTGAATCGCATGTGGCAATCAAGGAACCGCGGCAGCCCCGTCCCCGAGTACTTGGAACTTCAAAACACAGACGAAGCAGCCGCGCGGGAAACCGTAGAGTGGGCAATGCAAGAGCTAACGCAGCGCTACGACAACTTTGATGCTGACGACGTAAAGCTTACGGAAAAGGGAAACAAAGTCCTCATAAGCGTTCAAGACTTAAGATTTCCCGACAAAGACCGCTGGACAAAACCGCAACCCCTCTTTGATGAGGAGGGCAACGTTAGGGGCGACGTCTCAAGATTAAAAGGCTTTCAGCAGGCTACTAGGAGCATGTTAGAAAGGTTGCAAACCCTGAATGAAAAGGTTGCGCTAGAAAGGCGCGCTATCGAACTGCAAAAGGCGCTGGAAGAAAAAGAGGCGGCGTACGAAAAGCAAAGTCGACTACTTGCTAATGCTGAGAAGAAGTTTAGTCAACGAGACGTAAGAATGGAAGAAATGACGAAACACTTAGATCAGGCTTTACGTGATCGGGATAAAGCAGAAAGGGAGTTGGAGGAGGCTAAGAAATCACATGCTCCGACGGCGGCGTTAGAAAAAACGCTAAAGGAAAGGGAGTCAAGCTATAAAAAACAATTGTTGCGGCTGGGTCAAAGTAAAGACGAAAGCATACTGCAAATTAAACGAGAAGCCGAAAAGGCTTTAGATGAAAGGGATACAGCTCGACAGGCTTTTCGCCTTGCTCTGCAGGACCTAAACATGAGTCAGGAGGAAGTTAGGAAATTACAAACCACCATAGAGGGTTCTTTGGTGGAGCGGCGGCAGTTAGTTGCTGAAATCAACATTAAAGAAGAGCAAATCCAGCAAAAAACTCAGGCCATCGAAGACCTGGAAAAAAACATATCCGAAAAGCAGGAAATAATTGCGGACCTAACTCGTCCCGAAGAAGAAAGGGAGGCTGCCCAAAGGGAATTAGAAGCCCTTCAGGAGAGAGTTGCGGAATTACAGGCGCAAAAGGACAACCTGGAAAAGGAGTTGGGGCTTACCACCAAGGAAAAGGTAAAAAGAGCCCTTTTGAAGTATGGTCTTCCGCTGGCATTTGCGGTTGCTATTTCGAGCGTAGTAGGCGTGATCTTGTCCGCGCTTAAGGCTACGGGCGCGGGCGTAAAGAAATTAGGCAATGGGCTGACGGACTTAGGAATAAAGATGGCAGCCGGTCTTCCTGGGCTGCTGGGTAGCGTTCTTGGCCTGGCGCTTAGGGCCGGCGGAGAACTGCTAAAGTTTGTGGGGAATAACATTTGGATCTTGGTCGTCGCTATTGGAGTGGTACTCCTGAAGAAGATGAAGGGTTAATTTTATCCTTGTGTATTACTGGTGGCTTATCGTCGTCGGGCGCCCGAGGCGTCCTCGACTGGGGATAAGTAAAGATAGTATTCGCACCGCCTTGATAATGTGGAACTAGCGGCAGCACGCTCATGGTGCTAATGGGCTTATGACTCCAGGCCGCATCTATAGCAGGAGTTCCCACAACATTTATTCGAAGGTAGGCAACGTCATTGGGAAGGACCTGAAGCTTCGCATATTGACAATTGGCTATCATATGAAAAGTTACTGGCGTTAAGTCCTCTCCGCTTTTTGGAGGGGGCTCCGACGAGAAATGGACTGGGTTCCTATTGTTATCTTTTTTCCTGTAAGGCGGTAATGGATGGTCATTCTCATCAACGACCCTAAACCCAGCATTGCATGAATACCCCGTGTTAATGCTAATAGTACACATAATTAATCCCAGGCCCCCGACCTTCACCCACAATCCCGTGTCATACCATTGCTGTTGTAAGTATTCCTTTTCCTCCAAATAATGAAGAAACCAATCTTCCTTTGCGTGTGGATTCATATATTTCAGGGAATAAATTCCCTTCTATAGACTCATTACCGTAAGAGTGCTAATGGTCTTATGATTGTAGATAGTGTCTCTTTGATTTTCTATACCATTTACCGTAACCTTTCCCGTATCATCTACACGCATTTGCAGCTTTACCTTCCCGTGGCAATCGGCAACCATGTGTAAAGTCCAAACCGATAGATTTTCCTCGCTGCTGGGGTTGGGCTCCACGGAGAAATGCGTAGGCTCCCTGTTGTTCGTCTTCGTGCGCATGGGGGGTACCACACCATTGTCATCGCAGAAACGAAATCCTACGTTAGCGTGACTATGTGCACCAATACAAATACTACAAAGGATTAACTTCTTCCCTGAGTAGTTTAGGTCTACAGACATGCCCGTGACATCAACCCAAGCCGCCTGGTTGTATTTTTTCTCGCCTGTGTAAGTCGTATAAACACAATCTACTCCAGCTACGTAGGGGTTGTTCATCGCCATATATAATAGCTCAGACCAACACCCGCGGCTGCTAAGCCGGCTTTTAGTAAGTTATGGTCGTATTCCTCGGGTATCGTAGGCATAACATGGGCCTTCTTTGATGGTTTCTTAACTACGGGTAGCTTCGCTTCGTGTGACTTTTTTGGCTTCTCTACGAAGTGAGGAATGTTCCTAAGAGTGTCAGAGTTCACGTCATTCACCCCAAACTTCATATCCTTAGTAGCTCGCTGCAGCTTGTTGTTATAACCCACAACGGAATGGGCGTTGATGACCAAATTACTCGGCATTAACCAACAACCAGGCGACAAAGCGTAATCCAGTCGCACTTTAGACTGCTGCACCGCTAATTGATATCTCTGCACCGACTTGGATATGTCGTTCTCTATTATTGCTGACTCAAATAAAGTTAGGAATTCTTCTTGCGTTTCCCGCGAAGCACCTTGGGATCCAACGATGGGGCTGCGGGTATTTACCTGCGCTCCTAAGATGCAGTACACAAATGCTTCAATGCTGCGGTTAATCCTGGCTAGGTTCCTTAAACCTTTTCCTTTCATCAACACGAATGGATCCCAAGTGCCGAGGTAGTTCGATTGGATTCTGGTAATTAATGAATTATTGCTCTTATCACCACCCATATCACCGAACTCTAACTCATTACTTGGGTATTCCTGATGCCCATAATCAGCCGGCTTCTCACCGTTGGCACCCCAAACGTAAACGATGCCAAGGCCATGCGTCTTACCCTCTTTGTAACGAAAGTCTCTTTGCTGTGGTTTGAACTCATTAATTAACCTTTCTAGGGCTGCGGCGTTATATCGATTATTCATTGGATTAAATGCCTTATCTCCCGGTAAAGGTACGTTAAGCTCCTTCAACAACCTCCTTACCGTAAAGGCAACGTGAAACCGCATGATCGGAACGTGAAACATATCCGCGGCAACGCCACAACCTTTAGTGGCGGCCCAGACAGCAAAGTTTAACTGCTGCGGCCAATATCGCATATTGGGTCCTGCTAACCATTCCCTGGCCTCTTTACCCGACGTATGCTTTAACATCGTATCCCCATAGATATTCCTTACTACTACATCAAATGATTGCCTACCCACTGAAATCTTCAGGAACGTTACCATCGTTTCAAAGTCGTTTACACCACCTTCAGCATCGTAAAATGGGTAATCTTCCGTGGTTAACAATAAGTTTCTAGGAAAATTGGGCGCTTTATGCACGGGTGCCTCCTTCGTTATTGGCAAATGCTGTGCCTTTTTCCTCTCCTCATGCGGCTCCAAGTCCGTATTGCTGTACATTCTTTCGCCGTTATAGTAAATCCCATCGGGTCTTCTTTCGAACTTACTAGGGTCTGCATGCGGAAACATCTTCCTAAAGGCTCTCCAGTTGGCATAATCCCGGTTGTCGTGATGTGGCTGCTCCTCTACGTTATTCCCAAAAGCGTCGTACATTAGTATATATAATGGATGTTATACCATCAGCACCTCAGTTGTACCCAGATGTTCCCTATACTACACCTAACGAACTAAACGCCGAAAACTTTCGCCTGAATAAAGCGAACTTAATCCTGGCTTACTTGGAAGGGCAGGCAAAACACTATGAAAAAGTTAGAAAAAAGTACGTTAGAGCCCGGAGTACGCTACATAAGATTGCGATAACTTCAGGATCCATATCTGTTGTGTTAACGGGCTCTGGCGTTGCTACTTCGCTTACTGGGCCGGGAATAATCGTTGGAGTTCCTTTGGCCGGCGTTGGGGCAGCTTGTGGTATTATTTCGGCTGTTGCTACGGGTATTATGAAAAAGCTATCCACGAAAATATCCAAGCATGACACGACAATAGCTCTGTCTAGGGCTAAAGTAAATACTATTACCGACCTTGTCTCAAAGGCTTTGCGTGACAGAAAGATAGACGACGTAGAATTCTCGCTTATTCTGGCCGAAGAAGACAAATACGAGAAATTAAAGTCGGACATAAGGAATAAAAAAACAGTCGTAAAAGATCTTTCCGAGGAATCTCGCAAAAAGATCTACCAGGAGGCGAAAGAAGAGCTTCAAAGAAAGCTTGCTCAGTAAATATCATGATAGGATTCTATTTACATATTGAACGTCAGTCTGGAAATTACGCGTAATATAAATTCAGTGAATTATTTGGCGAATTATTACACGTAATATGAATTATTTGCATAACCTTATTTGGCAAATTATTACGCGTAATATAAATTCATCGTATGAATTACGCGTAATATGTTATTGTCGCCTCGGAATCCATCCTAACAGGGGGTGGTTGGGGTCTATTTTGTAAAATATTTCGTAAATTACGTCAGGGTAATAAGGAATATCCTTATCCAGCCGACAAAACATCCACTCGGCTTTTGTCATATCAGAAACCTCAGGAATAGACTTACCGGTAATTTCAGACAAAAGATAGGGAATAGCTTTGTAATATTTCCCTAGCTTTAATTTTTTCAACGTTTTCCGTAGACTTTGTGGGGTTGGCTCTTCTAAATGGTCTATGATTTTCTTCTTTACTTCGTCGCTTAAATATATCGGATGTAAACCTTGGATATGACTCATCCAGTCCCTGAAGTATTTTAATCTCTTATATGGCGTTTTCTTACGACCTCCATTGGCGTAATACTGCTCTCTGGTAGCATTTGGTACGGCATTACGAATATTCTTACCACACTCGTAACACTGTGCTGACGTGTCGTCTTCTATTTGCATTTTCTTACCACAACACCAAAAGGGTTCTGGCTTAGGTACGATAACTTTAGGTCTTAGACAAATTATGCAAAAGTCGTTAACGAACTCTTTACATTCTTCGCACTCCATATATAGACTAATATATTTAAGTGCGCTGTTGCCCTCAACCACACTTGGAGTGGGGGTCGTCCGTAGGTGGATTTTTGATACGGATCTTGCCCGTGTTGAGATTGCGCTGGAACCCCCATTCCCTATACTACTCCTCGTTCTTCGCCGCAGGCCAGAAGAAAAGCAGGTTCTGGGTACGAGATTGAACGCACAACCGAGACTAATGCATTTGTCATCGGCTTCCACGAGGGGGGGGGGGGGGGGGGGGCAAATGTGGGGACTTTGCTTTGAGCCTAGAGGAAAGCTATTCTGTATTTCCCCAGATATGCAGGGCAAGGATTCTTAGAAAATATAACTATATTCCACCAGCCCCTGGGACAAAATTGTTATGGAGTTGAAAGAACAGATCACGAAAGTAACACAAAACCGTAGCGTGCACACACTAAATCCATAAAATAAACTGAAAGACAAGATCTTAGTAACATTTATAGCAAATAGAGCATTTGATAATATCTTAACTTTCTACAAACTCTTAGTGAAATACTAAATCAGTATCTGTCTCAAGTTTGCGCTTGCTGCTACAGTTGACGTGTCGCTATAGTTACAGTAACTTGACCTTCAGTGTCCGCCATTTTGTGCATGACTAGTTTCCAGTTTACGAGCGGCGTAGGTTAACACAGCAACCCCAATGCCAGTAAATCAAAGTCAAAATAAAACCCAAGCAAACAACGATGTTTATACCTCCGTTTGCTTTTTTAGGCCTTTAGAGTCCAATACTTTATTGAAAACGGCTCTTTACAAAGAACTCTAATGCTTCCAGGGGGTTTCAGAATATTTTATCTATTTACCACTATCCCCCCCACCCCCCTCGTGGAAGCCGATGACGAGTGCATAAGGCTGAGCAAAGAGAACTCGAAACCGGAGTATTCCAACATTTTGGGCCCTGATACTATGATCTAATACTCCATTTTACACTTCCGTTCAGTGACCACGAATAATAGTTGCAAGCCGAGGCTGGAGTTGTCGTGCATGATAAAAAGTATAGTTTTGTTATGAGCGGAAACTCCAGTCACGCGTTCCGGAGTTCCGGATTTGAGAACATGCCAGCAGTATTAAGGAGGCTCAGGGTAGTTTTGGTCTGGCACACCTAGCCGCATTGAAACGGCTACAACTTCGTCTTGAATAACTCGATCTGCAAGCGCTTTTCACACAGTGTCAGGAAAGGATTAAAGGTTTCAAAAATGATAAATTAGTTTAAAGCGGCCTTTTCATTATGACGTAATGATGACATCATAGAAATCGTTTACCGCTTATTTTCTCGAAAACTAGACCTAAACTTTCAAAGCGACTTGCACCAGTCGATAGTATTCATCAAGGCACCTAACATATTGCAATATCAAAAAAATGTATGAGAGCGTTTTCCAAATATTACGCGGTGAATATTTTCATGGACTTTTACTATTATTTCCAGCGTGTCAACTTTATACCCTCAAAATCGGGACTTTAATTTAGTGGATTCAATATTTTTAATGGCTAGAATATAGGTACGGATATAGACACTGTCCTTATTGAGTATGAATCAAATTGTGACTTTCTTTCTTACGTTATGGATTTTTTGATATGAAGCTAAATGACCCCATTTGTTGTCAAAAGCGATAGAAAATATCGTTGAAAGCGGCATTCAAAAAATCGTCGAACGATTTTTTTCTAAATGAAGTCACTAAAAGATGTATGTTTTACAAATATTCTCCTTTAATTTCATATGCATTGAAGGGTTTAATAGTAAAAGTCCATGAAAATATTCAGCGGTAAACGATTTCTATGATGTCACCATTACGTCATAATGAAAAGGCCGCTTTAAACTAATTTATCATTTTTGAAACCTTTAATCCTTTCCTGACATTGTGTGAAAAGCGCTTGCAGATCGAGTCATTCAAGACGAAGTTGTAGCAGTTTCAATGCGGCTAGGTGTGCCAGACCAAAATTACCCTGAGCCTCCTTAAATCGTATAATCCGAAATCTAGTTCGAGTAGACGGTCGAATCCGTCAAAAAATTCGGCAAAGAAAAGAAATATCCTAATATATGTGGAATTCTTGTTGTGCTTCAGTTTCGTCATAGCTGTCATGCTAATTAACGTCCCAACCAGAGATATATTGCTTACTATCAATCATGTGACTTTTTGGAGTTGACTGGGGGGCAAACAAGCGGTTGACTGGGGGGCAACTAGCGGATGCTAAGTCAAAACATATCAAAATAAGTCCTCAAACTATTGTATTTGACTATTTTCACGACATCAAACCAGAAAACAAGAGATCAAAACAACCTCCAGGATTCTACAAGCCATCAAAAAAGAGCTATTACCGGAAGTGACCTTGATAGCAACCTTTTGGCTAATTTGGTTGGCAAATTTGAATGAGAAAAGATTCCCGACGTCAATGATGTATTGTCTTCATGCTTCAGGTGCCTTACAACACCGAGTAAGAGTCAGAATATCCATGTTTTGTTTGTTTGATGAATAAATAATTATTCAACAACACAATGGATTAAAAATGCTATATGAACTTACCAGAATTAACTGATTAAGCCTGTTTAGGCGGTACGATTTTCGCCTACAACACGCTCACGTCTGTCGTATCAAGTTGTAGGCTTGATTTGACGTTACGACTCGAGTTGTAGGATGGCGCGAGCGTGTTGTATACGATAGTTGTAGGCGAAAAATGTACCGTCTAAACCGGCCTTTAAATAGCTAATGTTGTATGAGAATATAAAATATATCTTTATGTAAATCTCCGCCGTCTTGGTGGTGTCCACATGAAGCGTAAAGAACACACAGGTTTTAAACAAAATCCTCTTATGTTAGCAAGTTAGCTTATCGGATTGCAACTTCGATAAATGCTTATTCTTACTGCTGCGGCTTTTATTTCTTTCGATATTCTGCGAAAGACAAATTTATATGTAACGAGAAGAAATAACTAGCTAAAAACTATAGTGTGAGCTGCGTGGGTGTTTCAAATGAAACAGTAATGATTAAAGATAATGTCTAGAAATGGGAACATTTCCTACACCCGGGGGGTTCTACAACATTTTTGTTAATTCGAAAATTATTGATTGCAGAACTATGATTATCAAAACTGTCACGCCATGAATTAAGTTCGAAATCGAATATCAATAGCCCTTAGAGGACGATTTATATTACACTAAAATAAAGAATCTTATCGTGCTTAGTTTTAGGATTTTGATGTTTTTGCCGCTTGTTTGTACTCGAAGCTCATTCATTTAATAAGCTTACGTCGTTAATGTAAATAAATATGAGGAAGACAAATACAAATGTAAGAATAGGTATTTTCATCATTCGACATTCGTTTAAGGGGTGGCCTATATTGACGCCAAAGCATATTTTAAGAACGACTGCATTTTAGAAGGAAGAAAGGTTGACATTCATTACGAAACTGAATCATACCAATAATGAATAAATTATTAGCTGCATGTAGAAAAGAAGGCAGAAAATTTTTTAAATAATACTAAAAGTACTGGCTTTCGACTCACCTGAAGTTTTATACCAAGCGACCAGCGTGTTTAGAGCCGTTGTAAACACAACGCCAATGACCAAGATTCTAAAAATTTTAGGCCGCGATAACCTATTCATTTCTTTGCACTTCCTCCGATTGACTGTATTACGAGTATATTACGAAGTATCTTTTTTGTCGATTGATCGTTTCATGAAAATCGAATCACCGAATATTCTGAAGATTCAGTACACGGACATAAACACGTGAATGAATTCTCTAAAACAATAGATCATAGCTATGCCACAGGCAACCCAAGCTCACTACATCTTTAAGACAATGCATGGGGGATTTAGTCTCATTTAGACGTGTATTTTTGCTGTGGTTTTTTTTTTTTTTTTTTTTTTTTGCGATTTTGTCCATACTGAATAATGGTAAAGAATTTACTCGTAGAGTTTTTTTCAGGATACCAAGATTTTCCTAGACGAATGTCTCTTTTGAAGGATGAGACAAAAGATTTCATATTTCTGAAAATTGCTACAAAAATCGCCGCAAAAATCGCCGCAACATTCGCCAGTGTAAACGGGGCTTAAAGGCTTCTTTCGTGGTTGTGGAATAACTGTACCTTTAGCGTAGCAATGAAAAGAGTGGTAAACGCAATCTCTGCAAGAGGCTACGTTCTCCACAATATCGCCGCAGGCCAGAAGAAACACAGTCTCGTACCCAGAGACTGTGTTCTTCTGGCCTGCGGCGATATTGTGGAGAACGTAGCCTTTTGCAGAGCCGCTGTGAGGCGCTTCTAGTTCCGGTCATTCTCCCACTAGCCGGAAGCGCCTCACAGCGGCTGAGCAGGAGGCTAGATAAACTTAGATCGTTTGCGTATAAGACATTTGCCTTCATGTACGGGGATGTACTTATCATGATCAGACCGGGTGTGAAAAATTTATCACAAGACAACAAGTTTTAAAGACGTACCATAAATTTTACTTATTGCACAGTGATTTCTAAGGCCCGCCCACACGTATCCGGAAATTTTTGTATCCGCAAAGTTTTTTTTTTTGCGAATACGAAAATGTTCGCGTCCACACGCAGCGTATTCGAATCGTTTTCGAATCGCTTTCACTGTTCACACGAATCCGGAAATTTCATGATCCGCCCTGATGCACGCTAGTGGCTAGTCCCTTTGACGGATAGTTTTTCTTATTGAGCATGCGCAAAATCGTGTTTACGTCGATGTATTCGAAAATTTGCGGATACGACCGTTCACACGTATCCGTATTCGGAGCGTATTCGAAAATTTCCACTCTGGAGACCGTTTTCGAAAATTTCCGGATACGGATACAAAAATTTTCTGGACACGTGTGGACACAACCCGTATCCGCAAACAAAAACAAACAAACAAAAAAACAAAAAAACAAAACAAAAAACAAAAACAAAAAATCAAAAAAAACAAAAACAAAAACAAAACCAAAAAAAGAAAAACCCCAAACAAACAAACAAAAACAAAACAAAACAAAAACAAAACAAAAAACAAAAAACAAAACAAAACAAAAAAACAAAAACAAAAACAAAAACAAAAACAAAAACAAAACAAAAAAACAAAAAAACAACAACAACAACAAAAAAAAAAACAACAAAAAAAAAAAAGGATACAAAAATTTCTGGATACGTGTGGACGGGGCCTAAATTTGAAACTACTAGCTATTTCTAAAGTTCACATTGCACTTCTTGGATCTCTTATATTATTACATGGACTTCAACCTCGCATAGTGAGTTTTAAATTTCATACACTTTTGCCCTGTTTGGCTGGCCATACGGGCTTCAGAGGTTGTATAAGGCTGCTATTAGAAAATGACCAGAGGTAAATTCAAACATATTTATTTCGGTGGCCTGGAGGATTACTTAAATGCTTGATCGAGTCAGGCCCTGTCCACACGTATCCGGAAATTTTTGTATTAGCAATTTTTTTTACGGATACGGGTTGCGTCCACACGTATCCGGAAATTTTTGTATCCGCATTTTTTTTTTTTTTTTTTTTTTTTTGCGGATACGAAAATGTTCGCGTCCACACTCAGCGTATTCGAATCGTTTTCACCGTCCACACGTAACCGTTTTCGTAAAATTTTGCGGATACGGACAGGGGCCTCAATCGAGTTTTTTACAATAACTTACAAAATTCTCGCGCGCTGATTGGTTATTTTTATCATCAATAAGGGGACATACAGATAAAGATGACGTCAACGAGTGTGCGCTCTTTCCGTTGGTTGTTTTGATCGCTAAGAATTTGTTAAATAGTTGGACGCAAAAAAAACCATGCATAGCAAGCAATTAATATTACGTACAAAAAGGGCGGAATATTATTGCACCAAAAAATTAAATTCCCATGGAATTATTACAGCTATAATACGAAACAAAAAGAAAAAAATAAAGTTAAAATATTACTGATTTTTCTTAAATAGATGTTTGATTGAATACTTATAGTTATTGCTTTCTAAGACATTTTCATTTAAAAAAATATTTACTACGCATAAAGTATTTATAAGTTTCTCGAAAATGAAAAATAGGGAATAATATTCAGACCACCTGCTCTAGAGTTGCTCTTATCTGTGTACAAATAAGAATAACGTTATCTATTATTTTTCCTGAGATCATCTTCTAACTTAAGCTATGCTGAGATGAAAGCAAAATACATACGAGTTATTATGATCATTACCATGAGAATATCTATATGTTTCGATATAATCCGAGATATGGGAACATTTTCCTTCATCAATATGGAAATGCTGGAATTCGAAAACTATTGGTTGCAAAATTAAGATGATCAAGATTGTCATGTCACAGATAAAGTAAAATAGCCTTAAAAGGACGATTTATGATACTAAAATTTGATGGTTTTCAAGTTTTGTCGATTTTAAACATTCTAAAGCACTGTTGAACTCTACGGAATAGGCCTTCAATAAATTGTAACTATTATTTTTAAAATGAAGAATCTTTTCATGCTAATATTTAGGATTGCGATATTTTTGCCGCTTGTTTGTGCTCGAAGCTCAGTAATTAAATAAGCTTATAAGTTGGTAATGAGAACAAATATAATGTTGTGTGTATTAATATTTTCAACATTATCTACGACTGCATTTTAAAACAGTTATAGAAGGAAGCTAGAAAGGTTGACATTCAAAACGAAAATGAATCACACCAATAATGAATGAATTATTATCTGCATGTAGAAAAGAAGCCAGAAAGAATTATAAAATAATACTAAAGCTTTCGACTCACCTGACGTTTTATACCAAGCGACCAGCGTGTTTAGAGCCGTTGTAAACACAACGCCAATGACCAAGATTCTAAGAATTTTAGGCCGCAATAACCTATTCATTTCTTTGCACTTCCTCCGATTGACTGTATTACGAGTATATTACGAAGTATATTTTTTGTCGATTGATCGTTTGATGAATACCGAATCACCGAATATTTTGAAGAGTCAGTACAAGAAGCCTGTACGTACTGTTCTGTTTATAGTCCAATTCAAAGTCGACGTCATATATCCACGGACAAAAACACGTGGCCGAAATTGTCAAGCAATCCCCAAGAGCCGCTACGCAGGCTAGTACCACAAATAACCCAAGCTCACTACATTTAGAATGTATGGGGATTTAGACGTGTAAAGGCTTCATCCTTGGTACGTTGTGGAAAAACTGTACTCTGCCTTTCTTATTTCTACGAACTCTTATCAAAGATGACTCCTTTGTTGGGACAGGTCAAAATTTCCGGCTTACACACAGGCAGCCCAAGCAATGTATCTTTGCTGTCTTATCAGTATGCTGACTAGAAAAAATGAGAATGACAAAGAAAAAAAAGAATAAGAAAAAAAAAAAAAAAAAAAAAAAAAAAAAAAAAACGGCAAAGACAAGCTGTTGCATAATGCAAATGAAATGTTTCGAGTATGTATAAGATAATATCAAAATATGTTTATGGTATGTAATATCAGTTTCCTCTGATCTTTTTTCTTTTGTGACATTGATTGTTTTTCTCCATTCAAGTGAAAGAGAGCATAAATATTCCTCCAGCAATTTCATAACAGCAGCAGTATTATTTGGATCAGGCATACCATTACGATTATGAGAATCAAACACATAAATACAACCTGTGGTGTTTTATAGGCCAATCTTTGTTTACGTTTTTCCCTCATTAGCATAAAAAAATTTGAAGCTACAAGCAAACCGACTCCAGAAATCGAAAGAGAATGTCTTATTTAGTAACTACTGAAAATTCGAGAGTAATATGTCTAATATTTTGGGAGTAAGATTTTTTTTGAAAGCGGTATGATTTACAAAGAAATTTAAAACCATGACGTAGCTTTCTATTATAAATGTATCTGATCCTCGCAGTATGTGAAGCAACTGAAGCTGTAATGATCAGCTCAATTTGATACATTGCAACCGCAGTACGAATATATATTTCATATATATTCACATACAAATATTATAAATGCAAAATTATTATTGCTAAAAGCATTCATCAAAGCTGAACGTAAAGTGAAGTATGGAGCCTCCTTTACAGACTCGTCACGCGTAGTTCCGTTCCTTGGTAAAATTGGTTGTATTTTATCAACCACAATGGGTTGTCATCCGGGGTTGTCATTTGTTTTGATTTGTGCCTCACTGGGCTCTACCACGATAGGTAGATGAGCATTTGTCACCCGGGGTGGGGGTGGGGGGTACTACCTTCCCAACTTGGGTAGGGGTGTGCCGCCAGGACCTCAAAACCCTGACCCTATCCTAGACCTAAAATTCTAATTTTACTTACCCTACCCCAGACTAAAACTAAGGATTGTACACCCTATCCCAGACTAAAAGACGGAAAAGACAGTTATTCAATAGATTGCAATCAATATTTACTAAAGTTTTTATTGTTTTTGTGCCGGCAGAAAGCGTAGCCTATTCGCCAGGAAAAATGACCAAATCGTAACCCTATCCCAGACTAAAATAATATCCTATCGCAGACAAAATGTCAAAAAATGATACCCTACCCCAGACCCAAAAGCCGAAAAACCATACCCTATTAGGGCGGCACATAGCTGTATAGAAAATATAGGGGAGTACCCCCTCCCCCCCGGTATTTGTCACCATGAGCAGATTGATTCAGTGGGCAATCGGTGTTATATATTACGTGCGTCAATGGCCGACTGTTTTGTTTCGTTTGCCTCAATGGGCGAGGACCAGCGAGCTCTGTCAACCTCTCGGTTTCTCCTTCCGCGTAAGGATGTGATCTATGGTGGCAGCAGTCCAGTGTGCGATTGTCTGAGCACATAACAGCGCAGAAAAACTAATTAAACATTAAATCGTTCATGACCTTGATGCACCTTCCAGCAATAAATAAGATAATGATTAGAGTACGAAAAAGAAGGCTTGTTTTATCTTTAAGAAGCGATGCTTTCAACGCATATGCGCCGTTTTCTGTTGACCCCGCTGTATGGTTTCCAGTCAATTGGCCGTGAAAGTTGGGCGAGCGCAGCTGCGATTGTCACGGTTTTCATGGCGTTCGTTGCAGTAATTTTTTAAGGTTTAAGGGAGGACTGCTCGTGGCTACAGCTAACCCCAATTGAATCACACAGATTTATTGGTAAGCTATTCCTTCGTGCTCATGTGAACAAAATCCTCATCATTATTTCTTAGTGTTGGAATATTTTTCTTAAGTACCCTTCAAGACTCGCTGAAACTGCATACAAACAAAATGACAGAACAAGTAAGTCGTCAAACTTTTATTTGCGCTTTAATTTTTAAATAAAATATACGCCATATTCTAAATCCCAAACATTCTCTTATAAATATGTAGTGGCTTGGGTTGCCTGTCACGTGATATATGCAGCTGAAACGCAAGAGCAGCTTTTTGTGCAAGGAATATGTAATATTAATGACTTACCTTTAGTTTCCGCTGTAAACAAGAGCCTACAAGCCAAAGTAAACGAATTTTCAAACTATTATTATTTTTTGAATATTGAGGATTCGTTTTCGATAATGAATGTTCGAATCGAATAACGAAATCAAGAATCCAAAAATAAAGTGTTCGCGCTTGAGGTGGATTTTTTGTAAGGATCTGATAAACTTTGTCAGGACCGAGCAATGAGGCGCTTTGTTGCCAAAATACGTTTTTTTCATTAAAAAAATAGTACCCTATCCAAGGCACACAAAAACGTGAAACTTACGATCTTGTGTCAATACCCTGTGCCAAGACAGCAAGGCCAAAAAACCATACCCTTTCCAGCAGCACATACCCTTATAGCAAATATATGCCAGTAACATGCAACTCCAGGCGTACCTAAAGAGTAAAAAAGGTAAAGGTGATTTGTTTTACTTATAACGCGGGAGTGGTTACCCAAATCTCCCGAGCCAAGGGCTCATGTTTAATGCGCTCGAAGGTGGGCCCTCTAACTATCAGTGCTCCTTTTTACGGGTATTTAAAGCTAATTAAAGCTACACAGAACAGAGAGAAGTCGAAACAGATCCTGAGGATCGAACAGTGGACCTCTAGCTCTGAAGGCCGCGCACTAACCAACTGAGCTACGCCTGCTCCTAAAAGTCACTCCACTGGAATAAATTTAATATCGGTCGACAACAACGATACATCTTGGACATTCCACAAGGATAACTTCATAGGACAGGTTTGGGAGAATATCTGCATCAACACAATAACATTGAAGGTGTTGTTATGCAAATTGGAGTGGTCATAGCATCAGTCTCGCAATCCGGTGGTGCAGGAGTCCCGCTGTGGCTGTGGCCACCAGCTGAGATTTTATTTGTCCTGATTTCCGATTAGTTCAAGTTCAGTTTCTCAACAATGCTTGTAAATAGCCAACTGGTTTGGGATCTTAAAAACACTTTATGGACTACACTGTAAATTTATAGCGGTAATCTAAGTGTACTTTCCACTTCTACGTTAAACAAGTTTATTATTGAAGAAATAGAAAACGCGCGCGCGTGCTGTGTGCTGTCATAAAGCACACGGGGGTTTGCATAACACGAGAGAAGTGTTAGGAGAAGCACGACGCGTAGCGGAGTGCTTCTCGACACTTCTCGAGTGTCTGCCAATCCCCAAGTGCTTTATGACTACACACAGCACGCGCGCGCGTTTTCTATTTCTTTTATAAAATACAGATTACAATAATAGATAGGAATGACGCAACGGAAATGTTTTCTGTAGAAATTTCAATAGATTCTAGATAAAGCTCTGGTCTATTGATGTTGGAAGTTTGAAGAGTTGAAAACGGCGAAAATGAGATTTTTCACTGGCAAAACTCTCATATTCGAGGTCTACACCGACCATTAGTAAATAATCCTTTATTCAAACAGTTCATAACATATTTGATGTCGATTTTTCGTAAAGCTCATCCGCAATACTGGAAAATAGATATGTGAAAACTTCAAGGCCATCCATTCAATGGTAATGTTGGCATTGTTGTTCCTGCATCCAGCATGACTGCCGTCACGTGATGGCATCTATTAGTCTAAAAAATACTTCTAAAAAGCGAAAGAAAAGTGCGCAAGCATGCACTCAAACAATATTTCATTGAGAAGTTTATTGAACTCCAAAACCCTTTTCGGAGTAATATTTTTTACAGCATTCGTGGGAAAATACAAAATTCTGCCGCCCACTTTGCCATTATACACGAACACATAGATATTTGTTCTTCGATTTACATTTTTATATACATTTAGATTTAGAATTCTTTCTTAGGCTGAAAACACCACATATGGGTTTTTATATATTACAAGAATTCAATTCTATCATCACATCATGACAAGTACGTGCCGTTCTTAATTCTATTTCTGTAAAGGTCCTTGTTCTTCACGTGATGAATGCAACTTGTCTGTGGGTTCGAATATTAGAACATAAAGCCCCTAAAACCGTCAAATCCACACCATACAATATCACGACAAGTACGCAGTTCCTACAGATGACAGTCGAGATGGGAATGTGGTACGCTAACGAGAAGAACAGAACGAGAATTGATATGCCAAGAATATCTGATCTTTATGCGCTTGGAGCAGGATGCTTTTTAATCGTGAGCACTGGCAGCAAGATGTTTCATTTTCTGGTCCAGGAGGTCGTTTGACCTACGTAATCTTGTCTTGGCATCTCATGAAAGACAACAGCAACAACAACAACAACCACAGGAAGGACAACAACGCCATTGTTGTCATCACAGAAAGAGCTGCCAGAATACAGCCAACGTCATCATCATCTTCATCATCATTAAACATCATCATCTCCATCATCATCGTCATCATCATCATCTCCATCATCGTCGTCGTCATCATCATCTTCATCAACATCATCACCTTTATCATCGTCATCATCATCTTCATCAACGTAGTCGTCATCATCTTCATCAACGTCATCGTCATCAACATTATCATCGTCGTGAGAATGCAGCCATCGTCATCATCATCATCTTCATCATCGTCATCCTTGTCCTCGTCATTATCATCTTCATCAACATCATCATCATCTACATCATCGTCGTCATCATCATCTCCATCAACATCATCATCATCTCCATCATCATCATCATCAACAGCAACAAACGAGTCTGTCAGTAAGTTATTTGCTCTTAAACGTGGTTAAACTGGTTAAACGTGTACGAATGTCAAGGATAAATCAGACGGGTAGCTGATGGGATGAATCTATTGCATCAACCATAGTTTTGACATCCATTATCTTTCTCTTGTCGCCATACGGACACTCCCCGATCAGACGAACAATATCATCGTAATTGAGCACTTCTTTGTCAAGCAGTTCGTTGGCCAGCTGTAGTTCAACAAAAAATGTGCGAAATGTCAACAAAATTATTTTACAATAGACCCCTTGCAGCACATCAGAATGCAGCTCAATTTGGAGTACATAACAATAGGTTTCCAATTCTCACGAGATTAAGATTCTTTTGCTTTGTCCTCTAAATTGCGCTGCTTCGACGTCACATGCAAGGGGTCTATAGAACTCAAGCATGACTTTTTATACCTACACTTCCAGAATCCCTTTTTGTAACTTTTTTGTAATATTGATTTTCACTATTGTCATGGTATTCTCAAAGGGGTTATAAAATTTGAAGATGAAAAGATGTTTGAAAAGGATTGTGGTAGGTTAGGTATGAAATGTCATAAGAGTTAAGGTTTATACACCGATCACGCATTCATTGTTCTACCTCCCTAGTTACTGTTGCTACGGGGGAGGGGGAGGGGAGGGTTTTCGTTATGCAATGGACCCCTTGCATGTGAGGTCAAAGCAGCTCAATTTGGAGGACAAAACAAAAGAATTTTAAACTCTGTGCCATCTTGAAAGGTTGCCTAGCCGTACATCAAAGCGAGACGAATGGTGAGCTTGCAATGATAGAGACCGTATTTTAACACCTTGGACAATTATTCGCATGTCTCTATCATTGCAAGCTCACCGTTCGCCTCGCTTCGATGCAAAGGCACGGCTACCTTTCAAAATGACGCAGGGAGCTGTTAAGGGGACTATTGGAAACCAAGAGAATATGAACAATTAATTTTCTCTTCTGGAAACCTATTATTATGTCCTCCAAATTGAGCTGCATTCTCGAAGTACTGCAAGGGGTCTATACAATACAATCCGGCTTTCTTACCTTGACGAGTTTATCTTGATGGGTGTCTATGATGTTTTGAGTCCTCCTAAACGCTTTAGCAACCAGCATTCTGACCTCTTCGTCAATTATTAACGCTAACTTATCACTGTATGGCTTCTTGCCCAGCTCTGATGATCTCTTCACGGGAAATGATATGTTGCCCACGCGGTCATTCATTCCAAAGGTAACGATCTGAAGAAAAATGCAAACAGTTGTATTTAGGGGATCAAGGTATTGGGCACATGGATTAGCCATTCCGATATGGAGGGGGAAAAAAATTGGATTCCAGAAGGGTCAAGGTCATAGATAATCTTAAGTGGATGTCAAATGCTGCGTCAAGGGCTGGTTCCCAATTTAGCCCACTTTCACTCACTCACATGTTGATTTTTAGAGGGAGGAAACTGGAGAACCCGGAGAAAACCCTCGTAGCATAGGAGAGAACAACATATCAAACAAACTCAATTCACATATGGTGTCCGCAGGGCTCGAACCAGTGACCCAGGTAACAGTGGTGAAAAACGAGGCGTTAGCAGCGAACGCCACCCATACTACTCGTTTTGAGTCATTTTGACTGCAACAAGCGTTTTGCTTCATTTACGTACTTGTCTGTATGCCATATCTGTAACTCTACGCAAGTCGTCTTCAGCTCCTACAACGAAAAACATTGTGATCATTACTCTGCCTTCTGATTTTAAATTGGCAGGTGCGAGACTTAAACCAAACTTTTTGTCTGCTAAATTTAACGAGTGGGTCGCGATTTAAAGAAGCGGGTGTACAATATTCCTTGTTATACGAGTGTATCACTTATAGTGGCTAACAAACCTGCGGCCCTCGTTCCATGAAAGTTATATTTAGAAATTGATTTTTGCGGAGGGAGAAAAACCGGCTGCGCAAAGGACGGATCCAAGGAGTGGGGGGCAAAGGGGGGCTGAAGCTCCCCTTCAATAGAAAAAAAAAACCAACAAAACAAAACTGAAGAATTAGATGCTTTTTATATTGTTTTCCGTTGTGTTGACGGAAGAAACTCAATTAGCTCCCCCTAAACTCAATTAGCCCTCCCCCCTAAAATTTTGGCTGGATCCACCTTTTGCGCATTACCAGCGCACGTGTACCAACCGTGCTTCAAGGAATCGCTTTTTTTTAAAACTTTGTTTGGCTTTTGTTTGAAGATTTCTCTTCGAAAATGCGATGAATATTAATTTTTATCTGGGATGGGCTCCATGTATTTCTAGCTGATACGTAGTACATGCGACAAGGCAGAACAATGAGTCAGAAGTTGTGGGTGAAATTAAATTGCAGGCTTACTTGCTTACTATAAACAAATGTCTATGGTTTCTATAAAATAAAAAAATTGCTACATCGATGCAACAGATAAGCTTGTTTCTTGAAAATAAAGGAAAGCTACGTTTTTTTTAATGATTTGGAGGGGGAGGACTGGGGGATTCGCAATAGGCTTTTTAACCATTTTACTCGGTATTAAAATCAGGGCCTTCCTTTAAAGACAACAAGGAAACAGCTTTCGTCAAAATGAGAAGGTTTCACCCATGACAAAAGTTCAATTTCTCTCTGAAGCCCCAGTCCTTCCCTCCCCCCCCCCCCCCCCCCCAAATAAAAACGTACCTTTCATAAGAAAGATTTTACTGTATGTAGAGCTTTTCTAATGATCGTAGTAAAACTTTTTTTGCTGATAACCTCGACCAATTTTCGTGTTACTTGCGAAATATTCTGACGGCTTTGCTTTCTGGACAAATTGGCGCATGCGCGTACGTTTTTCAGCTGGCCTGTCAGTACACGCAATGTGTTGTGAATAATACCTACCGGTGGTTATTCTCCTGAATATTTTACTTTCCGCTGCCCGTCCACCAAGTGCTAAGCACATGCGATCAAACAACTAAGAAAGTAAACAAGAATTAGTCACTTGGGGGGGGGGGGGGGGGGGGGGGGAATGGGTCGAAGTTGGCATTACAGGACTGCTGTGACATTGCATTGTGGGACTGTTATCAAGATGGAGTAGCATGGATAAGGTTACGTCATCCAGTCCCTCCTTTAACGTACAAATCCGTTCATATAAGCGGCAGATTTACGGGAGGTTAGGCCAAACAAAAAAGCGTGTTTAGTGTTGCGCGACCGACCCTAATTTTCTTGCCGTTTTTTGCCAACCCTAATATTTTTTTCATTCCCAAATGCACCACAGGGTTCCCAATAAGCTCATTTCCACTGAAAACAAAAAAAACAACCTTGTATCAATAAAAATAAAAAATAAAAAAATCCGACCTATCGACCCCAATTATTTTTCTCATGCAACAGGAAACACACTTATGTTTTTGTTTGGCATTAGTGGGGTGTTTCCGAACCCCACTTCCATATTCAGTAAAGCCGATATTCTTTAAAATGTGATTGGCATGCCGGATAATGTACGATTGATAACAGCGAGCTTATCTACAGAAAAAAAATCAAGATAAAGCAATAACCTAGCATAACCAAGTGTAGAGGTCAAGGTAAAGCAATAATAGAGAGTTTTAGATTTACGTTCACGGCAAACGTGAAACGTCAGTTGACCAGTAAAAAATTCTTTTAAATGACTGAAAAAGAATTGCAAAAAAGTCCAAGTAGTAGAAAAACAAAAGAGTATTTGCGCTTGGTGAGAAGGTTTGTAAAAGGTAAAGTAAAATACACGAAAACTATGAAAACGTGGTCACGTTTGCCGTTTGCGGGGAGAAAAAAAAGTCAATCTAAAACTCTCTAATAATTAAGGATTGACACATGGTCACTTGAGCAAGTGTATTACCTGTTCTGTGGTGTACAGTTTCTGATCAGATGGTAGATACTGAGCATAACCAAGTGTAGAGTTCGTACGAGGGACGATAGAAACCTGAAAAAGTTCGCTTAGTGTTTTAAAAAACAGAATTGTGTTTCATAAAATAACGGTTATAAATCTCACGTTCTGATTGGTTGGGAGCGCGTGCGTTATGAGAGCACACAGCACGTGCGTGCACCAACCTTCGCTGGCACGTAGGCACCGCTGAAAGAGACAGCCTTGATGAGTTAACAGCTTCAGAATTGGGAACTTGTTTGACTGAATACGAGCCATAACTTTTGTTTTCTTTTAGCGAAACCCGAAGATTGGCATATGTTTAACGGGTTGTTGCTCATCATTATTATCATTTCAGTAAGCGAGAACTACTAATACTCCAGTTTCGAGTTCTCTGTTGCTCAGGGTTAGCCTCGATTTTGTCAAGAATATTACTGTGTTCCAGTGAAGGTCCGTGGAATTTCAAAGTGTTTGTATTGTTGAAGCTGTGCATTCTTTACTTTACCGTTGGTATTTGTGAATATCCAAACATTCATAGGAGACTCACCCTGAGTAAATGAGTCAGTAATCAAGGAACACAGCGGTAATTTGGAACTCAAAAAAGGTCTGTTGAGAACGAATAATTAATCGCTTCAGTGATGTCTACCCATACTACCTTACGGCTCATTCACGTAGGCTGGAGGCATGTCAACCAGGTCAAAAACGTTTCTTTGGATCGACTGTATGATAAATCTCTTTAATCTAGTTTACCTTGAGTAATGGATCAGTGTACTCCAACATCCATCCTACTAAGGCGTGACCTGCTTCATGGAAAGCAAGGGTTTCTCGTTCTTGGGGAGTTATGGTATTGCTTCTCTTTTCCATTCCTTTCATAAAATAATATAAATACTAGATTTAGCAGACCGCTTCAGGTGAAGAAGCTAGCTTACAGGGACGGATCCAGGAATCTGAAAAGGCGGAGGGGGGAAGAAGAGGGGTAAGGTTAAGGGGGGGGGGGGGGGGAAGGAGAGAATTGGGCATTAGATGATCTCTCACTGATGAGGAGGTCTAAGAAATATGCTCAAAAGAAAATTGTTGGTCTCCAGAAATGCTATTTCCTGCGTTCTGGAGATACTTTGGACAAAAAAGGGCAAAACATGAATCCAAAAATAACAAGAGGGAACCTCCTAAAACCGACCGGCGGATGGGCATCAGCCATGCATTATCCATTCCCTCCTCCCCTCCCCAAAGAAAGAAATAGGACTGCAAATGCTCACAAACTATAAACAACTTAGTCAAAAACGTCTTTGTGCTATTATAAAAGTAGCATGAAAATGTGTTTGTTTGAAAATTTACGCCTGCGATCAAACATGGAGAGTTTTGTTTTACCAGCAATGACTCTTTCCACGGCATATTCAAAGTTCTTGGAATCCACGGATTTTTCAGTAAGTCTAGCAGCGTGAAGGGCAGCTTCATTACAGATGTTGGCAATGTCAGCACCTAAGAAATAATTAACGGTTGAGGCTTGAATTCAGTAAACAACAACAACGGCAACAGCAGCAGTAAAAGCAACAGCAACAGCAGCAATAAAAATAACCCAAGCAGCAGCAAAAACAACAGCAGCAACAACTACAGCAGCAACAACTACAGCAGCAACAACTACAGTAGCAACGACAGCAGAAAAAATAACAGCAACAACAACTACAGCTGCAACAACTACAGCAGCAACAACTACAGCAGCAACAACTACAGCAGCAACAACTACAGCAGCAACAACTACAGCAGCAACAACTACAGCAGCAACAACAACAGCAGCAACAACAACAGCAGCAACAACAACAGCAGCAACAACTACAGCAGCAACAACTACAGCAGCAACAACTACAGCAGCAACAACTACAGCTGCAACAACTATACAGCAGCAACAACTATACCGCAGCAACAACTACAGCAGCAGTAATAACAGCAACAACAACAACAGTAGCAACAACTACAGCAGCAAAAACAACAGTAGCAACAACAACAGCAGCAACAACTACAGTAAAAACGTCAGTAACAACACTGAACGTCAACTACAACAACGCCATCATCACTGTTGTCATCATATACAACAACAAAAATTAGCAGCAGCAACAACAATAAAAGCGACCACAATGACAACACCAGCACCAACACACTTGTAGGACAACAACGACAGCAGAAGAAGAAATGACAAGAACAACAGCAAAAACAATAATGGAAGCAGCACGGAGGTTCAAAACTGTAACTTTCTTCCACTCACCACTATATCCAGGAGTCAGCTCAGCCAGCCGTCTGGAATAACTCTTAAACGAATTCCTTAGAGTCAACTTTTTCAGGTGAACTTCAAATATGGATATTCTTTCAGGCAAGGTTGGTAGGTCAATAGCAATGTAGCGATCAAAGCGACCTCGACGCAGTAAAGCCTGGTCCAATATGTCTGCCCTGTTTGTCGAGGCCAACATAACTACGCCTTCTACGGTATTTATTCCTTCAAACAACAATGTATAAATGGGATTAGTTGGTCATGTTCATGAGAGGCAAGTTTGGTTAGTGTGCTGCTTGCTAAGCAAGAGGTCCATAGTTTAATCCTCAGTGACCTCACACACTTGTTTTAAGGAGCAAGTGTGGCTTGGTTGGTTAGTGTGCTGCCTGCTAAGTATGAGGTCCATAGTTTGATCCTCAGTGACCTCACACACTTGTTTTAAGGAGCAAAAGTGGCTTGGTTGGTTAGTGTGCTGCCTGCTAAGCAAGAGGTCCATAGTTTGATCCTCAGTGACCTCACACACTTGTTTTAAGGAGCAAAAGTGTCTTGGTTGGTTAGTGTGCTGCCTGCTAAGCAAGAGGTCCATAGTTTAATCCTCATTGACCTCACACACTTGTTTTAAGGAGCAAAAGTGGCTTGGTTGTTTAGTGTGCTGTCTGCTAAGCAAGAGGTCCATAGTTTAATCCTCATTGACCTCACACACTTGTTTTAAGGAGCAAGTGTGTTTTAGTTGGTTAAAATGCAACCCTTCACTTACCATCCATTTCCACTAAAAGTTGGTTTAGAGTATTTTCTTGTTCATTGTGACCACCCATCGCCTGACTGAAAGACAAATGGCAATGTTATAAAAATAAAAATCCACATGTGAGTTGAGCGTTGTGTGCATAGAATATTAAATGTAAGTGTCCCCAATTAGTGCAAAAGCGCTAGAACGACTAGACAAATAAAAGTTGTCTTATTACCAAATGGAAATCCATCATTTGTTGTCAATTCCCAAGTGCTTTTTTGCCAACCAGGTTGGCTCAGTTGGTTGAGCATCAGATTTTTGTATGGAAGGTGATGGGTTTAAGCGCCGGTGGAACAAATACTGAATTTATGCCAAACATGTTTAATGTGTATTAAAAATAGTCACAGACCGAGCTGCGAGTCTTTGAGCAGCAAGGTGAATATTCACCATAATCACTGAGCCTGAGGGGAATAACTGTTTTATTATAATTATTTTAGACTTGAATATCAGAGAAAAGATGAAATTCAGGATTAAAAAAGTATTACTTGCGCTCAGGCAAACTTTGGGAAACCTCATAATCACTACTTGAGCAGTGATCATCAATTCAGAATCACTAGTCGCTCGACCAATCACAGCGTGCAAAACTCTATATTAAAGTCTTACTAAAATTATACGAATTAAAATCTTCACCTAGATTTTCTAGATCTTCCAATAGCATCCACTTCATCGATATAGACAATACACGGTGATAGTTTCCTGGCTCTTGCAAACAAATCTCTGACTCTAGCAGAACCAACACCTGCAAACATTTCTACGAAGTCTGAGCCCGCCATGGAAAGGAAGGGTACCTCAGCTTCTGAAGCGACAGCTTTGGCTAAGAGAGTCTTTCCGGTACCAGGAGGACCAACTAGAAGTGCACCCTATTTAGTCAAACATATATCTTATTAATGGAAAACATTTTTTTAATGGCTTAGCAGAGGCTGAGGACAGACACAAAGTATATAAAGTAAAGCATAGTTGGAGTAAATAAGTACAAGGTTCAAAAGGCCCTTTTCTCATAAAAAACCGGATTCCCAAATTGGGAATTGCTGGGAATTTCCTTGAATTCCCAATTCGAACACCAACGTTGGGATTTGTTGGGAATTTCCTTCTAATACCCAATAGAAAAACTAACAAACTAACATTGGGAATCAGTGCCACGTTCCCAATTTCGTTCTCTCTGGGAATTGGATCGGAATTCATTGGGAATTCAAGGAAATTCCCAACAAATTCCCAATTTGGGATTCCGTTTTTTTCCTGTGCGAGTAAATACCATTGACTGTGTTTTATGACTACAGACTCATTTAGACAGATTGAGCCTCATTTAAGAGCAAATGTGCTGATAATGGGATAAAATAAATAAATGTGCTCATCAATGGGATCCTGGTTCAAGTTCTGTGGGGCTTGGTGTCGTATGTGAGCACAGTAGTTGTTTGTTGGTTCTTTCCTGTGCTTTGAGGGTTTTTCTGGGAGCCAGATTTTCTGGTTTTCCTTCCTTCACAATAATCAACTTCTAAATTCAAACTGGAATTCAGTGGATGAAGAGCCACTCTGTGGAAATGTCACTGTTAAACCCTATAGGGAAGCACTGGTAGCATGCGCTGCTAATGCGCCACCTCTCACCAATGAGGCCCGAGTTCGAGTCCTGCAGATCTCAATGTCGTATGTGAGTAGAGTTGTTTGTTTGTTCTCTCCTGTACTTCAAGGGTTTTTCTCCGGGTTCTCCGGTTTTCCTCCCTCCTCAAAAATCAACTTCTAAATGCTAATTCGATCTTTGGGCTTTCACTTAGTTTGGAGCCTAGCTCTGCTGTGATTGTCCCACGCTGTGATACAACAGCAAAAGCTTTGTAGATTTTTTTAGATTTTTTTCTTTTTTTCTTTCTTTCTTAACTTAAAACATTTACAAAAATCAACTGTAACGTAAAGGATGTGCAATTGAATAATTATATATTGACAAATATGTTATAAAATTCCACAGACTTTTAATCTTATAATATCATTCTGCAAAACACTGTCAGCTTATATACAAGGCTAAACCTGTACAAATAAGTCTGTTGTCTTAAAAAAAACCCAGTCAAATGTGAAACTGGTGTATTATTTTAAAGTTTGGGACATGGTTCTGAATTCATATTTAATGATGTTGGTAAAATCACACCTTTGGTATCTTGGCTCCAAGACGACTGTATCTTGTAGCAGACTTCAAGTAATCCACAAATTCCATGACTTCTTTCTTTGCCTCTTCCATTCCAGCAACATCTTTAAACCTAGATTTTATTAGGATCCAGTAATTATTCATCACATGTGGGGGGGAGGGGTGGTGGGGGTTGTCAGAGGATTGTTTGATGCCAGGGTGGAGGTCAATTATAATTATTACCAGTGCACTTCATCCTAAGAAATTTTAGATACAAATGAGAGGAGACAAGAAGGGGGAGGTCGGTTATATATATATTGCTCAGAGACTTTTATAAGATTTAGACTTACAGTGTGGGTAGCAGGAAGGTGTTTCACATTTTAACTATATGTTGGGGAAGGTTGGTTATTCATATATATCTAGAAACTTTTAAACCTTTTAAATTTAATATGCTTAAGGGAGTTATGGGTAGCATAGTAGGGTAGAGGGAGGAAATGTATATGAGATTAAATTGCAATCAGTAATTACAGTTAATCTTTGAGACATTATTTATTCACACACTCGACAATGATAGTATTAATTTACAAAAAGAACTTAATAACTTATTAATAAGATATAGAGTTTTACATAAATATAGTTACAAAATGATAGAAAATTTGTGTGTGTGGTTATTGAAGAGTTAAAACTTACCAGTCAACCACCACCAAGATATCACAGCAAAAGCAAAAATGTACTTACGTGACTCCCTGGCTTTTTCCTGGCATTATGACCGTTGCTTTGGCCTTGATGTAGCTGGACTGAAAGACAACATTGGAAATAAAACCATTAATATCTATCCCCTTCCAATCTAAAACAAGGTTCACATACAACTGTATGAATGAATATCTACGGCCTCAAAGAAGATTTCAGATATCAGCTTTAAAGTCATGGTTGTACCCAATCACTCCCATGTTATAATAAGCAGCATAAAGCACAGACTATTATGACTGCGTCTTGTGCTCCTTACCAGCACACACTCACTACAGACACCACAGACACATGGCTTGGTGTTGTGGTGGGTAGCAGAGGCCTGCACTATGCAGGGGCTGGTAGTATATGCTTATGCGACTACAACAATAAATGTCTTGTTATTGCTGTCTGGGCTTTGGAATCATGGGAAGGAATGAGTTTCAGACCTTTTACAGTATCATCACCAATCTTCACCTACACTGCTAATTCTCTTTCTTCACTTAATTAGCATATGTAATAGGACTCCATGCTGTCCAATTAAGAAATAATTGGACAAGGAAAATTCTGAGGACTTCCAAAATTGGATGAGGCCGTAGGCCGAATTTTTCGAGTCTAATTATTTCTTGATTGGGGAGCATGAAATCCCATTACCTATTAATTATATAGCTGCCTAATTAATCCAATATCAGCAAGACCTGTCCAATTAAGAAAATGATTGGACAGTTACCTATATGGGATTAATGAGAAGCAGTTTTATTACAAGAATAAGCTAAAATCTTAAACTAATCAATCTATTAGTAAAACTATTTTTAAAATGATTTGTATTTGCAGCAGGAATTAGGTCACTGCTTGAGCCAATCAATTTTTTAGTATTCCTGATGTTGATATTATTAATGGTCTTGGTGCCAAGGTTAGGATTTAGACAACATGTAAAGATGTAGAGAATATCTAAAAAATTGTCAAATCATGAAAAAGGAATGAGGAAAAGCACAATACTTTCCCCCACACCCACAATTCACTCCACTTTCCTCTTCTTGGATAAGATTGAATGATATTAGGCGAGAGTTAGGGTATTTTGATACTTTATTATATTGTAGAACTTTCCAGAATTCATCCAACTGAGGAATTTGGAATTTCCGAAGGGTAGGGGGGTCATTACAGAGGTGGTATAGAAGAAAATTGGAATTTCTAGAGGTGGGGGTTTCAAAAACATTCCTCCTTGAGAGGGGTATGGCTAAATTCTTGAACTTCACATTCAAAGGCAATAAAGCATGCCTCGTAACCAAGACTGCATTGTTCAGGTCATTATTGGACTTTTGGTCATTTCAATTTGCCATTAATAAAATAGAAAATTAAATTCAAATTTCAACTGGACGTGACAATCATGCATGACTCCATGTTCATAAAATGGTTGGTCACCCTTCACTGGAAAGTAGTTCAAGCTTATTGTTGATAGCCTAATTTTGCTCTGTTTTGACAGTCCATCAACTTTATTTTTGCAAATGTGCCATAGAGTTCGATATTTGAATTTATTTTAGAATACAATAATTTACTTGGGAACCCAATAATGTCAAAAAAAAACACTTCTGAGATAATATGCTAATATACACACAAAAGTTTCAGTCTGAGGCTATGTGTTATAAAATTAAATCTATTCTTTTCTCCTGTCGTGAATCACTGAGCATTATGCACGAAGCCTCACACTGAAACCTTTGTGCCTGACAAGAGAGGCACATCTTGGATGTAGCCTATTGAAAAATCAAAATTAATTATAATAATGAATTATGCAGTTTAGCTGAGCACACTTTATTCCCTTTGGCTGTCAAATTCTCTAATTTGATCTTCTGTGATGAACTAACACATACAACATTAGAAATGAAAAATGCAAAAAACAATGAAAGCTGTACTAATGAATGGCACTTACAAAGGGGTTGGCTCCCATGATGCCTCCTTTACGCCCCCCTCCAGGCGCTCTTCGGCCAACAATCAAGTACCAGACTATACCAATGAAAGCCACAGCTGTTGCTGCTCCAACTAAACTGGACCTGTGTCAAAAAATGGTTATTGTAATTTGTATTTTATAAAAGCAATAAAAAAACTTACTTGCCATGCTGTGTGTAGTTATAAAGCACTTGGAGATTGGCAGAACACTTGAGAAGTGCTGAACTTTTCTTATGTTCTGCCAACCCCTGCGTGCTTTATAACTGCACACAGTTAACAAGGGCACATTTTCTATTTTTTCATTTCTTACTCTAAAACAGCCCCATAATGTCCTGCAATGCCGACTCAACCGAGTTTTTTCCCTCAATCTCTGAAAAGCTAATAGTCCGGCCCTTTTGAAGCTGTCCAGTTGATGGGGTGAGTCAAAATGATAATAATAATAAGAATGGAGTACTCATATAGCGCACATGGTCTCAATGCGATTTACAATAAAAAAATAAAACAAGATGAAATAAAATAAAATAAAATGAAATAAAATAAAAAATTAAATTAAATTAAAAATTAAAAAAATAAATAAAAAACAATAAATAAAAATAAAAAATAAATATAAAATAAAAAATAAAAAATAAAAAATAAAAAATAAAAAATAAAAAATAAAAAATAAAAAATAAAAAATAAAAAATAAAAAATAAAAAATAAAAAAAAAAAAATAAAAAATAAAAAATAAAAAATAAAAAATAAAAAATAAAGGTACTAAAGGCAATAAAATCATTTAGCCACATGGCTGGTATCCCAGCTTGGAGTCCACTTTACCCCTCCCTTCATCAGTGCATAGAACTATGATCAGTGCTCTGTTTTAAGAGTAGAAAGATGTTAGAGTAGACATTAGAGTAGTTAGCTTTACTTACAGAAGCTCATTCTGTGCCCTGTATTTGATCGGAATGTATTCTTGTGGAGGAATCTTGAGTTCTAGTTGAGCTTGGTGCATTTTCTGTTCAAAACTATTCAGACTTGCTATACTGAACACATAGTGTGGACCATAAGAGAAAACCTATAATAACAAATAAATATGAATACAGTCTATCCAGACTTGCTATACTGAACACATAGTGTGGACCATAAGAGAAAACCTATAATGATAAATAAATATGAATACAGTCTATCCAGACTTGCTATACTGAACACATAGTGTGGACCATAAGAGAAACCCTATAATAACAAATGAATATGAATACAGTATATCCAGACTTGCTATACTGAACACATAGTGTGGACCATCAGAGAAAACCTATAATAACAAATAAATATGAATAAGTCTATCTAGACTTGCTATACTGAATAAATAGTGTGGACCATAAGAGAAAACCTATAATGATAAATAAATATGAATACAGTCTATCCAGACTTGCTATACTGAACACATAGTGTGGACCATAAGAGAAAACCTATAATAACAAATAAACATGAATACAGTCTATCTAGACTTGCCATACTGAACACATAGTGTGGACCATAAGAGAAAACCTATAATAACAAATAAACATGAATACAGTCTATCCAGACTTGCTATACTGAACACGTAGTGTGGACCATAAGAGAAAACCTATAATAACAAATGAATATGAATACAGTCTATCCAGACTTGCTATACTGAACACATAGTGTGGACCATAAGAGAAAACCTATAATGACAAATGAATATGAATACAGTCTATCCAGACTTGCTATACTGAACACATAATGTGGACCATAAGAGAAAACCTATAATGACAAATGAATATGAATACAGTCTATCCAGACTTGCTATACTGAACACATAATGTGGACCATAAGAGAAAACCTATAATAACAAATGAATATGAATACAGTCTATCCAGACTTGCTATACTGAACACGTAGTGTGGACCATAAGAGAAAACCTATAATAACAAATAAATATGAATACAGTCTATCCAGACTTGCTATACTGAACACGTAGTGTGGACCATAAGAGAAAACCTATAATAACAAATAAACATGAATACAGTCTATCTAGACTTGCTATACTGAACACATAGTGTGGACTATAAGAAAAAACCTATAATGATAAATGAATATGAATACTGCAGTCTATTCAGACTTGCTATACTGAACACATAGTGTGGTTCATAAGAGAAAACCTATAATAACAAATGAATATGAATACAGTCTATCTAGACTTGCTATACTAAACACATAGTGTGGACCATAAGAGAAATCCTAATAATGAAGATGGAAGCAAAATTTGAATGCGTTTCGTTAAAAAAAAACCAGAGTTACGAGCCTTCAAAAGTGTGACAAGTTTACAAATGTATGCTTAAAGGGGACAAATTTTTTGAAACTTTTGAAAGCCTATAACTCTGGTTCTTTTCATTCAAACATGTTCAAATTTGCCAGACTTACTAATGTTGAATTGCTTTCTCAAATGGTAAAAGTTTTTTTCCAATAAAAATAAGATTCAAAACTTGCCCCAGTCTCTTTTTCATTTCTAAAGGGGCCCAATGTTTGCTATAAAAGCAGTGGTACTGTAATATGATGACTGTACCTCTTTTCCAGCCACTATTGCCCCTCGGTGTAAATACACGTACACTTTGTCCTGAGATGCAGGTATTTCGAGACGCTCCACCTAAAAATGTCAGAACATTAAAAAAATCTAGTTTGTTTTATTTATTATTAATTTAATTTAAGGTTAGGGATGCTAAAACAGCATGGCCAGTAGTCCCCTTCACAGTTCCCTGCGCCATCTTGAAAGGTAACCGTGCCTTTGCATAGAAGCGAGACGTACGGTGAGCTTGCAATGATAGAGACCTTTTTTAACACCTTGGACAATTATTCACATGTCTCTATCATTGCAAGCTCACCATTTGTCTCGCTTCGATGCAAAGGCATGGTTACCTTTCAAGATGGCGCAGGGAACTGTGAAGGGGACTATTACTGTGGGCGTTGTAATGTTACACTGTAGCACAGGACATTGAACATTGTCATCACCATTATTAAAGCAGCACCTTAATTCTCCTCAGTTAACCTTGTGGCAGACTGCATAACCAGACAACATTAGTATCTCAGTTACCTCTCCATTGGTAAGCATCTCTCTATAAAATGCCAACCATGTTGTTTCTGGTGTAGGATCTGTTCCTGCTGTAAGTAGATAAAATGCTGCTAGGATAATCCATGGAAGGATCTGGATCCAGCCACCTTGATTTGGGTCCTCACCTAGCTTTGGCTCATCTAATTACAAAACAAGTGAAATATACAGTGATATTAGACTCTTATAATTTTAGATTTTAGAGTTTTACTTGCTGTGATTGGTCAAGCGACCAGTGATTATGAAACGATATCCTTTTATAAAGCAGTGATTATGAGGTTTTCCAAAGTTTACCCCAGTGGAAGTAAAACTAAAACGTTTTTTTTTATCCTGAATTTTTACTGTCTCTGCTATCAAAGTCTAAAAATATACCAAAAAAATTATTTTTCACCTCAGGCTTAATTTCCTTTGGCAAATAATCATTAATTATTAAAGTCAAAATGCTGTTTTGTATTTGAGAAATAGAATAGCCTTTAATCGAAAATAATATAAAGTGTTACGATAAAACTATTATGAATCCTAACTTCTGATTGGTTAGAAGCACATTCTTTAAAAGCACAAGGTATGGGCATTATTCACGTGGCAGCGCCATATAGGTTTGAATGATAGATCACACCACGCATGGCCTTACATTCAAAAGATTGAGAATAGATTTATGTGGGCAAAACAAAGGTTTTCATTTTCATGAAAATAAACATGGCTGTCATATGGTAAAGATCCATGCTTGGCTATAATAGTCATCTACAGTATTTCATTATTCACATCTGTAAGAATTAGTACAATTATTAGTAAAAGTAATTACTAAAATGAAAAACTATTTGAATTTCCAGGGTTTTAGCTTGAACATAAGATACCTTTTTTGCATTAAATTTGCATGCTGTTGCAACATTTTTTTGAAAACTAGATAATTATTCCAAAAATTGTGGGAACTTATGGATAATTTGAATCACCGTAAGAAGCTTGTTAAACTGACGTTTCGGACGTTAGTCCTTCGTCGGAGCTAGTAAGAGGAAAGAAAAGATGAGAAATGGAGAATAAAGTGACCAATGAGAAATCATGCAGAATTAGAAGAATTTCATTTCAAAAATTGGATTGGCAGTTAGGCAGAACAATTACAATCTACTCACTCTCTTTTTTCTTTTCGTCTTCATTGTTTTGAGCTCTGCAAAAACTTGTTGAAAATAGCTTTGAAAAACCTAGGAAAAACACAATTTGCTGCAGTCAACAAGAAAGAATTCTATTGAAAACTTGGAATTCAACTGATGAACATCTTTATGAGAAAGGAAATTTTCTTTTATAACATCAATAAAGTTCCACTTACCATAACGAATATCTCCTTTTCTTAGTAATGGGTATAAAGAATAACACAAAACTGGAGGCAGTTGCAATCTTGTCCCCGGCTGCAGTAGAATATTATAAAGAAATGTGCTTGGTTGGTATATTAAAATATCATCTTTGATATGCATGATTTCAACTATTGGTAATCTCTAGCCACTGTATCAACTAAGAAAAATATTTATGCATGATATATCCCATGCCTCCAATCAAAAGAAAACTCACAACACCCTAAAAAATGTCTGCATTGAAGGCTACCTCTATCATATATTTCAAATTTATATTAATTTATAACTGTTATGAATGTTGTGTTCTGATTGGTTTGGTGCGCGTGCTTTATGAGAGCACATTGCACATACGCGTACTTTCAGTTGCGTTATTCTTATCTATTATTGTAATTTGTATTTCATAAAAGAAATAAAAAACTTGCTTGCTGTGCCGTGTGCAGTCATAAAGCACTTGGGGATTGGTAGAACACTACATTGGTAGCGTTTTCTATTTCTTCAATATTTAACCCAGAGAACAACACAATAATATGATCCAGTCTCAGCCTGGGCTCAAACCCTGACCACAGCGGTAAGAGGCAAGAGGTCTTTCTCTTACTCAGACTCTTTTTACCAAAAAAATCGAAGGCTCTGGTAACACACAAACCAGAAGACCCTCAGATACTAGGTCGTCAGATATGTGCATGCTCCACTTATTCTGACTTCCGGTATAAACTCAAACTGTTTTGTTTATCTTCAAAAAAAAAAATAATGAAGCTTATTTATACATTGTTTATGGAACAGTTTATTTGTCAGTGATTAACATTCCAAAAAATAAGCAATTTAACGAGACCCTCTGATGTGTATGGTAAAGTATTCAAATGTCAACCTGTTGACTGTAAAATCAGCGAACCGCAAACAGATGATTATGCAAAAAAAATTAGCCAATCAAATCAACAGTTGATTTGTGTGTTACCAGAGCCTTGTTAGAAAACTGAGAAGGCTTTTGGTATGAGAATGGGCAGGAGGTAAATCATTACACAACCCATGCCAACAATATCTGGAGGGGATTCGTAATTCCATAAGATTAAGGAAAGAATGATCTGACAAATATTAAGCTGAAACTAAAGTTTAAAAATATTATTGGTACAACTATAGAATAGTGATAATCCGTTGATAAATAAAAATAGCTTTAGTTGGGCTGCCTGTGGTAGCCTTACCTTCGCAAAAATTCCCCTAAAACTACCAAAATTTCTGTTTCGTATCAGTTGAACAAGTCCTTGCTGTTCTTTTTGCTTCCATTTCTGCCTTAGGCCAGCGTTGAGCCTGTAAGTATCGACCCTTGGACGTGATAAACTGCAAAATAGTCTCTGGCTCATTCTTAGTGCAGGCTGGAAAACTGTCTTGTTTGGTCCACAACATCCGCGTAGAATATTATTCATGTCGAAATAACGCTAATACTTTAAGACCATAATTTTGCGTGACAATCTTTTAAGATTTAGAACTAGTTTGTTGTTTCTATATCGTCATAAAGAGTAGTTTTTATCCGCATTATGTCACAAGCCCTACTTGTCCGCCATTTTGTATTTTGTTTATAGTTTTTCTATCACGTGACAAAAGGACCCTGTTCACGTGACTATTCTATCAATCAGGTAGCCCAAACTTGATTTTTACTTTTTAAGCGTAAACGTATTTGACAAAAAACTTAAGCTAGGGTTTTCTTTTTTGCTTTTCCTTTTCTTTTTTCTTTTTCTTTTTTTTTTTTTGTTTTAATGGTGAAGATCGTAAAAAATATTCAAAAATAAGCCCTGGGCTCCCTTTTCATGAAGTCATCCGCTGAACGGATTTAGTTCGGGGGCTCATACCACGTGACGATACTGAGTCTGCGCAGTGAGTTACCATTACGTCATGGTACATGCGGTGCTTCAACGTTGGTTCGACGTTTTTCCGCGTTTTGTTCAGAGAAGAGAGGTTTGTCTGATTTTATGAGGCAAAAATCCTCTAAAAAATAGCTGTTTAGAGCTCTAGCCTGTAATGATAAAAAGGACCCAAGCTGAGGTAGTGTTTCTGGATCACAATTACTGCGCTCCAGTTAGTCTTACCCAAGAAATCGCGACGATCAAATCTTCTTTCATCATGGCTGACAATGGCGAAACTTTGAGTTGGGAAAAAGAAATGGGGATCGAATTTGATCCTCCAAATTTACAGAGTGCACTACCATGTTCTGCTTTATCACCATCACATAGTATCGATAGTGGATTTGACAACGAAATGAGTTTACTGACGGATTTTAATTTGGAGGATTATCTTACTGGTTTTGGAGAAGGAAAGGTCGACTTCGGTCCACAGTTAGGAGCTCTGTTTCCTGAAGAAGATATCAGTGAGAACGCTATTGATAAGCCTTCCAAGACTCAGCAAACCCAGAAAACTGCCACGAGAAATTCTGTAGCTAAAATTCCATCTGCAAGCACTTCTACAGAAACCAAACGATGGAAAGTTTCGGCAAGACAGAAAGCCATGATGGAAGGTCCGATAGATGAAGAGGAAAAGAACAAAAAGAATGCTATAGCTGCTCGTGAAAACCGCCTAAAGAAGAAAAAATACATCGAATCTATAGAAATAGAAAATGGAGAGCTGAAACAAGAAAATGCAGTTCTGAAAGCAAAGGACATAAAGCAATCAAAAGCTGTTGAGAAATTAGAAAATGAGGTTGCTTATTTGAAGAATGTGATAGCTAACCAAAGCACATTGTCTGCGTTACTGAAGAGTGTTGTCTCCACGCCTGGGATATCTTTCACATCTTCATTTGCTCCACAAGAACTTATGCATACATCGGCACCGGCCATTGATGTTGACGATGACAAAACTGATGATGATGATGATGACACCAGAAGGTACAAGACTAGAGGTAGCAGGAAGAGGAATTTGGATGCTGCTACTCCTTGTTCGCCCAAGAAAAGATGCAGGGATGTCAAGGGTGGTGTTTGTCTTCACGTCAACCAAGACAAAGTTTCGCTGGAATTCTGTGAGGAGTGTAGCATCAAGGCTCATGAAATTGGTCATAAATGAGAAAGTGACAACAAAATGTCGGTATCAACTGAATAGTAAAGTATATATACTGAGTATAATGTTTGAGTATATCATAACTTGGCTGTCACGACCTGTAGGTAAAAGAGGTTCACGGATATAAAGTATACACTCTACGAGGATTTGATATTCATACAACCTTTGAAAACAAACCAAAAAAATCTACGAACCATAACCAGGAATATGTCCAAGGAGCAAATAGAATAGTTTAAGTGAACAAAATCCTTTGGAGCTGCCTGCACTCGTCCTCTTTTCTTTTTTTCCTTTTCAGATACACAAGATCAAGCCCCTTGCCAAAGATTACAGATGACTGAAATATACCAAGCTAAAGAAAACTTTGGTAAGGCATCACTGGCTTTGAGATAGTATGGCATTTATCTTGTACAGGCAGATGCAAGCAGTACTTCAGCATCTTTTGCTTAACAATTTCAGTTTATTTTTTTCCTTAACAATTTCATTTTTTTTAATATAATTTTTTTTCTTTACTTAAAAAATGTCCCTTGAAAGTAGTTTTTTTTGCTTTGGGCATTTCGTTGAATTTGTTCATTTAAATTGACCAAGTTAGTTATTATCTAGCATATTTGGATACCATCACATAAAAAAATTTTACATTTACTGTAGTACCCTGTCGATACATCATGTTAAATGCCATGTTATAAGCTAGTGGCCTTTTAATAAGCAGTAACTGATGACACCATTTTTCTTTCCAAAGAACTCAGGTCATCATGAACAATAATGACTGTTGTTTGCACTCATGGAGACCTTATAACACTTGTCTTGTGGATAATAGGTAATGTTGTGCGTGAGTAAGTGATAACCACTATTATAACCCTTTTATCATCTGTTAAATTGATATTCTTGTGATCTGATATAATGTTTTCAATCTTATTGGAGACCATGCAATTTCAGAATCATTAATTTTTGAATGAAAATTTTTGTTGTAAATATGTAGATACATACAGATATATACTCTTAGATTTTTGGTTTTCACCAAATGAGCACATAAATTTGTTAAAAAAAGAAAAATATTAAAAAATTTAAATGTCTAAAAACAACACATCATCAAAATTGAATGCCAAAAAAAAAAAAAATGTAAACGAAATTCATAACTTTCTAAGAGGAAGAAATAAAACTTGTTTGTAAATATTATGTGTCTGTTCTATCGTTGTTGGGTGGTTCTTACCCTGTCTAGTTGACATGCGTGTAAATCAGCCAAGAAGTTGTTTCAGGTTCAACATAACTTAAAGATTAAGCAAATGTTTGGGCATGGAAGAGATGGTGGGGCACACTAGCTATAAGCAGCAACAAACCAGTGGTAGACAAGACTTCTAAGGGATGGACCATTAGATAATAGGGCAGCGCAGCCATGACGTCATAAAAACGAAGACAAAGGCAAATTTGGACAAACAAACTTACAAGTTTACTTTCAGCAAATAATTTTCACAGCCGATCGCAGTTGATCTTAGTTTACATGGGTTATCATTGTAACTTTAAATAAAAATAAAATCGGTTCGTATAATTCTCGTAGCAGTTAAACAGAATGCGATGTTTGTCCCAATCTTTAAGCTATTTTTAGAATCAGCGCACTGCGCTATCGAGGGGATGTTGCAAGAATTTATTTTTGAGGATGGGTGAAATGCATTAAACTTTCTCTTCAAACATTGTATTTACTTCTGCTGCTTGCATTTCACTTGATGTGTTAACAAAAGCAAGGTAAAGAACTAGCATGCTTTTTATCCTAAGGATTTTGGTTTTCAGTCAGAAAAAAACATGATCTAAATTACAATCTGAGTTATTCATGCCCTGACCAGAGGTGGTTTGTGGGTATTGAAAAGCTAGGTTATGATGGTAAAAAAATTCTGATAAATTACACTTGAAATTTAACTGTTCAACAAGCTCTATACAATATAAAAAGACTTTATTCATTACATGTAGTTTAAGGGAAACGAATAAATACTTTTGTAAGATAATTCAAGCAAAATAAAGAAAGTGGCTTGTAAAGATACTTGGAGAAGGATGGTAGAAAAGAAAAGAAGGTGAGGAAGTAGAGAAGCTTCGTAAGTAAAGCAAAACATGGTACTGTCAGAAGCTTCGTAAGTAAAGCAAAACATGGTACTGGCAGGATTTCTATGTTGTTAGTTCTATCCTGCGTACCTGCCCAAACAGTTACTTTCAGCTACTGTAGCCGCAGCAAATGATGGTACAAGCTCTTGATGAAAATGAAAACGTTCTAAAAGTATACAAAGTTGTATCTGAAATGAAAGAAATCAAATATAAACACCAAGTGCTCTTTTGAGGATTTTTCTACTGGATAAGCAGTTGGACCCATTACAATGACCTTGGGATCTTTATATTAATGAGGGGGTCTTGAAATTTTAGTGACCCTGAAAAGGGGATTGACATACTAATAGGAGGTTGGTGATGAAAATTGAAAATTTTTTCAACCATAGTTTACAGCCATTCTCAATTGCGCCCTCTAGCGATTGTTTCTGTCGCGACGAAGAAGGTTTTGGTGGACGTCAATCACAAGGCATTTCCATAACATTGTTGGAAAACACAAAGCTATAAGGGCACATGCCTATAGAATGTCATGGAAACGCCTTGAGTGACGTCCACCAAAAGCAGGAAGAGGGGGAACCAAGAGTGGGAACTGGATTTTGAGTTTTTAAGGTGTCGGGATTTGGGAATTGTCAGAGTTTTCAAGAAATTACTTTGTTTTATCTGGAAACGTCAGAAGGAAGAAATTTTAATTTTCATATCTAAGGGACTTAGTCTAATATTAAGGGATTTTGATGTTAAGGCGAGCAGGATAGTGGGATTGGCAGTAAAATTGGACATCATCTGAGAACCCTATTTTGACCCCTCCTAAGAGGCCCAGGCTTAGAGATTCTTGTACAGGGGTTGGTATGTTAAATTACCTGCTCAAAAGCTGTGGTAAACTTGCAATAACAGGTCCATACCCAGGTGAATTGTCAAATAACTCAAATAAAGGTGCTGCAACTAGTTTGTAATTCCTTGGAACTGCAAAATTTGCTACAAAATACAAAAGATCAATGTGTAGTTCCAGAAATCATCCATACCCACCCCACAGAGGAATTTGGAATTTCCGAAGAGTAGGGGGGTCAGAGAAAGAACAAAAATTACAGAGTTTGTATGGAAGAAAATTGGAAATTCCGGGGGGTAGGGGGGTGCCTTAAAAAAATTCCTCCATGAGGAGTGTATGGATAATTTTTGGAACTACACAATGTTGATAAGTTCTTCTTAAACTCAAGAATTGCATTCTTGGGATTGAGTCTATTAGTAACAATCTCATTTACCCCCAGGCCTAAGGGAAAGTGGGTACAATACGTACTTTATTGGGGCTGGGCTATAAACCAATGCAAGAAACGTTTTTTGAAAATGGTTGTAGCCTTCCCCATTTCACTAGTAAAGAAATCCATAACCCTCATTTTATTAAGTCAACAAGGAAACTGCTTTTGTCAAAATAAAATAGATTTGACATTCCACAAAAGAAATTAAAGGGAAGGTAGGAAAATACAATCAATTTGTTATTTGTCTGTCTTTTAACAAATCATAGCATAAAGTGACAAGACCGATTAAGAATTTTGCACAAACCTTTTTCTCCTAACTGAATAAGAAATAGCTTTCTTTGTTCTTTTGGTCTGGTAATGTGTGCTGGAACGTATGGAAACTGGAAGTGAAAAATCCACATTTATGGATTTAGAACAGCATATGAAAGTATCCCGTGTAAAGTGTACCAGGGGAGATGCTAATATTCCAGAATAAGCTGTTTGCATGATGCCATCATTTTACTACCACTATCAAAATGCTTCATGATTTTTTTTCTTATTTAAAGTTGTATTTCCTCATGAGAATAGTAAAACAATAATTGATGCTAATTAACTGAACTAATAAAGTGTGCGAGGTTGTCTGGTTAGTGGGATACCGGCAGTGGTAGTAAACGATGCTATAATGCAAGTGATCTATTCACTTGAAAATCAAGCATTTGCTGAAGCAACACACTAAGAAAGGGAGGTTAGAATCTTGAGGGGTGGGGGCTATCCCCCCATAACTCCACTATCCTTATCCACATCCTAAAAGAAGAAGAAAGCTGTATTATAAATTAAAAAAACTGTAATAGCATAGTGGCATAGCAAGAGTACCAGAGTTTGAGGGGCAAGCACATAATCAATTCATTTACTTATTTATGAGGGCAGGGACACCACAACACCTTTTTTCCAATTACAGTGGGCCCTGTAGAATTTAGCTTGGCACCGAAGATGGTTGTCACCAGCCTCTTCAGTGGATCTTTTACGTCTGCCTTATACAGGGTTACAGTAGTGAAGACAGACTTGGCCTACGGTTTTAAGTCCTTGTCCGAGAAGACTTGAAAGTCTAACCATTTGCAGATATAATTACAAAGGCAGCACCTTCTCCTCAGTTATTTTAAGACCTTGAGTGTTGGTCTGGCCAAGGCTTTAACCATGACCCTCAGCACAGCAGACCGATGTTCTTACCAACTGAGCTAACAGGGTGGAGGTAAACAATAATGTTTTGGGAGCGACAATTCATAGGTAGCCCAACAAAATAGAAAAAAAATTATGACCTTTTGTGCAGCAAGCACCCTCCTCACTACACCCTTCCTGCTTGACTGTCATTACCTACCTGAGGGGCTTCAAAGTTTGGTCTCCACCAATTACAAAGACAATCCTCTACAAACCAGTCAGGCTCAGGTCCTTGTTCAGGCTTACTAAGAATCTAAATTATGAACAAATAGATGTTATTAAGTAGGCAAAATTGATTATGGTTTATACCCTTCAGCCTCATGAGATATTGACTCATAGACCATGAGGGCGATAGGAAACCAACTAGTTGGTCAAATATATAAATGCAAACAAGTTTTGAATTAAAGTTAAATTTAAAGTGCTAGTCTTACAAAAATATAATAGTTTACTGTCTAAATATCATTTAGATACAAGACCAGGAAGATGTTGTATTTAGCGGGTAAAGTTATTCAAAGAAAGTGATTTCATGTGGGCAACACTTCAAGGCTTCATCCACAGCTTTTCTCATGGTGTATTTGTAACCAATTTGATTCATTCAACAGACATTTTGTTAGAATGGTTATCAATAACATACCACATTACAGACAATATCAAAGAGTCAGTACGTGGGTATGAAGGATACCAGTTGTGCGTATGATGTCGCACATAAATTAAAATGCAATGGTGGCATAGCAATGACAGACAAGCTAGTTGACAATTTTCGGAAATAGAATTCAGACAAGAAAAGTTTTTTTTTTGAACCAATAAATTATTTTATGATAGAAAATCGGGGATTTTTTGTGTCATTTTCGTAAGACAAGCACTTTAATTTTTTGGTTTTCAAAGCTGGCCCATTTCGTTACTAGTAGGCTATAACTTAAGTAGCCTAGTAGTAGATCATCCAATCAGAATGCAGCATTGATTTGTCAGACTAATAATTAAGTAATATTATTATTTATTACTCAATAGCCCACTAGTAGAGACTAGTATTTTTATGAACTTTTGTCTAGTGAACTATTACAGACCAAGCATTCTGATTGGTAAAGTTACAAGCAGTCTAATTCCACTAAAGTCTAAAGTCCACTAGTAGAGACTAGTATAATTTAGAATAAACTAATGGCAAGAGAAAATAAGCTAAGAGAAGGAATCCCGATGCCCCATCATGTGCACACTTTGATGCTATTTTTAGAATCATTGATGCTATTTTTAACTTGTTACCATGCTCATGCGATAATCATGCTTCCCTTTAATGCCTCGTTTTAGGACACGAAAAGTGCCATATTTCGCCATATTTTGTTTACTGCAAGACTGGAAGCCGCCTACCCTCAAGAAATCAACCAATTAGGTTCTTCGCTCAAAATATCTCCAAGCTAAAAATAGCATCAAACTGTGCACATGATGGTTACAAGGCTATATAGGTAGGATCCTATCTCTTAGTTTACATTCTCTTGCTAATGGACTATTGTGGACCAGACATTTTGATTGGCTAGTCTAAAAGTGATCTGTTTATGAAAGAAAACTGTTTTCTTTTTTTAACAAACAACTTATGCACAGCAAATGCCAAATTTAAAGACAAGATAGATACAGGTCGGATTTCAAATAATGAAAATCAGGATTACCTCTGTCATTGACCTACGCAGTCCATCTATTTCATCCTCTCCTGGCATTAATTCTCCTCCAGGTCTGAAAATCACGGATTATCAGAAATATTTTTAAAATGATTTTGTAACATCAAGTGGTAATAGAATAGACTAAAGAAATTTATTAATTAAATCCGTGAAACAATTGATGAAATAGACAATATTAATTATGGAATCAAGAGAGAATCAATTACAGTCACCTCTCACCTCTAGGGAGGTTTAACTGGGTGTGATTGATGAACCAGGTTTTAGATCAGTTGAAGGAATGCTCCAATCATATTTATATATCATTAGTTATTTGTTGTGAAGTGTTGTGTCCCCGTGAGTGTAGGCCTGAGAAAGACTGTTGTTGGTGGTGACTGACATTTGGACAACAAAAGCAAAAACATCTTCAGAGTCCATTGAGAAACGAAAGACTGTCGATGGTATTTATAACTCTGGTTCGGTCGTAATGTAAACGGGAATTAGTCGGTATCGTTATGTAAAGATATGTGGATGTTATTATAAGTTGCAGTTTTTTGTTTTAGGTCATAAATGAGTCTTTTGTAAGGTGCCGGTAATTGTTGACTTTGGTTAAGTGGGTTTGGTTATAAGCTTGTATACCAGCTTTCAAGTGTAAGGCGTTGGTGGTAGTTGGTGCCATATGTTGATACATGTGGCAGAGTCCCAGTCAATAGTTCAGCGATGTGGTTAATGTTAGGATCCTGTTTATTAGTGACGCGTTTGTGTTCAGTAAGTCTGTCATTTAAGGTCCTACCAGTCTGTCCGATGTAAGTGGAGTCGCAGTACGTGCAATCTATTTTCTAAATAGCTCCTTGTCTTTTAAGTGGTTTGTCTTTGTCTTTGATGTCAGTTAATAAATGTCGTAAAGTCATAATAGGTTGGTGAGGAACACAGATGTTATAAGGTTGTAGAATTTGTGCTATAGTCTCAGAAGTCCCTTTGATGTAAGGTATGGTAGCAGTCGTGGTAGGACTTTAGTCGTTGGCTTTGTTGGTGAATAGTTTGTTGCTGTGGGTATTTTGTCTAATGAAATCAGCCTTGCTTGTTCTTATGGAACACATGTTGCAAATATTCGTCCTCGTCATGAAGTTTGTCAAGTGAGTCACAAACAAATCGTCTACTAAGCGTCTTAATCATCATGATCAAAGATGACTGATCCAGTAGTCTGTCAGTGTGTGTGGGTTTGCAGTAAACAGTAGTGTGTCTACAGTTGATTGTTGTTGTGGCCAACCAAACAGTCTAGAAAAGGTATAACACTGTTTTCTTCAATCTCTCTTGTAAAACGTCAGTCACTACCAACAACAGCCTTTCTCAAGATTACACTCACCTGGACGATCACACTTCACGACAAACTGCAACACCTGGGTTCAAAACATTTAATCTTATTTTTAGTTATCTCATACAGACAAAGTTGTGAAGCATGGCTCTTACAATTTGAAAAATGTTGTTCCCAGCTGAAGTAACAAAATGTGTGGCAAGCCATGTTCATGCACAATGAGAACACCTTCTACAGTTTTCCTCATTCCATACTTCTCATATTCTTCCCTGATTAAAAAAAATCAATAATTATGAATTAGTTCACAATTGCACTATTTCACTATGACGTCACATAAAAACAATCTATTGTTTAAACACGAAAGATCATGATCGTCGGAGGGGGTCAAATCAATGCAAATTCTCCAAAACTTGTTCTAAAATCCACGAAGAGAAGTAGAATAGCCAGCAAACGCTCAGAATATTTTTAAGTACATACCAATACATATCATATCTGAAAACCAGACCATTTTAGATTAAACTGTTTTGCTAGGAGCAAATTTTGTTGAATTTTCTATTGGATTTGGCGATTCTATCCCCCACATAAACAAGCAGTGACGTCATAGTGAAATAGGGCAATTAAAGAACTGAAAAATGCAAACATCACAAGGGAAGAGGTAAAGAAAAAAGCAGAGAACAGAGTGAGGTGGAGGACAATGATGAAGGGCCTATGTTTCCAAGAGATTAAACAGGAATAAGCAGCAATTCACAATTATTTTAAAACAATGTGCACCCATCGAAACATGAGATTTCTAAGCACAAAAAAGCGTGTAACAGTTGGCACCAGGTACAACAACTACAAAAAGGTAAATTTTACGCCGTGAAAAGACGAAAAAACTTTCTGACATTTCGGACGCTAGTCCTTCGTCGGAGTAAAAGAGTAAAATAGTCTACGATAGTAGAGCAGCATTGCTCTTAGGATGTGTAAAGCTAATTACTTAGAAGCAAATGCTAGTTAGAATAAGAAGAAATGTTTCCAGAGGTTTTGGACATACACTGTAGCCCTTCTGCCTAAAATGTTGTCAACACTGAAATTGTTCTTTCATGACAAATAAATTAATTCTAATAATCAGCTTCTGGGATGATTATTAATTGAACAAATGAATTCACTATAATAATATTTATTACCTCATTCTTTGAAATCTTGCTTGAACGGAACTATTCAGAGAAATAAGTAATTTAAAGCCAGTAAATATTTTAGCTAAATATTGTCATAAACCTTGACATAAAATGCTGAAAAGTAGCTACAGATTGATGTGTTTTCTCGCTTACCTGTCTTTCTCGTACAGAGCTTCTTTCGTACCAAACGTATAATTACTCAATGGATACCTTTAAACGTCAAAAGCATTCTCAAATCAAAGGAAAAAAAATCCTAACGTTAATGATCCCAAAACACGTGGATGACAGACCAAAATCTAACCCACTTTCAACTTGTTTTTGAGTTTAAACCCATTTTTTTTCAAAATAATTTAACATTCATTTCGGGTTTACTTACAGTCGTATCGTTTTTTCCACAGTTGCGCCTCCAGAGGAAGGTAAATACTTGCCAGCGTTGCTTGAAGAACGGTTTCTTGGCCATCCTGGACGAACTGAATTGGCCGCCATATTGAAAACCAACAAACGAAGACGCTACACGTGGGCTTCCTGTGCTTGACCCAGAGCCCTGTTAACTGCGCACCTGAGCACAGGCAGCCCAAACAAGGTTCCTGTGTATGGTTTATAAGGGAATGTATGGGAGTTATGATAAAGTCATGACAACTGCAGCAATTTTCGAGGCAAACTGTTGAGTGAAACATTTTATTGTCATAAACTTTGCATCTGCATCTTTGCATCAAAGACAACACAAATCTCTGTATATTTCCCGTCATCTTTGAGTGTCATCTTCGTCTTTTTGTTTGCTTGGGGGCAGGGGGAGGCAGGGGGGGCCATACGCCCCCCCTTCCCCCCTCGTGGCAACAAAATGGCGGATTTTTGGAATTTATACGGTAATTTTCATTTTCTTTGCTAAGTTTTACAAAAATAAAACGTGAAACGCATTCCCGAGTCTTTTTATTTGGTTCGGCGTTTCGGTGGCCGAAACAAAATGGCGGATTTTTGAATTTCGCTCCCCCCCCCCCCCCCCCCCCCCCCCGTTACTCCCTCCCCCTCCACCACTCGGAAAATCCTGGCTACGCCCCTGGGTTGGTTGATGGCGGCAGAAGTGGGTGTAATATATGGATCAGATCACGCCTATTTTTTTAATTACCCAGTCAAGAAATCTTACGAACAAGACCACTCCTCGATGGTTAGCTGTGATTGGCAGAAATAGTGAACCAATGATACATTGTCAAAGATATACATGGCTAATATAAATAGTTTAGTCAAACCACAAACATGCACACAGTGCACCTGTAACCGCACAAACACTATCTACCAGTGATCACCAATACCATGTCCCTACAACCAACACATGAACCACTCGAGTGGAATAACGGCTCGCAAGGACGTTTGGGCAGCCATGGTACAGTAACTGGTCTGTGGTTTGGGTCGGACATACGAGATCCAGAAGAAATTGCTGCTGTAAGCCAAGAAATCTCTACAGCGCCTTCAAATGTTTGGTCTACAGATTGTAAGTATTATTATTGATTTATATATAGACTTATAGACTCTAGGCTATGAGTTTTGCCCTTATTCCTTGTTTCTTTCCTCGTTCTTTCTTTCTTTCTGTCTTCCTTCCTTCCTTCCTTCCTTCCTTCCTTCCTTCCTTCCTTCCTTCCTTCCTTTCTTTCTTCTTGCGGTGTTATGCGATCATACACGTATATAGAGCAGCATTCTTCAGAATTTGAGTCCTCAGTTATTTTCCTTTCTTTTTTTGAATTTTTCTTATTATTAATTTGTATGTATAGTCACGAGTGCGGTATTTCTTTCTAATTTCTTCTTCTTTCTTTTCTTTTTTTCCTTTCCTTTCCTTTCCTTTCCTTTCCTTTCTTTGTTGTTTCTGTTTGTTTTTGTTTTTTTCTTCTTCTGGCCTTGCAATGTTATGCAATTAAAAAAAACTTAGACTCAAGTATAAAGATATTTAGATATAACTAGCTAAAAACTAGTGTGAGCTGCGTCGGTGTTTCTAATGAAACAGTAATGATGAAAAGGTAAATTATACACCGTGAAAAGATGAAAAAACTTACTGACGTTTCGGACGCTAGTCCTTCGTCGGAGTAAAAGGGCAGGACGAAGGACTAGCGTCCGAAACGTCAGTAAGTTTTTTCATCTTTTCACGGTGTATAATTTACCTTTTCATCATTACTGTTATAAAGATATTTGTTTTCTGCCTTCCTTATTTTTCTTTCTTTTTCTTATTCCCTTTTTCAGTTCTCTCGATTTCTCTCGATTTTCATTCTTTTCTCTTTCTCTTTATTTTGTCTCGTAATCATGCACTGAAGCAAATTCGAGAAAGTACGATCTATGAAAATCAAAATAACATACGTTAAGAACCAAGAAGTGTTTATTACACTGGACATTGGCTCGCGAAATCTTAATTTGTTCGTAGGTTTGCTAGTCTAATACTTGTGCAGAGATTTGTACGAATCATGTTTAAATATTAAGGATACAAAAGCCAATTAATTTCTAATAGTGGTAGATTTTATAAAGTTATAATTCTCCTTTTATCTAATTAAGAACCAGTTATAAAGAATTAGCTAGAGTGAGGTCATTATCGTTATCATTTATTTTGAATATATTTTATTTAGGTCGCAATGGCAAGTATCAAGAGCAGCTCATGTTTCAGGCAGAACCAGTTCCACGAAGATTACAGGACGACAATTTATTTCAAACACAAGTAAGTCTTATATTTGCAAGCACTTAATTGTCATTCAGTCAATATCTATCAAGGCGCCCGTATCTCACGTGGCCTTAGAAACTTTACGTTTTCCGACAAAGGTGCAACTACGCCGACAAATTGTTCTCGATTCCGCGCATGTGATTGGATAAGCACTGGAGTTTGAGAATATTCCTTTTTTGTGCGAAAACGTGGAGAGATTATCACATGGCCACGATTGAATAAGGCCCCGTCCACACGTATCCGCAAACTTTTGTATCCGCAATTTTTTTTTTACGGATACGGGTTGCTTCCACACGTGCCCGCAAATATTTTTGTCCGTATCCGCAAATTTTACGAAAACGTGGACGATGCGGAAAACGATTCGAATACGCTGTGTGTGGACGCAAACATTTTCGTATCCGCTAAAATAATTTGCGGATACGAAAATTTCCGGATACGTGTGGACGGGGCCTAAGAAACACTGGAATTTCATGTTCCTCTTTTGTTCGCGAAAACGTGGAGAGCTTATCACATGGCCACGATTGAATAAATGAATGAACGAACTTTATTTCAAGAAGGGCAACAACCGACAGCCAGAAAGTATTAAACAATCATACTCATAACCCCTAATCCATACAGTCCTTTACAAATAAACATTAAATAATTATTTACATTATGATGATAATGATAACCTTTTACTAACACATCCAATAAGCCTGAGGCCCCGTCCACACGTACCCGCAAATTTTTGTATCTGCAAATTTTTTTTTACGGATACGGGTTGCGTCCACACGTGTCCGGAAATTTTTGTGTCCGTATTCGCAAATTTTACGAAAACGGACACGTGTGGACGGTGAAAACGATTCGAATACGCTGCGTGTGGACGCAAACATTTTCGTATCCGCAAAAAATAATTTGCGGATATAAAAATTGCCTAAATGAACTTTATTTCAAGAAGGGTGACACATGGACAGGGCAGAAACACGGCTTCTACTTTCGACGTTTATGCGTTAATAAGCTTTATATTTCATAAACAGGCTCTTTTGGGGCTGATTAACAAAATACCAAAATTTGGGGAAATTTAAGGAATTTAGTGAAATTTAAGGAATGCGTATTTGAGATATAAGGCCCTGAACGTTGAGAGAGATGATATTTTGATCAGTACAAAAATTAACATTTTCGCTAATACCTCGAAGTTGACTGAATTGCTCGAGGTTAGCAGAATTTTGTGAAAAGTTTAAAGCACAAGAGACACGAATGAAACACGAAACGTTTTTTTAAGCATGAATTAGAGACTAAGGCCCAGGTCAGACGCCGTAATTCACATGAGCCGAACCTAATACAGGGTAATAAGGTCATGTGAAGTACGGCGTCTGATCTAATTAAGTTCGACTGATTCAATTTGGACCGACTAAGTCGTTCTTCACGACTAGGTCAGTCGTGAAGAACGACTGAAGATCGACTTCGGGTCAAACGCCGTACCTCACATGGGCCGATCCAAATGCATTAATTATGTTAATGCATGTTTTGGCCTCGTTTTCATTAACCATCACTAAAGCGCATGCGCACTTGAGCATTCTTCAAAGATGGCGGATGATTTTCGATTTTTCTGAGAATGTAAAGGAATGTTTCCCTGGAAACCCTGAATGTTTTCTTAAACCGTTCATCTGAATAATTGTTCCAGACAATTTCAAACCAGCCAAAATTACGTGCAAAGCGTTTACATGCTCTTTCAAGTACGTCCGTTTCATTTCGCGAAAGCAGAAGAAGAGCAGAAACAGAACATACACGTAGCAGTGCCACCCTTCTTTTTTGCAAAAGTATGATGCTTTTTTTGATGGAAGCCCGTCTTCTTCTTGAATTCAAATTTTTTTTTATTAGCAATATCCGGCGAGCTGCCATGGCAGACGCCATTATGATGCGTTTGCCGCTGACCACTCAAACATGATTGCTTTTGGTACGACTGTAAATACTCGTAATAAGTTCGACGTTTGACTCAACCCAGTCGATCTAATTCCAAAAGTCGATCCAAACTACAATTAGGTTCGGCTCATGTGAATTACGGCGTCTGACCTGGGCCTAAGAAAAAAATTGCGAAAGTAGCAGCCTTGTCGTTTTTCTGCTCTGTCTAACACATGACAGTCAGAAATCCTGGGGGGACTCAGGGAAAAAAGTACCGGGGATGCTAGTCGGAAACTTTCAAAAAGACCCCTAAAAGATACCGGAAGTCTTTAAAAAAGGGCGTGGCTGAATGATCTTTAACCCCTAAGAGATACCATAACAAATAATATTAAATTTTATATAAAAAGCGCCTAGGATAAGCCATATCGATGCACGCTTCTCTCCTTTTCCAACACCCTAAGAGATACCAGAAAATGCTGATTTTCAAAAATTCGCACTTAACACCCTAAAAGATACCAAATCGCGAATTTTTACCCCTGAGAGATACGACGAGCATCGAGCATCCCCGGTACTTTTTTCCTGGAGTCTCCCCCCCCACCCCGGGTCAGAAATTATGAAACAATCATACTGATAACCCCTTATTCATACATACGGTCCTTTACGAATAAACATTGATGAATTATTTACATTATAATGATAACGTTTTCTTATCATCCGATTACCTCGCCTATTTTGGCAGAATTTTGTTAACCAATTTAATTTATCACAAATTTGTTTTAGCAGAGATTTTGAATAGTCGTTTATGTTTAAAATTCAACACTAGTAAACCACAAATCCTAAAAGCCCATTGAATTCGAAAAAAATCGACGTTTCGATGTTACCTTAACGTCATTATCATGTTAATATCATCACATATTGGTCATGCATAATTTCAGTGTTTATTCCTATCAAATCAAGGGCGGATCCAGCCAAAATTTTAGGGGGGGGGGGGGGGGATAATTGAGTTTCTTCCCTCAACACAACGAAAAACAATAAAAAGGCATCATTTATTTCTGTTGAAGGGGGTCTTCAGCCCCCCTTTGTCCCCCCCGGATTCGTCCTTGCAAATGCACAAACTTTAATCAAGAAATTTTAATCCGTACAGAGACCCATAGGGATTAGATTCAACGCTAACTTGGCAACCAACGAAGGGACGTCCACTTCTCATCCTATTACAATTCAAGGTTCAACCGGGCTGTATGAAAAAACGACCGAGGCATTGAATCTTTGGCCAACAAGGCCTGGAAGTGCTTGGAGGAACTTTTCGTATACAGATCTTATCACTCTCGCCATCTTTTCAACTAGTGATAGGAGGATGACTGTGAAAGAGATATATGCTTGGGTGGCACGGAATATTCCACACTTCTATACGAAGAAATATGAACCTGCTGCAAGTGGATGGAAGGTAAGTTATAGATCATGCAGTTTTAAGTTTTATTATATCATCATTGAGTCAGTTCCTTTCGCACAAACCATTCCACACTTCTGCAGCTGCAAGTGAATGGAAGGCCAGTTATAGACGGATCATGCAGCCTTGACTTTAAGAGATTTCTTTTATCATCACGGAGTCATGTTTTTGCTCACTGGTTGTCTTCATCCTTCATACTCACCCAACTTAATTAAACAAAGGAATGTCCAGGTTGATATCTAGTTATCAACCCCGTTCTAAGAAACTTCCTCAATGATGATATAAGGTTATATACACGATACCTCGTTGGATGTGAGATAAATATCCACCTCGGTAACGGTATATAACCTTTACATACTTTTAATTTCCAGGAAATCGATAATGATGTAGTAGACCTTGAAATTTTTCATAAATAAAATTTCTATAATTTCAAGGCCCGGCCCTAATGACGAGATCACCGCGATGATCGAAGTTTACGTATACGGATTGCTAGCCAGTGATTGATGAGGGAACGGTCAGCACAAATCTCATTTAAGACCTCGAAATATAATCGAGTATGTTAAAGTAACAGACGTCTTCTGATAATCGCTTTTCGTCAAAAGTTCTAAAGTGCCCGACTGATCAAAAATCACGTGTAACACGTTCAAGGTTATGTAACGAAACGTGGCCTTAGCCAGCCTTAGTCTGTTAATTAGACTAATTAGAGCAGAGTCAAAGCCTTTTATGCCGCTTTTATTGGGTTGGTTCAGGGCCTTATACCAATTGTATGGAATATAAAGCGAAGGCATTAAACCCATGAAATGAAAAATATTATAAAATAGCTGTTATGAATCTCGCGTTCTGATTGAATGGGAGTGCGGGCTTTATGAGAGCACACAGCACGCGCGCGCACTTTCTATTTTTCATTCCCATCAAAAATAACGGTTACTCTAATTTGTATTTTATAAAAGAAATAAAAAAAACTTGTTTACTGTGCAGTGCGTAGTAATAAAGCACTTCGGGATTACCAGAGCATTCGAGAGGAGCAATCCGCTACGCTTTGTGCTTCTCCTAACAACACTTCTCTTGTGTTCTGCAAATCCCCGCGTGCTTTATAATTACACATAGCACACGCGCGCGTTTTTTATTTCTTCGCTAATCAAATAGTCAAATAGTCAAATAGAACCCAAATAGGAACCAATGGAATTATGGTGGCAGCCGCTATACAGTCTATGTATGACCCACGGGAGCACAGCTCTAACCAGTTTGAATTAATCAGGGTTGATTTGAGATTAACCGTAAAGATTCCTTGGGATTCCTGTGGCCTTCTTATTAGCATAATTGCATTTATTCTTTCTACAGAACACCATACGTCACACTCTGTCCATTAGAAAGCGATTCGTAAGGATTCCGACTCAGAGGGAACGACGTAGCCTTTGGACCATTAAACCCGAATATCTACATGTTGTTTTTACTGAAATTTCCCAAAAAATTTCAGCGGATGGTTCGTTTATGACCCCGGACTACGATCATACGACATTTTACCCGGGCTATTCTTCTCTGCCTTGTGGAGCCATTCTCATGCCCAGGCCCTCCTCATCTTACGGAAAATTCTAGGCTTAAGGAAGTCCTAAATTTGAGCACCTTAAATGGCTGTAGGGTCCTGTATGTATATTGGGTATTTTTACAATAACTTTCAACAAATTTCTCGCGCGCAGATTGGCTGATTTTTATCATCAATAAGAGGACAGACAGATAAAGCTGTCGTCATCGATCGCGCGCTCTTTCTGTTAGCTGTTTTGAAAAGTTTTTATCGTTTTTCTTGTTTTTGTTATTGTAAAAAACAAAGTGACATCAGATTTTTATGCGTGTGTCCTCTTATTGACAATGAATCTCGTCATCACATTGTCAAAGTAGTATGCGGTTCCACTCGTGGATCCACACTACTTTGACAATGTGATGACGCAATTTATCGTCAATAAGAGGACAGACACATAACAATCTGAGGCCCCGTCTACACTTTGCCGGATAAATTTGAATCCGAATTTTTATTTACTCGGTTAGGCCTACCGTCCACACTATTCCGGGCGAATCCGGAACAATTCTTCACCGAAAACAATTTTTTTTGAATACGGTCTCCAGAGTGGAACAATTTGAAAACGCCGGCTAGTCGTATTAGTGTGGACGGAGAATATTTCGTACCCGAAATTTTTCGAATACGATGACGTCATGATTGTCATGGGAACATGGCGGGAAGGCTAAAAATTCACCGCGGGCTCCGTTTTTGCCGCCTCTGATCGGACTAGTGTGGACGCGAAACTGATTTTATCCGTTTTCATGTGTGGACGGAAAACTTTTTTTTCGGTTTCGGTGTGAAAGTTGCGGATTCAAATTTATCCGGCAGAGTGTGGACGGGGCCTGATGTCACTTTGTTAAACTGCTAATAAGGAATCGAAATAAAACGATGGAAATAAAGTGTACTGACATAAGAACATGAGCTTGCATTGCAGGACGATTCCTGGTTGGATCTGCCCCAACCTTTCCTTTTCTCCGATTAGAGCCAATCAGAAACGCCCGCAATGCACTCTAGCGCATGTGCTGTAAATAGGTTTACTGTGCTGTAAATAGAAGCAATTACCTGACTAAGTATCCGTGGATTCGGATGGGATCCCTGTGGTTTCATCGAACTTTGAATTTTCCCTTGATTTTACAGCGACTATTACCGCTTAAAATATCGATTTGGATACCTTATAGCGTTCAGAAATAAACTTCAATTCTTTTTAGCTATCCTCCTCAGGAATTTAAATCACTTAAAATGTCTTGCGATTTTCCGTGCAATTATTGGGTTTTCCCCCCACTGAGATTAAGCTTAAGAGTAATTAAATTTTGGAGAAATTTCACGAATTGTAATAGCGAAATTTCAAAGCTATCTAAATTGCCTTACTATTCTCATGAGGGAATACAAATTTAAATAAGAAGGAAAATTCGCGAAGCATTATGGTAGTGAGAGTCAAATTACACCACCATGCAAATGTCCTATTCTCGATAGAATAGGTCTTAGTTATTTATGGCAACTAGATAATAGCGTCCAGTATGTAAAAATGGAGTAGAAGACACATTTCCATCTAACATGTCCGAAATTAGCTAGCTAAAAACTAGTGCGTCGTTGTTTCTAATGAAACAGTAATGATGAAAAGGTGAATTATACACCGTGAAAAGATGAAAAAACTTTTTCATCTTTTCACGGTGTATAATTTACCTTTTCATCATTACATGTCCGAAATTACTTTATTGATAAGATTAACGCCTTTACAAACCTTATAGTAGACTTTTAAGTGCAAAGAAGATAAGTTTGTCTACATCATAAACCCTAGGAAGTGTTTTCAAAAAAGAAATTATATGTATATGTAAAAGGACTCCATGCTGTCCAATTAAGAAATAATTGGACAAGGAAAATTCCGAGGACTTCCAAAATTGGAGGAGGCCGTAAGCCGAGTCCAATTTGGCAGTCAGAGGAATTTTTCGAGTCTAATTATTTAATAATAGGGGAGCATGAAATCCCATTACCTATTAATTATATAACTGCCTAATTAATCCCATATCAACAAGACCTGTCCAATTTAGAAAATAATTGGACAGTTACCTATATGGGATTAATGAGAAGCTGTATAATTAGAAATCTTAACTGATCGAAATTATGTACCGGCATATCAATGAAATACAAAATGAACGACAGTGATTGCTGTGACATTTGGCTATGGGCCATATTGGCTCTTTAAAATTGGACCAAAAAACGGCCCTGTTATATAAAGGGCCAAAACAGCCTCCCAAAAAAGAGCGGTTTTTGGGTAAACATTTTGGCCTCATATTTGGGGCTACAACGTCCCCGAACTGATTTACTGTGTAGTCTCTAAAATGTTTTATTTATTATATAGTTGATTAGTTATTACGGCTGTATTTTGAATGTCTATGTATGAAATATCTATGTAACAATATATTACCAGTTAATTTTCCTAAATACTTGTAAGAGTGTATGGAAGGTAATAATAAATGTAGTCTATTCTATTCTACTGTACCTTATTGTTCTGTTCAAGTGTTCTGTTCTGTCCTGTCACAGGGAGCCCATAGCAACAATGTTCCAAAAAAAGCATGTGTTTAATTAATGCTGTGTCAGGTGTTAAAAAAGCACGAGCGTTTGTTTTGAAGAATGAGGTTTTTCCATGGCCACGTGACCTTAGGAATCGTGTTTTCTCCGACATTATCATGGAAACACTTTCAAAGGGCCTACATACAGGGATTTTGAGTCATTTTTTGGCTGCACTCCAAAAGTTCGAGACTCGTAATAGCCCACTTTCGAGATATGCTTCGCTAGTCACGCACGAAGGCTTCAGTATGAGGCTACGTGCTAAATGCTCATTCATTCGTGACAGGTGGTAAGAATAGATTTAATTTAGCACGTAGCCTCATACTGAAATCTTTGTGCGTGACAAGCGAAGCATATCTCGGAAGTGGGCTATTAATTAATCAGTAGACCTTATTCGTGGTGTGACAATGTTTTCCCAATTCAGCGTGACGAACCTCCAGGGGATTCATTTTCTTTTGTTTTTACTCTTCGAAAAATTCATGAGTATCCCAAAGGATACGAAAGGACTAACAATGATATACCATAGTTAATAGAGGGGAATGGTTAGGAAACCTATTGTTATCAGGTCTTTGTTCGCTTGTGAGGTTGAACCGGTCTTGACCGTGCAATATGTTTGATTTATGCTCATCCGAGATTGTGAAATAAGTAAACATAAACTTTGTCCATGGGAGTATTGTAAGGAATATTCAAATATCTCTTTAAAATCTTTAAGTATTTTGAACTAGCTGCCAAAAGAAAGATTTTGGTCTGTTCACTCAGCCATTGCCAACAATGATAAAACAATGGTAAAACAAAGGATTGTGCACGGTCACGCTTGAAAAAAGTGAACAATAACCTATAACAATAGAGTTTTCTAACCATTCCCCTCTATTAACTATGGATATACCGACGAGTTTCAAAACAATAGCTCTTCACTCCCCCAGAGGTTTGTCACGCTGAAATGGGAAAACATTGTCACACCACGAATAAGGTCTATTAAAGAGAGAAACAAAGAAAGAATAAAGAATCTTTTTTTAATCATTAGACTCATTTATAGTACGGACGTCACTGTGTATAGTATAGTGTTGACGGCGAGCAGTGCGGCTGCTATTTCTCTTGGTCGCTGTTTGGTGCTTGTGTTGTATTAGCAAGCTAGTCTAACATCCCAAGAGGAGGGAGCTAAGAAAGACGCCCATCCCCTCCCCTTTTGGGGTTTCACGGCTTGGCCCTAATCCTCACTCGGTCAAAGATAATTGGACTTCACAGAGTCACTAGCGAAGCAAGTGTAATAGGCGGGCCCTTTGCAGCTCAGTAAACGTGCTGATTAATTCCCTGAGAGCGTATGAATAAATATTTAGATTCCCATGGGTGGAATTTACTGGAGAGCAAACAAACTTTCTACAACCTGTTTCGAGAGATCGTAAAAGAACTGTATTTCGCAACACACTGGTTACACATCGTTTCATGCAGTTCTTTACAAGTAGCTAAAAAGAATCACCTAAACACAAAAGTTTTGCTCTCCAGTACCGACACGTGACCGTTAACTGCTAAGGGCCTACAGCGAGCGTCGAAGTCGTCCAACGCGTGTAGTCTTGGTTGGGCTGCCTGTGCCTTTATTTAGCGCGCGTCAACTAATGAGGAGACGAATGACTTTGAAGACAATATGAAGAGTGACCAAGAAAAATAGAAGGAGTTCTTGTAGTTTAAGGATATCATGGGGGGATTTTGGGAAAAAGGCCAAATAATGATCCGCAAGACCTACTGATTAATAATTTTGACATCAGCAGTTATCTAATAGTCTTTGTCTATCACTATTAGAGTCCCGAAAGAAACTGTTTTGGGGGACAAAGAAATTTTTTTTTGCATAATGAAAGACGGCCCATTGTTTTGTCCCCCAGAACAATTCCTCTAGGAAATCAATGCAAGGGGTCTATACACCACAAGTAGCTAAGCCAATAGGAGCGCAGGATTTGTGATATACCATTAGCAGGTTTATACTAAACGCTATTAGTCTACTAACTATTTCACAGGTTAAGCAAAACCGCTCTATCAGAATGGTGCTTGAAAAAAACGTGTCCAACAAAATAGATGGTGGCTTATATTCACCGAGTTCCTCTGGATTTGGCGGAAACGGTTCGTGAAAAAACGTCTCCCCTCATCTCCCCCAAATCTCTCTACGCCTTGTGGGTACTTAGTTCAACATAATGAATCCGTGTTGTAATGGCCACACTACATTACACTACAATGTCGTATTACAATTAGAATCAGTTAACCCCTCCCTCCCCTCCCCAAACACCACATTTCAACGGTTATCTAAAATAATAATTGTCTGTTGAGGATAATCTGTGAGCTCAACAAATATGTACCTATAAATTGTATTTCCTCTTGAACCCTGGGGGAAAAAACAATGATTTATTTTAGTATCAGCATGTTGTTGTATCCAGGGGTGGAGGGTGAGTTAGGCTAGTATCAGAATGCTGATGTATCCAGGGATGGAGGGTGAGTTAGGCTAGTATCAGAATGCTGTTGTATCCAGGGATGGAGGGTGAATTAGGCAAGTATCAGAATGCTGATGTATCCAGGGATGGAGGGTGAGTTAGGCTAGTATCAGAATGCTGTTGTATCCAGGGATGGAGGGTGAGTTAGGCTAGTATCAGAATGCTGATGTATCCAGGGATGGAGGGTGAGTTAGGCTACTATCAGAATGCTGTTGTATCCAGGGATGGAGGGTGAGTTAGGCTAGTATCAGAATGCTGTTGTATCCAGGGATGGAGGGTGAGTTAGGCTAGTATCAGAATGCTGATGTATCCAGGGATGGAGGGTGAGTTAGGCTAGTATCAGAATGCTGTTGTATCCAGGGATGGAGGGTGAGTTAGGCTAGTATCAGAATGCTGATGTATCCAGGGATGGAGGGTGAGTTAGGCTAGTATCAGAATGCTGATGTATCCAGGGATGGAGGGTGAGTTAGGCTAGTATCAGAATGCTGTTGTATCCAGGGTGGAGGATGAGTTAGGCTAGTATCAGAATGCTGTTGTATCCAGGGTGGAGGGTGAGTTAGGCTAGTATCAGAATGCTGATGTATCCAGGGATGGAGGGTGAGTTAGGCTAGTATTAGAATGCTGTTGTATCCAGGGATGGAGGGTGAGTTAGGCTAGTATCAGAATGCTGATGTATCCAGGGATGGAGGGTGAGTTAGGCTAGTATCAGAATGCTGTTGTATCCAGGGATGGAGGGTGAGTTAGGCTAGTATCAGAATGCTGATGTATCCAGGGATGGAGGGTGAGTTAGGCTAGTATCAGAATGCTGATGTATCCAGGGATGGAGGGTGAGTTAGGCTAGTATCAGAATGCTGTTGTATCCAGGGGTGGAGGGTAAGTTAGGCTAGTATCAGAATGCTGTTGTATCCAGGGGTGGAGGGTAAGTTAGGCTAGTATCAGAATGCTGTTGTATCCAGGGGTGGAGGGTGAGTTAGGCTAGTATCAGAATGTTGTTGTATCCAGGGGTGGAGGGTGAGTTAGGCTAGTATCAGAATGTTGTTGTATCCAGGGGTGGAGGGTGAGTTAGGCTAGTATCAGAATGTTGTTGTATCCAGGGGTGGAGGGTGAGTTAGGCTAGTATCAGAATGTTGTTGTATCCAGGGGTGGAGGGTGAGTTAGGCTAGTATCAGAATGTTGTTGTATCCAGGGGTGGAGGGTGAGTTAGCCTAGTATCAGAATGTTGTTGTATCCAGGGGTGGAGGGGAAGTTAGGCTAGTATCAGAATGTTGTTGTATCCAGGGGTGGAGGGTAAGTTAGGCTAGTATCAGAATGCTGTTGTATCCAGGGTGGAGGATGAGTTAGGCTAGTATCAGAATGCTGTTGTATCCAGGGTGGAGGATGAGTTAGGCTAGTATCAGAATGCTGTTGTATCCAGGGGTGGAGGGTGAGTTAGGCTAGTATCAGATTGCTGTTGTATCCAGGGGTGGAGGGTAAGTTAGGCTAGTATCAGAATGTTGTTGTTTCCAGGGGTGGAGGGTAAGTTAGGCTAAGCAGTATCAGTTTATTTTTCATACAGGGACCTTCCTTATGATGATGAGGATGGTGATGATTTTGATGATTATGAAGATAATGCTGATGAAGATATTGTTACAATGGTGATGATTGTGATGATATCCTTGATGGTGATGATGGTGATTGTGATGATGATGATATTGTTGATGGTGATGATGATGGTGAAGGTGATGATAGTGGTAGTGATAATGATGATGATGATGATGATGATGACTGTGTCTGATGATGATATCTTTGATGGTGACGATGGTGATGGTGATGATGATAGTGACCATGATGATGGTGATGATGATGATCATGAGGAGCTTTGGTCAAAAAAGTTTACTTTGCATGAGGTCTTTTTAGGTGTGAAGTAATGTCCATCATTCCTTAAGTATGTGTATAAGTGTCAATCCTGTTTTCAACATACACTCTTTCTTTGTAATTAGAGCAGTTACATAGTAAGTCATTCCATATCAACTTTTTGTTTTGGTTCATGGAGCTGATTTCCTACTGCCTTATCCACGCAAAATATCACAAATAGCACTTTCAACAAATTCATAACCTTAAACCATTGACATAGCGAGTTCGTTTCATAGAAATGAATGTCGTCCTTTATGTGACGCGGACCTGTATATCTTTATCAAGCTGCTTCTCGGCTACAGTAATTGGTTTTTGTTTTATTAGAACATATATTCAAAAGTTGACCTGCTCAGTTCACATTATTTTTAATGCTTTTTTCTTTTAAATACGATAAAGATATAATTTTCATAGTACGCTTTCTAATTGTTAACAAAATATGCAAAATCCGACTATTGATTAGAATTTTCTGCTATGATATGATTTCATTCAGGCTCATCGTAGAGTCGTTAGTCTACTTTAGTCACACAGTCCAATACTTGATAAAACAAAAACAACATGAAACATGAAACTACTGTAGTGTATTCTTAATAAAACAAACTGCTCTAATGCAATGTTTGACTGCGATACCTTGAAGGTGTCGCTAAACGTAACATGAAACTACTGTACTGTAGTATATTCTTAATAAAACAAACTGCTCTAATGCAATGTTTGACTGCGATACCTTGAAGGTGTCGCTAAACATAACATGAAACTACTGTACTGTAGTATATTCTTAATAAAACAAACTGCTCTAATGCAATGTTTGACTGCGATACCTTGAAGGTGTCGCTAAACGTAACATGAAACTACTGTACTGTAGTATATTCTTAATAAAACAAACTGCTCTAATGCAATGTTTGACTGCGATACCTTGAAGGTGTCGCTAAACGTAACATGAAACTACTGTACTGTAGTATATTCTTAATAAAACAAACTGCTCTAATGCAATGTTTGACTGCGATACCTTGAAGGTGTCGCTAAACATAACATGAAACTACTGTACTGTAGTATATTCTTAATAAAACAAACTGCTCTAATGCAATGTTTGACTGCGATACCTTGAAGGTGTCGCTAAACGTAACATGAAACTACTGTACTGTAGTATATTCTTAATAAAACAAACTGCTCTAATGCAATGTTTGACTGCGATACCTTGAAGGTGTCGCTAAACGTAACATGAAACTACTGTAGTGTATTCTTAATAAAACAAACTGCTCTAATGCAATGTTTGACTGCGATACCTTGAAGGTGTCGCTAAACGTAACATGAAACTACTGTACTGTAGTATATTCTTAATAAAACAAACTGCTCTAATGCAATGTTTGACTGTGATACCTTGAAGGTGTCGCTAAACGTAACATGAAACTACTGTACTGTAGTATATTCTTAATAAAACAAACTGCTCTAATGCAATGTTTGACTGCGATACCTTGAAGGTGTCGCTAAACGTAACATGAAACTACTGTACTGTAGTATATTCTTAATAAAACAAACTGCTCTAATGCAATGTTTGACTGCGATACCTTGAAGGTGTCGCTTAACGTAACATGAAACTACTTTATGTCAATTAAAGTTGAAACTTTTTTGACCAAAGCTCCTCATGGTGGGGATAGTGACAATGATGATGGTGATGATGATATTGTTTATGGTGATGATGGTGATAACAAGGGCGATGATGGTAATGGCAGTGATAATAATGGTGATGACTTTGTTGATGATATGTTTAATGGTGATGATGATGGTGACGATGATGATAATAATGGTGATGGTGGTGGTGGTGATAATGATATCGTTAATGGTGATGATGATTTTGATCATGGAATTGGTTAAACAAGCGTGGGATTTGAAAAGGCCATTGCCCTACCTCCACCCAATCTACTCCCTTAATTCCCAGTTCCATCCATGGCACTCAACCAGTTTACCTATTCAAAGTAGTGGGTAACCCGGGGAGGGGGAATTAAAAGGGTTATCAATTTTTCATAGGTCTGTCTTTTCCCCTTCCAAAAACATGGGGCTGTGATTCATCGTGGTTGCTACAACACACATAATTTCCAAATGTATTACGACTATTTTTCGAGTGCAATTACAGAGCGATAATACATGTTTATTGGGTAATCTTAGAATTTTTGAAGAATGTCAATGTGTGCCATTAATGATTAGCCTGCATTCAGCCGGTATAATTTCCTCGAAATAATAATTATTTTCAAGGAATTTATACCGGCTGAACGCAGGCTATCAATGATCCATTAAATTCCAAATAATGTTTGTATCGTTAAATGGTGTGCTTACTTTACTTGATCATTGGTATATTTTGACATTAAAACGAGGCTAACCCTGAGTAAATTAGCCTGTAATCATGGAGCGCAGCAGTATTGCACCTACCTGTTTAACATCAACATGGACTGTTCCTTTGCGTTTTTGACCAGTAACGTAAAACCTCACCCTCATGTAGTTTTCGCCATCGACTATGTATTCTTGGTAACTAAAACCAGATATAGAAATAATGCGTAAAAAGGTAGTTGCATATTTCAAGAGGTGAGGGGGAGGGAGCAACATGGTACAGGAACATTCCACATGAGAAATGTAAATGTAAACTTTATTTGACCAGGGTGGCCCATTCAGCAACGAGGCTGGTATCCAGAGGGGCACTGCAGTGAGACAGGAAAGGACATCAAGTGAAACCAGGCAATAACAAAAATTAAAGACTTTTAAAAGAAAAACTCTTGTTATTTTTCCTACAAGTTTTTTTTACAGACTCAATAGAGTGCAACACTCAAAAATATGACCACATCCTTAATGTATTCCAATACTTTTGTACACAGGCTTTTGTAAGTTAAACCCAAACATTACAATGTGAAGCTGGCTGGTTTTACCTAATAAGGCGTGTAAAAGCTTAATATTTCTTACCCATTATTGGCCTGTGCATTGATCAAGTATGTGAATATATTAAATGTGGTTATACTTTTGTGTAATGCACTCTAAGCTTAATAATAATAATAATAATAATAATAATAATAATAATAATAATAATAATAAATATTTATATAGTGCCTATCCAAATCTGCTCTAGGCACTTTAAACAAAAAGAAAAACCACAAACTATGGCTGTGAGCTTTGCTTGGTGCCTGTGGCTGCTGCTACACAACCCATACCACAGGAAAAAAATAATAAATAAATAAATGATATGAAAATAAAATAAATAAACGCACACGCACGATGAAACCACGACTAAAGGTCAGACTGTTGTATCGGGTAACAATCCCCTACTCTTACAAAAAATACGACAGGATCTTTTACGTCCACTTTATCGGGGGTCAAGTGCAAGCAGACTGGACCTCCGGTTTTACGTCATTATCCGAGAAGACGCTTGCTTGATTGATGGCTGTTGGCTCCTACGAGCTCCTCCACCCTTTGACAGGTCTTATTTTTAATCCTGCTGGGTGTCAAGCCACCCTCCTCACTGGATAGCCAGTGGGGGAGCCGGTTTAGACGCCGACGACCCGTCCATGTGGCAGGTAGTACTGGACAGAAATGCTTTTAAATGGATATACCGGCTGTACCTGACATGTCGCCTTCGACCTCTACGATTAGTTTCACCATGTCCCATAACTGGTTCTCCAAGTTCCTCAACAAGCTGGAAAAATAATGAAAGCCAATACACTCATTTGCAATTAATCTAATTTTATTACATTTTAATATGTGATCATCAATGAAATTTTTCTTTATCACATGACGATATAATGATATCTTCACATGTGAAAATAACACCATTGGTAAGAATTCTAAGGAATCACATGAAATAGTAAAGATCCACCAAAATGGTATTTCATCAATAATAATTTATTATATATTAAAAAGAATATTACATGGCTGCTTAGAAATATGGACATTATCTTCTTGTGTTGAGGATATCTTACTCCTTTGCTTTGATTGATTGATTGATTGATTGATTGAAGACTTTATTTAATGAGGGCGACACTTGACAGTTTTGTTAACTGATTAACTTGTGGCCCTCGAGTTTTTGAGCACGGGCACTGAAGATGGTCATCACCAGCGTATTCAGTGGATCTTTTATGTCCGCCTTATACAGGGTTATATAGTGAAGATAGACAGGGCCTAGGGTTTTAAGTCCTTGTCCGAGAAGACTTGAAGGTCTAACCATTTACAGATATAATTACAAAGACAGCACCTTCTCCTCAGCTATTTTAAGACCCTGAGTGTTGGTCCGGCCGAGGCTTGAACCATGAACTGAGCTAACCGGGTGGCAGTTTATAATCTGCACTCACTCGTAAGATATAATCATGACTTCAACACTTGAAGATAAAATCTGTGTTTCCATGCGGCCATGTAATATCCATAGTATCACATTGAAAGTGACAGAACCTTCATTCCATTTGATGCACTTGTGCTATAAAAATTATAATACGCCATATATGGTAAACAAAGAAAAGCAGTAACCTTTTTATGCATTCAGTTGTACGTCCTACATGTATAACTGTAATTATAATAAACGTGTGAGGAAAATGAAAATTTTTCTTTTAATTTTTGATCCTGGAACAAGCTTGAGGGCCACAGGCTATTAAATGCTATCCTCAAAAAATAACAATTATTCATTCATTCATTCATTCATTCATTTGTTCATTAATTGACTGATCAACCAATTCAATCTATCAATCAATCAATCAATCAATGGCCATGGGCTATAACACCATGCGTGCTATGCACTATGAGCATACATTTCTCTGCAAAACTGTTTTTTCAAAATTTCACTAATTCGTTATTTTTAGGGCAAAATATAATCCTAACGAAACTTTGCAGTTTTACTATAATTATTGTTGTGACAAATTTGAAAGTAAAATTCCTTTTTACTAATAAATCAAATATCTCATAATGTCACACTAGCGTGAAGAGTCAATTATAAGTGTTAACCTCGAAAAAATATCAATAAATTTACATGTTATATTTATGAGTCTATTTATTTATTGGGTGTTAATGGTATGTCATGTACCTCTCTGTTGGCCAAGACCTGTTTTAAAGCATATGCATAAACTTTGTTAGGACTGAAACCAAGGAAGAGCTCACTGAACACATACCATAGCAGAGCACCTAGAAAATAATATGCAAACAGTGAAAGTATCTAAAAAAATCACTTATCACCAGTGCAAGTACATGTACAGCAGTGGCAAAGTTCAATGGGGTCAAACTTCCCCTCCTAATAGTCCCTTTTCTCATTCGGTATAAATAGCACTGTGTTTTATGACTAAAGATTCATCTGTACAGGTTTATAGCCTCTAGCAAATCATTTGCAAAAGTCAACTGTAATATAAAGAATGTGCAGCTTAATGGTATCTGTTAATAGCCGAATTATAAACAAGGCTAAGCCTACGCTAATGAATCTATGGTCTTCAAAAACAGTGGTGTCCATCAAATGCAAAACAGCTGTATAGACTAAATGCAAATTTGACTTGAACACTTCTTAAGTCCATTCAAATTATAGATTACATTAATTTCAACCACACTAGAAAGTTTGAGGTGAAAATATTAAATGTAATGTGAATGGCAAAAAAAAAAAAAAAAACGGAAAAAACCAAAAGCAAAAAACAAGGCTATTTAGTCATCAATTGACTGTACACATACAAATTTTTGTAATTTTAATTCAAAATAATTTAATTGGAGAATGTGGCATAAACGTGAGAGGTAAGTGCAATGCGATGACCAGGTTCTATTCTCAGACTTGGTGTCATATTTATTAGTGTACTTATAGTTATTTAAAAATTTTGTTTGTAAATATGAATGTAATTCTAGGTACAATAAAACGCTGTTGCTGTTGTCATACTCTATGTTTCTGGGGTTTTTTTCCAGGTTCTCTGGTTTTCCTCCCTCCACTAAAATCTTACTTCTAAATTCCAATTTGATAATGGAACAAGGGCCACAAGTTTGTCTGCCACTAGCTGACTATTAAGACAGTAGACTTCGCTACCCTAGCTAGTAAAACAAGGACAATTGAAATTTTGTTAATAGTAATTAGACAATTCCAAAACTTTTTGCTTGCTTCTTCCATTGGTGATTCATTGGTATTCATAACACTGGTAATCAAGCTTTTAACATAATTTTTCAGTAAAAATGAATTATGGACATTCTTCTAAACTAAGCCTTGATTTAAACAAGTGCCAGAAATGTTCCCTTTTTGTATACCGCTTTTTTATTTTTTTCTATGTCAGAGTAAAGCTATCTCATTTTTTCCAATTTTATAACACGCTTTTTTTTAATTACTGGCACTTTCAAATAAAAAAATATAGAGCCAATTGGCACCAATTTTGAGAGTTTACATTCTTGAAGTTTATAATGTGTATTGGTTCCTTTAATGATAATAAAATTTTGAAGGTTGCCATGGTAATTGAGTAATTTAAGCTCATGCACACTTGAGAGCTCAAATTGAGTATAGCCTGGGTATTACATTTTAACATATTATGTAATGTGCAATTTTCCAGATGTATAGCATGGGGACCAGTGGCTATGTTATTGGGTGACTAGTAAAGTAAATAAATTGTTTGTATATCGGTACAACAAAAAGCCATTTGCTTTAAAATAATAAGCTCCAATCCGTCCAAAATGCTTCTGCACGTTTGATATCATTAACACATAAACATGTCAGACCATATCACACCAGTTCTGATTGATCTACACTGGCTTCCTGTATCTCATTGAATCAAGTTTAAAATAATTCCTTTTGACCTTTAAAGCACTTCATGGAATTTCTCCGGTTTACATCCAAGATTTCATCTCCATCCATCATCCTTCAAATAATCTACGTTCATCTTCTCATCTATCACTGCCTTCATGTTCATATAACTTAAAGTCACATGGTCTTCGATCCTTCTCTGTTGCTGCTCCTCTTCTTTGGAACTCTCTACCCACTTCGCTAAGAGACATTCAAGACATTTCTTCATTCAAGTCTTCTTTGAAAACTTATTTGTTTAAACTTGCTTTTTGTTTGTAATTTTTTGTAATTTTAATTTTTTGTTAAAGCGCTTAGAACAGATCTGAATAAGCGCTATATAAGCCTTATCTTTATCATTTATTATTAACATAGTAGCCAAAAACTATAGAGCCGTTTTGGTACAGTATAAGTGGGAAACATTACAGCTAATTTCTAGCCATACCATAACTATACATTATGATTGGATGAATTACTGGAAGATAATGAGAAGCCATTTCAATGTGACGGCATGTGTTACAGTGTTTCATTACAGTGTTCCCAACTTATATGAAAACTGTTCCATGGATTTCTTACCAGTGACAGCAAATCCAACGAGGATGATACCAAAATATGTAGCATCTCTTCCAGTCTGAACAACTGTTAAAAAGAAATAATAGTTAAATACCTATGGTAACTGCATTTATACATCTATAATCGAACACTGTAGTCCTGTTTTTCACTACCAAATTATTTTACGAACATAGCTCCTTTCCCCGTGGGGGGTATGGATAGGGGTTTCTCGCCAAGAACAATGTCATTCATACCTTTGGCACCTACTGTTAGCTGAGATTGTGGCTGCTCTTGTGTTTCGATCAAATCTCCCAACACACTTCTGTCTTTCTTCTCCTTGGATTCATTAGCTAGCCACCTCACCAACAAAGGTTTTGCCATCTTGTTTGGAAGCCATTTGAAGTTGACTGAACTTACACACGTTGTGTTCGCTAAATTATCCCTAAGCATTGGTCCATTCAAGTTAGACAGCCACCTGCATGTATACTGGTTGAATATTTTAGCTTTGCTGTTATTTTGTGCACCAATTATTAGATATTTGCTAACAAACTTGACGTCATTGAACTTTCTTGTAAATCTGAACATTTGAGCCGCCATCTTGGATGTGGAGCCAGTGAGGGATGATGGGAACTGGGTGCGGAAACTGGGAGCTAAAAATAAAACACGGAAAAAAGTTCTTTCTAGTGAAAAAATAAAGAATTTGTTTTGTTAATGATTACAAGATGTGTAAAGCAACTAGATCGATAAACATATTCGCCTATCTTGTCAGATATGAAAATATGAACCTAAACGTACATTGAATATCAAGATTGGGATCCCTGTGTCATTATTACCACAAGTTAAGTCAGCAGATTCCAAGAAGCATTCTACAGTCGAACGATTTTCTAAAGCCTTAAAGTTTTTCTTCCAATCTCTTCGATATTTCGCCTTGGAAGTGGTTGGATCTGCTGTAATCTTCTCTTAGTACAATCGTTCTGATACTGAGGTACAGCTAGTGATGTTCATTGAGTGGTACATCAACCGGCGATCGATCTGTGACTAGATAATGTGCTGCATTGAATAATGAAGGCGGAAGTGCCTTAACAACAATTGCAAGGCCAAGAGATCTAAAAAGAAACACTTTGATCACGCGACGGTAAGACTACAAATGAACGAAAATATTGCCAAAGAACAGGTATATCACCCGGACGGAATTATCGTGCTGAACCAATGAGTTGAGATGAAAAGATGAGATCTTGTTCAAGATGTGAAATACTCACGAATTAGCACAATAGCTTGAATCCAGTAAACAGCACTTGAAGATGAATCCTTCTAATGACACTGAATTAGAAAATATACTTTAACTACAGTTACATTAATTAAAGTTAATCATCATGTGTTCTTCGTGACATCAAAGGATGGCCATGACTACTGATGAAAGAACTGAAAAGTTTGATCTTTTATTACGTGTTGTCTTCCAAAGTCTAAATGAGAATGAGATCCGTGCATTGATCGACGCCAGTGGTGATGTCGATATAACTGATGATGCTGGTCGAACTGCTTTGTTTTATGCTGTCCAACAAAGTAACAACGAGAGCGTGGTTCGTGCATTGATTGATGCTGGTTCTGATGTCAACATAACCGATAATTGTGGCGAAACTGCTTTGTTTTATGCTGTGCAACAAAGTAACAACGAGAGTGTGGTTCGTGCAATGATTGATGCTGGTGCTGATGTCAACAGAACTATTGATTATGGTAGAACTGCTTTGCTTTATGCTGTGCAACAAAGTAACAACGAGAGTGTGGTTCGTGCATTGATTGATGCTGGTGCTGATGTCAACATAACCGATGATTATGGCAAAACTGCTTTGTTTTATGCTGTCCAACAAAGTAACAACGAGAGTGTGGTTCGTGCATTGATTGATGCTGGTGCTGATGTCAACATAACCGATGATTATGGCGAAACTGCTTTGTTTTCTGCTGTGGAACAAAGTAACAACGAGAGTGTGGTTCGTGCATTGATTGATGCTGGTGCTGATGTCAACATAACTAATGATTCTGCTGGTGCTGATGTCAACATAATTACTGAATATGGCCAAACTGCTTTGTTTCATGCTGTCTATCGAAGTAACAACGAGAGTGTGGTTCGTGCATTGATTGATGCTGGTGCTAATGTCAACATAACTGATAATAATGGCGAAACTGCTTTGTTTCATGCTGTCCATCACAGTAACAACGAGAGTGTGGTTCGTGCATTGATTGATGCTGGTGCTGATGTCAACAGAACTATTGATTATGGTAGAACTGCTTCGTTTTCATGCGGTCGAACAAAGTGGGAACGAGAGTGTGGTTCGTGCATTGATTGATGCTGGTGCTGATGTCAACATAAGTAATGAATATGGCCAAACTGTTTTTTTTTATGCTGTGGAACAAAGTAACAACGAGAGTGTGGTTCGTGCATTGATTGATGCTGGTGCTGATGTGAACGAAACTAATAATTTTGGCGAAACTGCGTTGTTTCATGCTGTCCTACAAAGAAACAACGAGAGTGTGGTTCGTGAATTGATTGATGCTGGTGCTGATGTCAATATTACTGATGGTGATAGCAAAACTGCTTTGTTTTCTGCTGTGGAACAAAGTAACAACGAGAGTGTGGTTCGTGCATTGATTGATGCTGGTGCTGATGTCAACATAACTGACAAGGGTGGCAAAACTACTTTGTTTTATGCTGTCCAACAAAGTAACAACGAGAGTGTGGTTCGTGCATTGATTGATGCTGGTGCTGATGTCAACATAACCGATGATTATGGCGAAACTGCTTTGTTTTCTGCTGTCCAACAAAGTAACAACGAGAGTGTGGTTCGTGCATTGATTGATGCTGGTGCTGATGTCAACATAAGTAATGAATATGGCCAAACTGTTTTTTTTTATGCTGTGGAACAAAGTAACAACGAGAGTGTGGTTCGTGCATTGATTGATGCTGGTGCTGATGTGAACGAAACTAATAATTTTGGCGAAACTGCGTTGTTTCATGCTGTCCTACAAAGAAACAACGAGAGTGTGGTTCGTGAATTGATTGATGCTGGTGCTGATGTCAAAATAACTGATGATGATAGCAAAACTGCTTTGTTTTCTGCTGTGGAACAAAGTAACAACGAGAGTGTGGTTCGTGCATTGATTGATGCTGGTGCTGATGTCAACATAACTGACAAGGGTGGCAAAACTACTTTGTTTTATGCTGTCCAACAAAGTAACAACGAGAGTGTGGTTCGTGCATTGATTGATGCTGGTGCTGATGTCAACATAACCGATGATTATGGCGAAACTGCTTTGTTTTATGCTGTCCAACAAAGTAACAACGAGAGTGTGGTTCGTGCATTGATTGGTGCTGGTGCTGATGTCAACATAACCGATGATTATGGCGAAACTGCTTTGTTTTCTGCTGTCCAACAAAGTAACAACGAGAGTGTGGTTCGTGCATTGATTGATGCTGGTGCTGATGTCAACAGAACTGCTGATTATGGTAGCACTGCTTTGTTTCATGCTGTGGAACAAAGTAACAACGAGAGTGTGGTTCGTGCATTGATTGATGCTGGTGCTGATGTGAACGAAACTAATAATTTTGGCGAAACTGCGTTGTTTCATGCTGTCCTACAAAGAAACAACGAGAGTGTGGTTCGTGAATTGATTGATGCTGGTGCTGATGTCAATATTACTGATGGTGATAGCAAAACTGCTTTGTTTTCTGCTGTGGAACAAAGTAACAACGAGAGTGTGGTTCGTGCATTGATTGATGCTGGTGCTGATGTCAACATAACTGACAAGGGTGGCAAAACTACTTTGTTTTATGCTGTCCAACAAAGTAACAACGAGAGTGTGGTTCGTGCATTGATTGATGCTGGTGCTGATGTCAACATAACCGATGATTATGGCCAAACTGCTTTGTTTTCTGCTGTCCAACAAAGTAACAACGAGAGTGTGGTTCGTGCATTGATTGATGCTGGTGCTGATGTCAACATAAGTAATGAATATGGCCAAACTGTTTTTTTTTATGCTGTGGAACAAAGTAACAACGAGAGTGTGGTTCGTGCATTGATTGATGCTGGTGCTGATGTGAACGAAACTAATAATTTTGGCGAAACTGCGTTGTTTCATGCTGTCCTACAAAGAAACAACGAGAGTGTGGTTCGTGAATTGATTGATGCTGGTGCTGATGTCAATATTACTGATGGTGATAGCAAAACTGCTTTGTTTTCTGCTGTGGAACAAAGTAACAACGAGAGTGTGGTTCGTGCATTGATTGATGCTGGTGCTGATGTCAACATAACTGACAAGGGTGGCAAAACTACTTTGTTTTATGCTGTCCAACAAAGTAACAACGAGAGTGTGGTTCGTGCATTGATTGATGCTGGTGCTGATGTCAACATAACCGATGATTATGGCCAAACTGCTTTGTTTTCTGCTGTCCAACAAAGTAACAACGAGAGTGTGGTTCGTGCATTGATTGATGCTGGTGCTGATGTCAACATAAGTAATGAATATGGCCAAACTGTTTTTTTTTACGCTGTGGAACAAAGTAACAACGAGAGTGTGGTTCGTGCATTGATTGATGCTGGTGCTGATGTGAACGAAACTAATAATTTTGGCGAAACTGCGTTGTTTCATGCTGTCCTACAAAGAAACAACGAGAGTGTGGTTCGTGAATTGATTGATGCTGGTGCTGATGTCAATATTACTGATGGTGATAGCAAAACTGCTTTGTTTTCTGCTGTGGAACAAAGTAACAACGAGAGTGTGGTTCGTGCATTGATTGATGCTGGTGCTGATGTCAACATAACTGACAAGGGTGGCAAAACTACTTTGTTTTATGCTGTCCAACAAAGTAACAACGAGAGTGTGGTTCGTGCATTGATTGATGCTGGTGCTGATGTCAACATAACCGATGATTATGGCGAAACTGCTTTGTTTTCTGCTGTCCAACAAAGTAACAACGAGAGTGTGGTTCGTGCATTGATTGATGCTGGTGCTGATGTCAACATAAGTAATGAATATGGCCAAACTGTTTTTTTTTTATGCTGTGGAACAAAGTAACAACGAGAGTGTGGTTCGTGCATTGATTGATGCTGGTGCTGATGTGAACGAAACTAATAATTTTGGCGAAACTGCGTTGTTTCATGCTGTCCTACAAAGAAACAACGAGAGTGTGGTTCGTGAATTGATTGATGCTGGTGCTGATGTCAATATTACTGATGGTGATAGCAAAACTGCTTTGTTTTCTGCTGTGGAACAAAGTAACAACGAGAGTGTGGTTCGTGCATTGATTGATGCTGGTGCTGATGTCAACATAACTGACAAGGGTGGCAAGACTGCTTTGTTTTATGCTGTCCAACAAAGTAACAACGAGAGTGTGGTTCGTGCATTGATTGATGCTGGTGCTGATGTCAACATAACCGATGATTATGGCGAAACTGCTTTGTTTTATGCTGTCCAACAAAGTAACAACGAGAGTGTGGTTCGTGCATTGATTGGTGCTGGTGCTAAAGTCAACATAAGCGATGATGATGGCCAAACTGCTTTTTTTTATGCTGTTCAACAAAGTAACGAGAGTGTGGTTCGTGCATTGATTGATGCTGGAGGTGCATTCGTAGATATGAGAGATATTCATGGAAGAACGCCAATTTTTTACGCTCTCGAGTATCCAAATTTAGCTCGCATTCTTATTGAAAAGGGAATAATTTATCCTTTTCTTTTGAAAGATAGTTTTAACTGCACGATTTTGAACTTTTTTGTTGATAGAAATATATTTGATGTTGCTTCTAAATTCTCCTTTTACCTCACTAAGAAGTTAAACATTCCTGCTGACTTCCTCGATTTACTTGAAGAATGCGGAGCACAGAAAAAAACATTAGCAGAAGCAATTTTGGGCATAGTTTTCTGTAAGTTCTCTCTCATTTTCCAAGAAAGACGAGTTGGTCTAGATAGTATGCGAACATACATTTCTAGCGCGTTAGAACTCGCTAGTCCGTTCATTATCAATCAAAAGGAAATGGAAATGCTGATTACTTTAATAAATGAAAAATGCAAAAATGGAGAAGGGATATCAGATGCTTTAAGATTATTGGTGGAGTTAGGTGCTGATCCTAATAGTGTTGATTCATATGGTAATACAGCCTTTCACTATGCGACTCGTTTAGCATTGAGGGGTGTACCACAAGAGATCGTCATGGAGATTTGTTTTCAGCTGATGAAACTTGGTGTACAATTGAACCTCAGAAACCATAAGGATCAGACACCCCTTTTGTATTGCTTCTCTGCAGATGTAAGGCAGATAGATAGAGAAAATCAATTATCAGCAGTAAAAACCCTGGTAAAAGTCTGTACCTGGTTGTCAAAACACGGATCCAGTTTTGAAATCAAGTCTGGAAGTGAAAAAACTGGTTTTCATTTATTACTACAGCTTTTCCAACTTTTCCTTCAGATACGTGATAAGACAGTAAGACAAAATGTTTTGCATGAAACAATCAAACTTTTGCAAATATTTCCACCTGCAAAAAATGTAGCAAGTCTGAGAAGGATTATCAACATACCTGATGTTGATCTCAATTCACCACTGCATCTTTGGGCTTCACTAGAATTACCATCACCTCAAGACTATACAAGTAATGTTACTAAAGAGCTCACATTTGAGGAATTCCTACAAACAATCTTAAATTACCTTTTGAGATGTGGAGCAAGAGTGAATAATAGAAATGGTAAAGATCAAACCCCTTTACATTTGTGCAGAACCTGGATAGCTGTGAAGCTGTTGCTTGATGCTGGAGCAAGCGCCAACGAAGTTGATTCATCAAAAGCATCACCTCTTGTTGTTGCCGCGAAAACAGGGTGGCCATTTCGTGGTTATGAAGGTGATCTCTATTCAGATGCTGCTAATTACAGCATTATTTACCCAGATGTTGCAGAGTTAGAAGACCCAAAATCATTTTGGAAAACTGCCATCGACAAGGGACTTGATCCATGGACAGCCGACGAAGAGGGTGATTCAGTTCTAAGTGTTCTCATTCGACAGGAGAACTTTGTTTTTTCTAAAGCTCTGGTTGACGAGGCTTGCGAGCGGGGCTACACTCAGTCCGAGACATTTGCTGTTGGTCTTTTGAATGCCATCTGCAAAGACAAATCCACACGGACAAATTGGAAAACGAATCTTGTCAAAGATATCTTAGAGTCAATGAAAGATCCTACCACTGCGTCCGAACCACTTCGTCTTTGCTGTAGGAATATAATAGAAACTGGTGTATTGGATAACAAGATAGAAGAGAAACCTGCCTCTGCGACCATTGAAATATCAGTTAATGAAGATGATGAAACCTTTGATGATGGACAACCTCAAGAAAGAGGAGTGGACACATCAGACCATTCGATAAACGCAGCGTTTGAAAACTTGTCTGTGCATTGTGAAATCATTAAGATTCTTCGTTTGTATGGAGCTGATGGCAAGTCCTGCCTGGATATGGCATCCAATTTTGACGCTCTTAAAGAACTTTTAACGAAAGACTTAGATTCTAGCGCAATGTCCGTACTCATTCCATGGACTTCCATTTCGAATAAATATAGGGTAAAATTGGCCAAAGTTGCTAGACGACAAGAGTACGATGTGATGTACGAGGACTTTTGGTGTCATAAAGAACACGTAGGAAGTGGCTCATATGGCGATGTCTTTGTTGGAATCAATAAGAAGGATGGTAGAGAAGTGGCCATCAAGCGCATTCTGAAGACACGTATGCAGCGACCAGAAGACAAACGAGAGATTAAAAATCTCACTGCCCTTGCAGACTGCGAACAAACTGTTCGTTATTTGCATTTCTTCGAAGATGAAACCTTTTCATGCGTAGTTTTAGAACTGATGGAAGGAAGTCTTGACGAGTACCTTACTGATGGCTCCACATTTGACGCTAGAAAAAGTACTCAACTTTGTCAAGAGGTAGTAAAGGGGTTAAAGTTCCTGCATGCGAAGGATATTGTTCATCGCGACCTGAAGCCTGGAAATATTCTGTATAAAACACACCCTCATCTACATTTGAAAATTGCTGACTTTGGTCTGAGCCGTCGCGTTGATAGTAGCACCACCACAGTGTATGGTACTAATGCGGGAACGAGGTGTTGGATGGCTCCAGAATTGTTGATGAGTACTCATGTGGACGGTGGATATCATTCCAAGGCATCTGACATGTTTTCATGTGGACTTGTTCTTCATTACATTCTGTCAAAACAAAAACACCCATTCTCCAAGAACAATAGTCAAATGGTTCATGAGATAGAAACCAACATGACAAATGGCAGAATGGAAGGATGGGATGACTCTCTTTCTCCAGAAACAACTAATCTTGTCAAGAACATGCTTCGAGGTCATCATGATAAAGACAAACGCCCAACCGCAGGAGAAAGTCTGGATCATCCATTGTTCTGGTCCAATAAGAAAAAAGTCGATGTTCTGAAGGCTGTTGGAAACCAGTCAGAGTTTCAATGCCCACGCGCAAAAAGATCAACTCTGACTGCTGTGGAGACCGACTTGGAGAAAAACTTTAGTACTATAGTGGTGAATGGGAAGTGGGATGACCCGAGGTATATGAGCATGCCTCCTATTTACACTGAAATGACGTCCACCAAGAGAAAGTACTATGATACTCACTCTGTAGTAGAGCTAGTGCGGTTCATACGAAATGCTTATGCACACGTCTCTGAATCCACACGGCCAACAATGATCAGAAAAATGTTACTTCAAGACTTCGTGTTTCTGGAATATTTCCCTCGTCTTGTGATGGAAATGTACAAGGTTGTGACCGATCATGGATGGGATCAAACAGTAGAAGAAATCAAGTACGTGATGAACAAGTAACAAGGTACAGGTAAGATGTTTGAATGAGTTAATAACAACTTAATGGAGGGGTTTCATAGCAGCCATGTCTTTCGACGGGTAGATAAAACAGCAACTAAAACCTTATCTTGTTTAATTAATACTTTTGCGTATTAAAAAAAATTCTATTTTATAGTAAAAATGTGCTAAAATGTGCTTACTCCCACCCCTCCCCTTCCATGGCCACATCTAATACTCTTGTTACTCCATTATTTATCGTCATGGTTGAGCTGCAAGCGAACAAGGCATTGTTACTACAAGATTGTCGAGTGAAAGTCGTGATTTAGATACATTTAGAAGACCAAGACAAAATAGCCAGGTTAATTTCAACCAGTTTATGTTATGAAATTCATTTTTGACAGACTGCAGATATATCCTCAAACATTTGAAAAAAACGAATTAGAACATTTTATTTTATTGCATAGTCTTTTTCCCTACTATGTTCAACTCAAAAGTTACCGCCAAAAGTCACACCGAAAATAATATTTAAAAAAATACATGCAACAAAATCTTTATTCTACTCAACTTAATGGAGTTGGTTTATTTTCTTCTCACTAGGTCATGACTATCATGTACTGTGTGTAAAGATACCAACTGCCTTGGAGACAGGAGACACTTTACAACACAAGATTGTTGCCAATCATGTAAAAAGACTGGTATTAAAGTACCATTGATAGTTGATTTAGTAGGGGAGGGGAGGGGTGTCAATCAGTAAGATAAACAAGACACAACACTGTACAACATACACTGGTATTAAAGTACCATTGATAATTGATTTAGTAGGGGAGGGGAGGGGTATCAATCACTAGGATAGACAAGACACAACACTGTACAAAATACACTGGTATTAAAGGACCACTGATAATTGATTTAGTAGGGGAGGGGAGGGGTATCAATCACTAGGATAGATAAGACACAACACTGTACAACATACACTGGTATTAAAGGACCATTGATAATTGATTTAGTAGGGGAGGGGTATCATTTATCAGGATAAACTGAAAAGACATTAAGGGACTTTCATAACTTGCACATTAGTTCAAAAAGAAAATATTTATCCCATTTTAGTTTTTCAGAGTAAAACAGCAATTTTCTTCTAATGGGAAGTCATTTCCATGGGCAATCTTACTTACCTGATCAAGACAATTCCATCAATTATTGCATCAATCAAATTTATTCAGAAGTAATTGACCGAAGGCTATTTTAAACAATTTAAATTGAATGGAGTTGTGGCTAGTTTTCTTGGTTACAATCATCAGTGACCATGTACATACATGTTGTTTTATTTGTATTGTAGTTAACTAATGCTTATTCTTCAGACAGATTACTCAACATTAATGAATACACAAAAAATACACTTATCAATTGTAGTTCAGGGCATAACTTGGCCAGTCACAGAATTCGAATGTACTCAATTAGTATTTCTTACTCTTTGATTTAGTAGGGGAGGGGAGGGGTATCATTTATCAGGATAAACTTAAAAGACATTAAGGCACTTTGTTCTTTTTTCATAGTTTGCATTGTTTCAAGACGTGTTCGTGTTGGTGGGGAAATAGTTATGCGTCTTTAATCAAACAATCACTTCTCTAAGTATCTAATTACAACTGCGTAAGCTAATATTGTAACATCTCCCCTTTTATAATGTTTGAAATACATGGCTGGGATGATATAGAAAGATTTTAAAGATTTAAAAAATAAATGACCAAACAAAATGGCTGACTAAACTACGAAATGATTGTGTGGATATTAAAGTTCAACTGTAACAAAATCAGTGTCCTATAAATGTTCGGTAGTCAAGTAAACCGATCAGGTTTCTTAACCACTCTCTGACTTCTTCGCAGTACAGGTGGATTGACCGCGGGTTCTGACGCAGGTAGAACTTGAGGTGTCCTTGCACTGTCTGCCTCTGGTGATGCTTGTGTGTCACTAGCTGGTTCTTTCGGTGCTTCGTCGACGGGCTTTAAAAGCTGTCTGTTTCGGCGAAGTAACTCTCCGTTCGACTCAACTAGGTATGACCTGTCTGAGAGTTTCTCTTTACAGTTCCCTACTTCCCAGGGCTTGCCTCTCTGGTTTGGCGCTACTCTTACCTCTTGGCCTATTTCTAGGTCTGGTAGGACCTTTACATGTCTGTCGTAGTGACTTTTGGCTTTCTGGCGCTTAAGGTGGATTTTGGTTGTCACACCTTCCGCTACTTTGGGATACAGAAGGTTAGTTGCTATGGGGACTAGTGTCTTTGTTCTCCTAGACATCAAGCGCTGTACTGGGCTGCTCTGCATTCCTTGAGTGGGGGTATTCCGATAATCTAGCAAGGCTAACCACAGATCTTTACGGTCTTGCATGGCTTTCTTGAGCAGGCTCTTGGCTACTTTCACTGCTGATTCCGCCTTTCCATTTGACTTTGGGTGGTATGGCGATGAGGTGACATGTTTGAACTCCCAGTCTCTTGCGAATTCAGCAAACTCGTTGCTGACGTATTGAGGCCCGTTGTCGGATACCAGCACATCGGGTATCCCATGTCGACTGAACTGTTCCTTCAGAAACTTGGTAATGGATGCTGAGGTTGTATCTTTCAGAGGACTTATTTCTATGTAGTCTGAGTAGTAATCTACCAAGACTATATAGTCTCTGTTCTGCAGCGTGAAAAGATCTGTGCCTAGTCTGCTCCAAGGTCTGTCGGGTATTTCGTGCGACTGCATTGGCATGCTGGGGTTACTTGGTTGATATTCTGAGCACACATGACAAGCCTTTACTGCATTTTCGATGTCGTGGTTCATTGCTGGCCAGTAAACGCGATCTCGTGCTTTCCTTGCACACGCCTCGATTCCTTGATGACTTGAGTGTAACCTCGCGACTACTTCAGATCTGAGGGCTCGAGGTATGATGATGCGTTGATTCTTGAATAAGATGCCGTTGTGGAGTGTCAGTTCCTCTCGGAAATGCCAGTAGTCTCTGATAGCTACTGGTACTTTGTCACGTACGTCAGGCCATCCTATTAGTATAGTATTCTTAAGTGACTGCATTGTAGGGTCTTGCTCTGTGGCTTTTTGTAGTTGCGCTAACCTTTCACTTGTGACCTTTACATTGTCGAGGGGGTTGATTCCTTCTAGTTCTAGCGCAAACACTTGGAACTCGTCTCCAGGTTCTCCTTGGTCTGCGAGGAAGGCTCGTGAGAGGTGATCTGCCACGTACATTTGTTGTCCTGGCTTGTAAGTTACGTTCAGGTTGTATCGCTGTAGGCGTAATATCATCCTCTGTAGCCTGCTGGGTGCTGCTAACAAGGATTTCTTGAAGATCGCTTGCAAAGGTTTGTGGTCTGATTCTACTGTTATCAGCTCTCTCCGTGTGATGTACTGGCTGAACTTTGCACAAGCGAAGACGATTGCAAGACATTCTTTTTCGATTTGTGCGTAGCGTTGCTCAACTGGTGTGAGAGTTCGGGATGCAAACGCTACTGGTTGGCCGTTTTGAAGCAAGGTTGCTCCGAGGCCTTTCTCACTAGCATCACATTGGATAGTGACTTCTTCGCTCATGTCATAGTACTTGAGTACTGGATGCGCAATCACGAGTTGTTTAACTTCTGAGAAGGCTTTGTCGTGCTGGCGTGACCACACAAATCTTGCATTCTTTGTGGTTAGTTCACGAAGAGGCAGTGCGACTTCTGATAGTCGAGGGAGAAACTTGGAGAGATAATTTACAAAGCCTAGTAGGCTGAGTGTCTCTTGCTTGTTGGTAGGCTTTGGCATTTCGGTCACTGCTTTGACCTTATCTGGATCTGGCTTGAGTCCGGTGGATGACAAGATGTGTCCCATGAACTTCACTTCTTTTCTCCGCATGATGAGCTTCTTGCTGTTCAGCTTTAAGTTGATCTGTCTTGCTCTCTTGAGCAGACGTAGCAGATTTTCGTCATGGTTTTTGTTGGCTTCTGCTAATGTGTCACCGTAACCGACCACTAACATATCGTCGCGGAGCACTTCCACGCCTTCTAGGTCTCCCAGTCGCTCGTGTAGGGTGCTTTCGAATTCCTCTGGGGCTGAGCTGACGCCAAAAGGCATGCGTAGATATCTGTAACGGCCAAATGGGGTCCAAAAGGTTGTAAGCTTACTGCTAGCTTCGTCCAAACCGATTTGGTAGAACCCATCCTTTGCGTCTAACGTTGTGAAGACTTTGGCCTTGCCGAGTCTGGGTAGCATCTCGTCCATCGTAGGCATTTGGTATTTGGGTCGTTTGATCGCTTTGTTTAGATCTTTGGAATCCAAACAGATTCGTATCTTTCCAGGTTTGGCTACAACGACCATGCTGCTGATCCATTCGGTGGGTTCTGTCTCTTTGACGATGATTTTCCTTTTCTCGAGTTCAGCTAACTTTGTTTTGACTTCCTGGCGAAGCGTAACTGCGATTCTTCTAGGCGCGTGTTGAACTGGCGTGACATCTGGGTCAACTGCGATTGTAGCGTTACCAATGTTTCCCAATCCTTCGAAGACGTCTCGAAAATCTTTAAGATACTTTCTTTAGTTAGGGGCAGAGTTCCGGTTTCTTGAACCGCGTGGACTTGATGATCGATGTTTAACTTGATTAGATCTAATTGTTGGCATGTCTCGGCTGATAAAATTGGTTTGTGGTTTCCGTTGACAACCTGAAATTTGAAGCAATGTTTTTCGTTGACCTTAAGTGTCACTTCACCTAATGTTTCCATGACTGATCCATCAAACAATCGTAGTTTGACATTGCTTTGCTTGAGCGTCGGATTACCGTCTTGGTTGATGATTGCTACATCCTTGTGGCTGATTACGTTACAGGTCGCTCCTGTGTCTAGTTGGCAGTCCAAATCCGTTTTATAACTGGAATTGGTGTTCATAAACTCAAGCTTTGCAAAAAGCTGCTTGCCCTTCGTTTTCACCGAACCAACTTCTTCAATCTTCAACGTGAATTCGTCGGATGAGTATTCTCCTTCTTCTGATTCTCCTGATTCAGCTGTCATCGCTTTGACATTGCTTGACCTCGATTTACACACAGACGCGAAATGGTTTTGTTTCTTGCACGTTTTGCATTCACGGCCATAGGCGGGGCAGTCTTCTAACTTGTGTTTCTGAGAACCACCACAGCGGTAGCACTTGTAACTGCTCGTTCGTCGACTTGTAGTTCGTTTACTGTCCTCGCTTGGCGTTCTGTGGGAACGTCTGTTGTTGTACTTGTCACTTGGCTTGCTTGGAGATTTAGGCTTCCGTTCTCGTATTTCATTGATTTCTTCGTTGTTTGTCTTATCCACTAGACTCATGGCTTTTAACTGACTGCTAGCTAATTCACTTGAGCGGCAAATGTTGAGGGCTTTGTTGAGATCTAGACTGTCCTCTTTTAAAAGACGTAGTTTTGTTGCGTGTTCTCGTATACCAAGAACGAGTCGATCCCTGATAAGCTCTTCCGTTAACGGACCAAACTGACATGATGAAGCGCATTTTCTAAGGCGATTTACGTAGCCATCTACGGTTTCTTCTGGGCCTTGAGTACAGCTGTTGAACAGATATCGTTCGTACACCACGTTGCACTTTGGTTTGAAGTAGGCTTCTAGCGCGTTTAAGCATGTGTTTACGTCGTTCTTTTCTTCGTCACTTAACTTGAGATTAAGGAATATTTGCAGACATTCCTTCCCCATTACAGAGCGAAACGTTGCTAGTCGTATCTTTGGGTCTTGCTGGTACAGTCCGGTTGCGACTTCGTAGTCCTCCCACTGTTGTTTAAAGAAGTCCCAATTGTTTACTTGATCTCCTTTGGTATTCATCGGCGTTGGTACCGGAAAATGCGACGTGAATATTGGTCCTCGTGGACCGCTGCTGGTCGAAGCTTCCTCCTTACTTGACATATTACTTCTTCAATGCCTCGGCAGTAGGAACTTGACGGTTTTTTCAGCTACTTTGGAAGCGTTATTTCCAATTTATTTCTGACACCATGTTTCAAGACGTGTTCGTGTTGGTGGGGAAATAGTTATGCGTCTTTAATCAAACAATCACTTCTCTAAGTATCTAATTACAACTGCGTAAGCTAATATTGTAACATGCATATTAGGTGAAAAAAAGAAAAAAAAATTGAAACGGAAAAAAAGAAAAGCCTATTTATCCCATTTTAGTTTTTCAGAGTGAAACAGCAAATTTCTTCTAATGGGAAGTCATTTCCATGGGCAATCTTACTTACCTGATCAAGACAATTCCATCAATTATTGCATCAATCAAATATATTCAGAAGTAATTGACCGAAGGCTATTTTAAACAATTTAAATTGAATGGAGTTGTGGCTAGTTTTCTTGGTTACAATCATCAGTGACCATGTACATACATGTTGTTTTATTTGTATTGTAGTTAACTAATGCTTATTCTTCAGACAGATTACTCAACATTAATGAATACACAAAAAATACACTTATCAATTGTAGTTCAGGGCATAACTTGGCCAGTCATAGAATGTAGTCAATTAGTATTTCTTACTCTTTGATTTAGTAGGGGAGGGGAGGGGTATCATTTATCAGGATAAACTGAAAAGATAATAAGGGACTTAGTTCTTTTTTCATAGTTTGCATATTAGGTGAAAAAAAGAAAACAAAAATTGAAACGGAAAAAAAGAAAAGCCTATTTAATCCCATTTTAGTTTTTCAGAGTGAAACAGCAAATTTCTTCTAAAGGAAAGTCATTTCCATGGGCAATCTTACTTACCTGATCAAGACAATTCCATCAATTATTGCATCAATCAAATCTATTAAGAAGTAATTGATCGAAGGCTATTTTAAACAATTTAAATTGGAAGGAGTTGTGGCTAGTTTTCATGGTTACAATCATCAGTGACCATGTACATACATGTTGTTTTATTTTTATTGTAGTTTTTTTCATATTTAGCTGTTGCATTATAAGCTTGAATCAATCAGTTTTTCTTGTATTTCTTGATTTGTTTGTTGGAGTGAAAAATATTTGTCTCATTGTATATAAACTTTTAAGTTAACATCATACCCAGGAATGTTTTGTAGGAGTGTTATTAACCACTAGACAACTTAAAACAATTATAGTAGTATTTTATATTATTATTGGTTATAAGTAAGGTTAATTGATAGTGGCAGTTCATTTTGTCTGGGTGTTGGCAGTTCTTTCATGGGGAGGACTAATGCTTATTCTTCAGACAGATCACTCAACATTAATGAATACACAAAAAAATCAATTGTAGTTCAGGGCATAACTTGGCCAGTCATAGAATGTAGTCAATTATTTCTTACTTTTTATATGGCACAGTTATGATAGGACGTTTCCCTGATTCGCCCCACGTAAGGGAATCCGAACCCATGGTGGATGCCGGATTCCAAGCGCTGGATTCTGGATTCCGAGACTCTGGATTCAGGATTCCAAGGGTCTGGATTTCGGATTCCAAAACTTTTGGTGCGGATTCTGGATTCCAGATTCCATCATAAACTGGATTCCAGATTCCATTATAAACTGCATTCCGGATTCCAAAGCCTAAACTTTCGTGGATTCCGGATTCCGGATTCCCTTGACCTGATGGCGTCATTTGACTCCCACTATCATAATGCTTTGCGAATTTTTTTCTTATTTACATTTTTATTCCCTTATGAGATTAGTAAGACAATTGGTGCTAATTAACTGAACAAAAGAAAGTGTGCAAGGGAGTCTGGTAGTAGAGGTCAATGACGCCATCATGCAAACGTACTATTCCTTAGTATAGATTCAGTATATATTGATTGACTTTTGTAGTCAGGTGAGGTTTTGAACACACATGGAACTGTTGAGATCAGTACCTGGTCAACTTTCATCAAGGATAGCCAGGTCAGTTTGGGGAATTTGCTCGAAAGCATGTAGTTTGTCTTGTGTAACTGGTAGAAATTGTTTTGAATTCATAGCATGAGAGAGTTCCGTTTGAGTTCTGTATGTCTCACTTGTAATTAGTTATCATAACCATGAAATAAAGATTGTAGTTCAGCTGAATTGTGGTCGTACTTTTCTCATTCCTTATAGAACAGCGGCAGATACACGGGGGTGGGGGGTTGGATTTCCATCCTTTCTTTTTAGAGTAAAAGTGAATATTTTTAACTCCTGGATAAGCCAAGCATTGAAACGAGTTATTGTGAGGGGTCTGAATATGCAAATGTGTCACTCACTCACTCACTCACTCACTAAGATGTTAGCAGATCGATAATTAAACGTTTATTGGTCGTCTTATGTCATCTGATTACGAACGTTACACGACAGTAACAAGTACAAAACTTTTATACAATATAGACTACATTGGTTATAGGGCCACTTGGACGAAAATCGCTCCAAAATTAAAACTCTTTCATTCGAGCTGGAACTTTGCTGAAATAATCTAGGATACATTAAGAACCACCCACTGGAATATCTTTCTGATATTCGAAAGGAAAGGGCCAAAATTTTACGATTTATTTTCGTCCGCCATTAATTTCTTTGAATCACAGAATTCGACTCAAGAAGACTGGCACGAGTACTTATGACGTCATTTACTCAACCCAAACCAAAACATTGGTGGGTAATGTATGTGCCATGTTCGTAAAACTCGGTTTATTTGGTTTATCCAGAAAATATTTAATGTTTCATTCGGTTTCCTAACTACTATATGACCAAACAATGTCTAGGCGCTGAAATTTTTCAGTTTCAATAATACTGACGATCATAATTCGAAAATTTCAATACATCTCGGCAAGCCAAGAATCACAACAAAGTAGGACGCATGGACGAGATTCTAGCGGTTCCATCGCGCGAAGTGACTGAGATATTCGGGATTCGAATCATTTTAAGGATAACAATTTTTCAAGGTATATTTACATACAAGGGCAAAGAACAACCCCACAATTTGGGTCCGCGAGACATCCGACACAATGAAAGAAAAATCTACGAGCTGAGTGACAGACGCCGCTGTCGCGCGAGTAATAAATAAGAAACCTTTGACATGTTCTATTACAAAGATGATATTAGATAATCGTATGTTTGTACCTATTCAATGCATAATAAACATTTTGAAGCAAATAATAACCGTTCTGTAGTAAATCAGCTAGGAGAATTACGAGATCACATTCTAAATTATTCGGCACATAGATCTAAGTATATTGTCACAAATCTTTATATCACAACGCAGAATTCAAAAGGCAATCGGTTGTTTTCATAACATCAATCACTATTAGATTACATTGAAACTTCAAATTTAAGATCTTTATATCATGGACAGTAGGTAGCAAATACAAATAATGAAATGAACGTAAGGAATTTTTATGAAAACCTCTTCCCAAGCATTGCTTCTTCTTCTAGTTCGGCTTCATCTTCATACATTATAATTTATGGTTCTAACTCTTCAGGATTGACAAAGCGAGCGTCCAAAGGAGTTTCCATCATATTTGAAGAGGTATCAAAGGTTTAAAAAAAGTCTGTTTAGAGATTCTTTTCACGATAACGCGTTTAAAACATCAAATAAACTTCAGGTAATTTAACAAGAAATGTATAGTCAAAACGACGCTAACATGACAGTGTTGAGTAAATGACGTCACAGCGTAAAACTGCTGTACATAATGACTCGTTGGCCGTGACACAAAGAAATTAATGGCGGACGAAAATAAATCGTAAAATTTTGGCCCTTCCCTTTCGAATATTAGAAAGATATTTCAGTGAGAGGTTCTTAATGTGTTCAAGATTATTTCAGCAAAGTTCCAGCTCGAATGAAAGAGTTTTAATTTTGGAACAATTTTCGTCCAAGTGGCCCTTTATTTATATGAGGAAAGGAAATGCTGATGAAACGTGGGATATATATTTCTAGCACTGTGGACCCAAGGACTTTTAATAGTATCTGTGAATAGTTGACTTATAAATGAGGCTAAGCCTTGCTAATAACACTGTGGTCTTCAAAAGCAGTGGTGGCCATTAAATGCGAAACAGTTGTATAGACTTAATGCAAATATGACTTTAACACTTCTTAAGCCCATTCAAATTATAGATTAGGTTAATTTCAACCACACTAGAAAGTTTGAGGTAAAAATAGTAAAATGTAATGTGAATGGCAAAAAAAAAAAAAAAAAAAAAAAAAGGAAAAAACCAAAAGCAAAAAAACGAGGCTATTTAGTCATCAGTTGACTGTACACATATAAATTTTTGTAATTTTAATTTAAAATACTTTAATTGGAGAAGCAAAGGTTGCATAGAGGTGAGAGCACTCGCCTCTCACCAATGTGATGGCCAAGTTCTATTCCCAGACTTTTTCCAGGTTTTCCTCTGGGTTCTCCAGTTTTCCTACCTCCACTAAAATCAACCTCTAAATTGGAATTTTGTTAATAGTAATTAGACAATTCCAAAATACAAATTTTTGCTTGCTTTTTCTATTGGTGATTTATTGGTTATTCATAAAACTGGTATAACTTTTCATTAAACATAAATTATATACATTATTCTAAGCTAGGCCTTGGTTTAAACTGCTACAAAAACTGCTCCATGACTTCTTACCAGTGACGGCAAATCCAACGAGGATGATACCAAAATATGTAACATCCCTTCCAGTCTGAACAACTTTTAAAAAGAAATAATAGTTAAATACCCATGGTAACAGCATTTATACATCTATGATTGAACATTGGAGTTCTGTTTTTCACTACCAAATTATTTTACGAACATATCCGACTTTCCTCCGTGGGGGTAGGGGTAGGAGTTTCTCACCAAGAACAACGTCATGCATACCTTTGGCACCTACTGTTAGCTGAGATTGTGGCGCTGCTCTTGTGTTTCCATCAAATCTCCCAACACACTGCTGTCTTTCTTCTCCTTGGATTCATTAGCTAGCAACCTCACCAACAAAGGCTTTGCCATCTTGTTTGGAAGCCATGAAGTTGACTGAACTTACACACGTTGTGTCCGTTAAATTATCCCTAAGCATTGGTCCATTCAAGTTAGACAGCCACCTGCATGTACACTGGTTGAATATTTTAGCTTTGCTGTTATTTTGTGCACCAATTATTAAATATTTGCTTACAAACTTGACGTCATTGAACTTTCTTGTAAATCTGAACATTTGAGCCGCCATCTTGGATGTGGAGCCAGTGAGGGATGATGGGAACTGGGTGCGGAAACTGGGAGCTAAAAATAAAACACGGAAAAAAGTTCTTTCTAGTGAAAAAATAAAGAATTTGTTTTGTTAATGATTACAAGATGTGTAAAGCAACTAGATCGATAAACATATTCGCCTATCTTGTCAGATATGAAAATATGAACCTAAACGTACATTGAATATCAAGATTGGGATCCCTGTGTCATTATTACCACAAGTTAATATTGCCCTATTTCACTATGACGTCACTGCTTGTTTATGTGGGGGATAGAATCGCCAAATCCAATAGAAAATTCAACAAAATTTGCTCCTAGCGAAACAGTTTAATCTAAAATGGCCTGGTTATCAGATATAATATGTGTTAATATGTACTTTAAAAATATTCTGAGCGTTTGCTGGCTATTCTACTTCTCTTCGTTGATTGATACGGGTTTTAGAACAATTTTCGGTAAATTTGCCTTGATGTGACGTCATAGTGAAACAGGGCAATTCAGCAGATTCCAAGAAGCATTCTACAGTCGAACATTTTTCTAAATCCTTAAAGTTTTTCTTCCAATCTCTTCGATATTTCGCCTTGGAAGTGGTTGGATCTGCTGTAATCTTCTCTTAGTACAATCGTTCTGATACTGAGGTACAGCTAGTGATGTTCATTGAGTGGTACATCAACCGGCGATCGATCTGTGACTAGATAATGTGCTTCATTGAATAATGAAGGCGGAAGTGCTTTAACAACAATTGCAAGGCCAAGAGATCTAAAAAGAAACACTTTGATCACGCGACGGTAAGACTACAAATGAACGAAAATATTGCCAAAGAACAGGTATATCACCCGGACGGAATTATCGTGCTGAACCAATGAGTTGAGATGAAAAGATGAGATCTTGTTCAAGATGTGAAATACTCACGAATTAGCACAATAGCTTGAATCCAGTAAACAGCACTTGAAGATGAATCCTTCTAATTACACTGAATTAGAAAATATACTTTAACAACAGCTACTTTAATTAAAGTTAATCATCATGTGTTCTTCGTGACATCAAAGGATGGCCATGACTACTGATGAAAGAACTGAAAAGTTTGATCTTTTGTTACGTGTTGTCTTCCAAAGTCTAAATGAGAATGAGATCCGTGCATTGATCGACGCCAGTGGTGATGTCGATATAACTGATGGTTATGGTCGAACTGCTTTGTTTTATGCTGTTCGACAAAGTAACGACGAGAGTGTGGTTCGTGCACTGATTGATACTGGTGCTGATGTCAACATAACTGATGAAGATTGCCAAACTGCTTCGTTTCATGCTGTCGAACGAAGTAACGAGAGTGTGGTTCGTGCATTGATTGATGCTGGTGCTAATGTCAACATAACTGATAATAATGGCGAAACTGCTTTGTTTTATGCTGTCAAACAAAGTAACAACGAGAGTGTGGTTCGTGCATTGATTGATGCTGGTGCTGATGTCAACATAACTGATAATAATGGCGAAACTGCTTTGTTTTATGCTGTCAAACAAAGTAACAACGAGAGTGTGGTTCGTGCATTGATTGATGCTGGTGCTGATGTCAACATAACTGATAATAATGGCGAAACTGCTTTGTTTTATGCTGTTAAACAAAGTAACAACGAGAGTGTGGTTCGTGCATTGATTGATGCTGGTGCTGATGTCAACATAAGTAATGAATATGGCCGAACTGCTTTGTTTTATGCTGTCTATCAAAGTAACAACGAGAGTGTGGTTCGTGCATTGATTGATGCTGGTGCTGATGTCAACATAACCGATGATTATGGCAAAACTGCTTTGTTTTATGCTGTCTATCGAAGTAACAACGAGAGTGTGGTTCGTGCATTGATTGATGCTGGTGCTAATGTCAACATAACTGATAATAATGGCGAAACTGCTTTGTTTCATGCTGTCCATCAAAGTAACAACGAGAGTGTTGTTCGTGCATTGATTGATGCTGGTGCTGATGTCAACATAACTAATGATTCTGCTGGTGCTGATGTCAACATAGGTACTGAATATGGCCAAACTGCTTTGTTTCATGCTTTCCATCAAAGTAACAACGAGAGTGTGGTTCGTGCATTGATTGATGCTGGTGCTGATGTCAACATAACTAATGATTCTGCTGGTGCTGATGTCAACATAATTACTGAATATGGCCAAACTGCTTTGTTTCATGCTGTCCATCACAGTAACAACGAGAGTGTGGTTCGTGCATTGATTGATGCTGGTGCTGATGTCAACATAACTGATAATAGTGGCGGAACGGCTTTGTTTTATGCTGTTCAACAAAGTAACAACGAGAGTGTGGTTCGTGCATTGATTGATGCTGGTGCTGATGTCAACATAAGTAATGAATATGGCCTAACTGCTTTGTTTTATGCTGTGGAAATAAGTAACAACGAGAGTGTGGTTCGTGCATTGATTGATGCTGGTACAGATCTCAACATAACTTATCATTCTGGTAAAACTCCTTTGATTCATGCTGCCATGCAAAATAGCGACGAGAGTGTGGTTCGTGCATTGATTGATGCTGGTGCTGATGTCAACATAACTAAGGATTCTGCTGATGCTGATGTCAACATAGGTACTGAATATGGCCAAACTGCTTTGTGTTATGCTGTCCGTAAACGTAACAACGAGAGTGTGGTTCGTGCATTGATTGATGCTGGTGCTAATGTCAATATAACTGATAATAGTGGCCAAACTGCTTTGTTTTATGCTGTCAAACAAAGTAACAACGAGAGTGTGGTTCGTGCATTGATTGATGCTGGTGCTGATGTCAACAGAACTATTGATTATGGTAGAACTGCTTTGTTTGATGCTGTTCAACAAAGTAACAACGAGAGTGAGGTTCGTGCATTGATTGATGCTGGTGCTGATGTCAACATAACTAATAAATATGGCGAAACTGCTTTGTTTTGTGCTGTCCATCAAAGTAACAACGAGAGTGTGGTTCGTGCATTGACTGATGCTGGTGCTGATGTCAACATAACTAATAAATATGACCAAACTCCTTTGTTTTATGCTGTTCGACAAAGTAACAACGAGAGTGTGGTTCGTGCATTGATTGATGCTGGTGCTGATGTCAACATAACTAATAAATATGGCGAAACTGCTTTGTTTCATGCTGTCCATCAAAGTAACAACGAGGGTGTGGTTCGTGCATTGATTGATGCTGGAGGTGCATTCGTAGATATGAGAGATATTCATGGAAGAACACCAATTTTTTACGCTCTCAAGTATCCAAATTCAGCTCGCATTCTTATTGAAAAGGGAATAATTTATCCTTTTCTCTTGAAAGATAGTTTTAACTGCAGGATATTGAACTTTTTTGTGGATAGAAAAATATTTCATGGTACTTCTAAATTATGCTTTTACCACACTAAGGAGTTTAACATTCCTGCTGACTTCCTCGATTTACTTGAAGAATGCGGAGTACAGAAAAAAACATTAGCAGAAGCAATTTTGGGCATAGTTTTCTGTAAGTTCTCTCTCATTTTCCAAAAAAGACCAGTTGGTCTAGAGAGTATGCGAACATACATTTCTAGCGCGTTAGAACTCGCTAGTCCGTTCATTATCAATCAAAAGGAAATGGAAATGCTGATTACTTTAATAAATGAAAAATGCAAAAATGGAGAAGGGATATCAGATGTTTTAAGATTATTGGTGGAGTTAGGTGCTGATCCTAATAGTGTTGATTCATATGGTAATACAGCCTTTCACTATGCGACTCGTTTAGCATTGATGGGTGTACCTCAAGAGATCGTCATGGAGATTTGTTTTCAGCTGATGAAATTTGGTGTACCATTGAACTTCAGAAACCTTGAGAATCAGACACCCCTTTTGTATTGCTTCTCTGCAGATGTAAGGCAGATAGATAGAGAAAATCAATTATCAGCAGTAAAAACCCTGGTAAAAGTCTGTACCTGGTTGTCAAAACACGGATCCAGTTTTGAAATCAAGTCTGGAAGTGAAAAAACTGGTTTTCATTTATTACTACAGCTTTTCCAACAAGGACTTCAGATACGTGATAAGACAGTAAGACAAGATGTTTTGCATGAAACAATCAAACTTTTGCAAATATTTCCACCTGCAAAAAATGTAGCAAGTCTGAGAAGGATTATCAACATACCTGATGTTGATCTCAATTCACCACTGCATCTTTGGGCTTCACTAGAATTACCATCACCTCAAGACTATACAAGTAATGTTACTAAAGAGCTCACATTTGAGGAATTCCTACAAACAATCTTAAATTACCTTTTGAGATGTGGAGCAAGAGTGAATAATAGAAATGGTAAAGATCAAACCCCTTTACATTTGTGCAGAACCTGGATAGCTGTGAAGCTGTTGCTTGATGCTGGAGCAAGCGCCAACGAAGTTGATTCATCAAAAGCATCACCTCTTGTTGTTGCCGCGAAAACAGGGTGGCCATTTCGTGGTTATGAAGGTGATCTCTATTCAGATGCTGCTAATTACAGCATTATTTACCCAGATGTTGCAGAGTTAGAAGACCCAAAATCATTTTGGAAAACTGCCATCGACAAGGGACTTGATCCATGGACAGCCGACGAAGAGGGTGATTCAGTTCTAAGTGTTCTCATTCGACAGGAGAACTTTGTTTTTTCTAAAGCTCTGGTTGACGAGGCTTGCGAGCGGGGCTACACTCAGTCCGAGACATTTGCTGTTGGTCTTTTGAATGCCATCTGCAAAGACAAATCCACACGGACAAATTGGAAAACGAATCTTGTCAAAGATATCTTAGAGTCAATGAAAGATCCTACCACTGCGTCCGAACCACTTCGTCTTTGCTGTAGGAATATAATAGAAACTGGTGTATTGGATAACAAGATAGAAGAGAAACCTGCCTCTGCGACCATTGAAATATCAGTTAATGAAGATGATGAAACCTTTGATGATGGACAACCTCAAGAAAGAGGAGTGGACACATCAGACCATTCGATAAACGCAGCGTTTGAAAACTTGTCTGTGCATTGTGAAATCATTAAGATTCTTCGTTTGTATGGAGCTGATGGCAAGTCCTGCCTGGATATGGCATCCAATTTTGACGCTCTTAAAGAACTTTTAACGAAAGACTTAGATTCTAGCGCAATGTCCGTACTCATTCCATGGACTTCCATTTCGAATAAATATAGGGTAAAATTGGCCAAAGTTGCTAGACGACAAGAGTACGATGTGATGTACGAGGACTTTTGGTGTCATAAAGAACACGTAGGAAGTGGCTCATATGGCGATGTCTTTGTTGGAATCAATAAGAAGGATGGTAGAGAAGTGGCCATCAAGCGCATTCTGAAGACACGTATGCAGCGACCAGAAGACAAACGAGAGATTAAAAATCTCACTGCCCTTGCAGACTGCGAACAAACTGTTCGTTATTTGCATTTCTTCGAAGATGAAACCTTTTCATGCGTAGTTTTAGAACTGATGGAAGGAAGTCTTGACGAGTACCTTACTGATGGCTCCACATTTGACGATAGAAAAAGTACTCAACTTTGTCAAGAGGTAGTAAAGGGGTTAAAGTTCCTGCATGCGAAGGATATTGTTCATCGCGACCTGAAGCCTGGAAATATTCTGTATAAAACACACCCTCATCTACATTTGAAAATTGCTGACTTTGGTCTGAGCCGTCGCGTTGATAGTAGCACCACCACAGTGTATGGTACTAATGCGGGAACGAGGTGTTGGATGGCTCCAGAATTGTTGATGAGTACTCATGGGGACGGTGGATATCATTCCAAGGCATCTGACATGTTTTCATGTGGACTTGTTCTTCATTACATTCTGTCAAAACAAAAACACCCATTTTTTCCATGTGATTGTGCCAGTAAAGGAGAACATCAAATTGCTCACGAAACAGAAGCCAACATCATGAAAGGAAACCTGGAAGGATGGGATAAATCTATTCTGGAAGAGGCTAGTCACCTTGTTAAAAAGATGCTCGAATTTGATAAAGACAAACGCCCAGCTGCAGAAGAAAGTCTGGATCATCCATTGTTCTGGTCAAATCAGAAAAAAATCGATGTTCTCGTTGCTGTTGGAAACCAGTCAGAGTTTGGATACCCACGTGCAAAAAGATCAACTTTGACTCCAGTGGAGACCGACTTGGAGAAAAACTTTAGTACCATAGTGGTGCATGGGAAGTGGGATGACCGCAGGCATACTAACATCTCTCCTATCTATGCTGATATGACATCCACCAAGAAATCTAGAAAGTATGATACTACCTCTGTAGTAGAGTTAGTGCGGTTTATTCGAAATGCTTACGCACACGTCTCTGAATCCACACGGACAACGATCAGAAAAAATGTTACTTGAAGACTTCGTGTTTCTGAAAGATTTCCCTCATCTTGTGATGGAAGTGTACAAGGTTGTGACCGCTCATGGGTGGGATCAAACAAAAGAAGAAATCAAGTACGCGATGAACAAGTAACAAGGTACAGGTAAGATGTTTGAATGAGTTAATAACAACTTAATGGAGGGGTTTCATAGCAGCCATGTCTTTCGACGGGTAGATAAATCAGCAACTAAAATCTTATCTTGTTTGATTAATACTTTTGCGTATTAAAAAAAAATTCTACTTTATAGTAAAAATGTGCTAAAATGTTCTTACTCCCACCCCTCCCCTCCCATGGCCACATCTAATACTCTCGTTACTCCATTGTTTATCGTCATGGTTGAGCTGCAAGCGAACAAGGCATTGTTACTACAAGATTGTCGAGTGAAAGTCGTGATTTAGATACATTTAGAAGACCAAGACAAAATAGCCAGGTTAATTTCAACCATTTTATGTTATGAATTCATTTTTGACAGACTGCAGATATATCCTCAAACATTCGAAAAAAACGAATTAGAACATTCTATTTTATTGCATAGTCTTTTTCCCTACTATGTTCAACTCAAAAGTTACCGCCAAAAGTCACACTGAAAATAATATTTAAAAAAATACATGCAGCAAAATCTTTATTCTACTCAACTTAATGGAGTTGGTTTATTTTCTTCTCACTAGGTCATGACTATCATGTACTGTGTGTAAAGATACCAATTGCCTTGGAGACAGGAGACACTTTACAACACAAGATTGTTGCCAATCATGTAAGAACGCTGGTATTAAAGTACCATTGATAGTTGATTTAGTAGGGGAGGGGAGGGGTATCAATCAGTAGGATAAACAAGACACAACACTGTACAACATACACTGGTACAAAAGGAACATTGAATATTGATTTAGTAGGGGAGGGGAGGGGTATCAATCAGTAGGATAAACAAGACACAACACTGTACAACATACACTGGTACAAAAGGAACATTGATTATTAATTTAGTAGCGGAGGGGAGGGGTATCAATCAGTAGGATAAACAAGACACAACACTGTACAACATACACTGGTATTAAAGTACCATTGATAATTGATTTAGTAGGGGAGGGGAGGGGTATCAATCACTAGGATAGACAAGACACAACACTGTACAAAATACACTGGTATTAAAGGACCACTGATAATTGATTTAGTAGGGGAGGGGAGGGGTATCAATCACTAGGATAGATAAGACACAACACTGTACAACATACACTGGTATTAAAGGACCATTGATAATTGATTTAGTAGGGGAGGGGTATCATTTATCAGGATAAACTGAAAAGACATTAAGGGACTTTCATAACTTGCACATTAGTTCAAAAAGAAAATATTTATCCCATTTTAGTTTTTCAGAGTAAAACAGCAAATTTCTTCTAATGGGAAGTCATTTCCATGGGCAATCTTACTTACCTGATCAAGACAATTCTATCAATTATTGCATCAATCAAATTTATTCAGAAGTAATTGACCGAAGGCTATTTTAAACAATTTAAATTGAATGGAGTTGTGGCTAGTTTTCTTGGTTACAATCATCAGTGACCATGTACATACATGTTGTTTTATTTGTATTGTAGTTAACTAATGCTTATTCTTCAGACAGATTACTCAACATTAATGAATACACAAAAAATACACTTATCAATTGTAGTTCAGGGCATAACTTGGCCAGTCATAGAATTCGAATGTAGTCAATTAGTATTTCTTACTCTTTGATTTAGTAGGGGAGGGGAGGGGAGGGGTATCATTTATCAGGATAAACTTAAAAGACATTAAGGCACTTTGTTCTTTTTTCATAGTTTGCATATTAGGTGAAAAAAAGAAAACAAAAATTGAAACGGAAAAAAAGAAAAGCCTATTTATCCCATTTTAGTTTTTCAGAGTGAAACAGCAAATTTCTTCTAAAGGAAAGTCATTTCCATGGGCAATCTTACTTACCTGATCAAGACAATTCCATCAATTATTGCATCAATCAAATCTGTTCAGAAGTAATTGATCGAAGGATCGAACAATTTAAATTGGAAGGAGTTGTGGCTAGTTTTCATGGTTACAATCATCAGTGACCATGTACATACATGTTGTTTTATTTTTATTGTAGTTTTTTCATATTTAGCTGTTGCATTATAAGCTTGAATCAATCAGTTTTTCTTGTATTTCTTGATTTGTTTGTTGGAGTGAAAAATATTTGTCTCATTGTATATAAACTTTTAAGTTAACATTGCTGGGGCTGATCCAGGAATGTTTTGTAGGAGTGTTATTAACCACTAGTCAACTTAAGGCAATTATTGTAGCATTTCATATTATTATTGGTTATAAGTAAGGTTAATTGATAGTGGCAGTTTGTTTTGTCTGGGTGTTGGCAGTTCTTTCATGGGGAGGACTAATGCTTATTCTTCAGACAGATCACTCAACATTAATGAATACACAAAAAAATCAATTGTAGTTCAGGGCATAACTTGGCCAGTCATAGAATGTAGTCAATTATTTCTTACTTTTTATATGGCACAGTTATGATAGGACGTTTCCCTGATTCGCCCATGTAAGGGAATCCGAACCTATGGTGGATGCCGGATTCCAAGCGCTGGATTCTGGATTCCGAGACTCTGGATTCAGGATTCCAAGGGTCTGGATTTCGGATTCCAAAACTTTTGGTGCGGAGTCTGGATTCCAAAAGGGTGGATTCCAGATTCCATCATAAACTGGATTCCAGATTCCATTATAAACTGCATTCCGGATTCCAAAGCCTAAACTTTCGTGGATTCCGGATTCCCTTGACCTGATGGCGTCATTTGACTCCCACTACCATAATGCTTCGCGAATTTTTTTCTTATTTACATTTGTATTCCCTCATGAGATTAGTAAGACAATTGGTGCTAATTAAGAGCGAGTCCGTGTGAAAACCATGCAGGCAGGTCTACATGGTACCTCACCGATTTTCTTTAAACTTAGCTTGTTTGTACATCTTGATGAGCTTACTACTCAAGCAAAGTTGTTTGACCTTAGTGTAAAAAGCGTTGGAGTTACAGCTGTTTGAATGTTTTAGCCTCAAAACGGCCAAAATTAGCATAACGTTTTCATGAAGTTTGAGGGTCTCGTATTTTCTCTACAGTTTAGATAGAGAATTCATATCTTTTCCACGACTGACTTGTGACCTTATAAGCATTGTAAAGTAAATAAAAAATTAAGTATTTAAAATTTGACAGTTCTGTAGATTTTTGAATTATGGATATTATGCAGTTGTTTTCGAGCTTATAAAAATATAGATTAGAAAGGAGCTATGTTCCAATATGCGGCTTCATTTCCTTTGACTTCGAAAGCTATCACAGATATATCAATGATAGGGCAACCTGTTTAGCAAAAAAAATCTTTGTAAAGGTTTCATTTTTCTAGGAAAAATTACATCTCAAATAGATGAAATTTCGCTTGTTAGAAGGTGTCACGTGACCCAACAATACGTCCATGACGATATTTTCAAACAAAAAACGGCGTAGACTTCGGCCATATTATAATGTATAAAAACCTTTACCGTGTAAGAATAGTAAATACAAGTTCGCAATTTAGATTTGTTGTTTACATATATATATTCTGTGCTCGTTGACTCAAATATAAGGCACTTTGTGTCGATCGATGCTTTTTATACAATTTCATCTTAATTTTAAATTCCCTTATTCGTTCGACATCCACTTAACTTTATGTTGCTATAAACAAAACTATGCTCACATACGATAAACCAAACTCAAAAATACTTTAACATTTTAATATATTTATCTGATACGATCGATCAGGATCGAAATCAAAATATCTTGTTCATTTCAGGCGTGAGAATAGTTGTCTCTGATTGGTTGCGCGGAATTTCTTTTAACTCGGTTCATGCTAACTTTATCATCATCACTATTACATGATCCAGCTTTTTCATCTAATCACGACGAACTTGAAAAATTTTAAGATTCTATAATATTTTCTTAGATTTCTTTGATACATCTTATACACTTCTTATAGACTTCTTGCTTCGAATGTGTTTTTATTAGACGTATTTAAATACACACCAAATTTGCAGACATTAACAGTGGAGACATTAAAAGCGACGTATCGATCGATAGTTAATTGTCCTTCAATCTTTTTTTTAACTATATGAGAACCTTGTTTTGGTTATGATAATGCAATGGCGTTTTGCTCTTTCCAAAAATATTCGAAAAAATCTTGTGGGATTTCTAGGCGAAACAACAAACAGACGTTTTTTCTTCCACTAAAATCATGTACAAATAATGTCTCAAATCATCTAAAAGGCTGCTTCCAGACTTCACCGAATGATGTGAACGTGGAATGGAAGTTGTGTCTTCTCAGAGCGGGATTATTCAATGAAGAGGGTGTGGACGCTTTCACAATATGCCCACTCCACAGAGATCAGTTTGGGCTGGGATGGCGTCCAAGCAAATCATGCAAACATCCAGCTCACGACAGCAAACAAAAACCGGTTAGAGGCGTAACAAAGCGACTGTCATCAGAAATATTTGAAAGTTGGGGGATTTTGTGCGAAATCGGCCAAGGTACTGCTTTATTTACTTTATTCTTCAGTTTTGCTAATTAGATTTAAGAAATATCTAATTCAGAACGTTGTTTACCATTGTTTCATGCAGGGATTTGCATGAAATGTTTAGGAATTTACAGAAGAACTCTAGAGGGCTCAGTATCGCAGTTATGATTTTATTTATCCCATGTTTAAGTCAGTCAGGCAGTCAGTCGGTCAGTCGGTCAGTCGGTCAGTCGGTCAGTCGGTCGGTCAGTCAGTCGGTCAGTCAGTCGGTCAGTCAGTTGGTCGGTCAGTCGGTAGGTCAGTCGGTCGGTCGGTCGGTCGGTCAGTCAGTCAGTGTGTCAGTCAGTCAGTCAGTCTGTCAGTCAGTCAGTCTGACAGTCAGTCAGTCTGTCAGTCAGTCAGTCAGTCAGTCTGTCAGTCAGTCAGTCAGTCTGTCAGTCAGTCAGTCAGTCAGTCAGTCTGTCAGTCTGTCAGTCTGTCAGTCAGTCAGTCAGTCAGTCTGTCAGTCTGTCAGTCGGTCAGTCGGTCAGTCTGTCAGTCAGTCAGTCTGTCAGTCTGTCAGTCAGTCAGTCTGACAGTCAGTCAGTCAGTCTGTCAGTCTGTCAGTCAGTCAGTCAGTCAGTCAGTCAGTCAGTCAGTCAGTCTGTCAGTCAGTCAGTCTGTCAGTCTGTCAGTCTGTCAGTCGGTCAGTCAGTCTGTCAGTCTGTCAGTCAGTCAGTCTGTCAGTCTGTCAGTCAGTCGGTCAGTCAGTCAGTCAGTCAGTCAGTCTGTCAGTCAGTCAGTCTGTCAGTCTGTCAGTCTGTCAGTCTGTCAGTCTGTCAGTCTGTCAGTCTGTCAGTCGGTCAGTCAGTCTGTCAGTCAGTCAGTCTGTCAGTCTGTCAGTCTGTCAGTCTGTCAGTCAGTCGGTCAGTCGGTCAGTCAGTCTGTCAGTCTGTCAGTCTGTCAGTCTGTCAGTCTGTCAGTCAGTCAGTCAGTCAGCCAGTCAGTCAGTCAGTCAGTCAGTCAGTCAGTCAGTCAGTCAGTCAGTCTGTCAGTCAATCAGTCAGTCAGTCAGATGCAGATGTGCCAGATCTAGAAGGGTTGTTAGTCCATTTAATTTTTGTCTTGTTTACATTTCATCCCGCCAGCTGCAAGACTCAGCCTGTAGCTTGAACGAAGATAAAGGTATTATACCTCCCCTAGCCCTAGCCGACAGCGATGACGAAGTGGCGGCCATCACAAGAACAAAGCGAACAGAGGTTCGTATGTCTGCATGCGTTTTTATCGTCCGGTATGGTGTAAACGCAGCTTAAGTCCTATCCATATATGTATCTATTTATAGGCGCAACCAGGGGTATACTTTAAGTTAGAAAACAAGCATGATGATTTGACGTCACCAGTGTCTCATTTAGTCAGTCAAACAGAGGCTTCAGTTATCTTTGAATGATCAAGCTGACCAATCTGATCAAGAATACATGCCTACTCCCCTTCCAAACCGTAAACTTCAAACCCTGAATCGACACATTACCAGTTTGAGTGACGGGCGAGTGAGCCCGGTACGATTTCAACTAAACCAAGCCATAACAGAAGTTGCCAGAAGTACTCGTTCTTATATTAAACGAAAGGTCAATGAAGTTGTCACAACAACTCTTGAATGTATAGCGCCCGGACAGTCTGAAGAACTTCTCGGGCTAATAACGGTATCTTCTTCAACAATTGATGACAGACCTGAAAATGATGTCATGAAGACGCTAATTTCACTATACAATGGGGCCACATCACGGCACACCAAACTGACATTGTTGTCAATCTTCGTCAAGCACTACACCAAAACGCAACTCAAGGCAATGGTTCCTGGACTAACAACATGGCGAATCGACGAAGCCAGAAAATACGCAGTCGCTGGAAATTTGTGCGAAGGAAAAAACCCTGTGATTCGTTATCGGTTAGATGAAAAGAAAGTCGATCATTTTATATAGATTTCATCAGCAGCCCTTATTATCTTCAGGACGTGGCATACGGAACAAGGAAGCTAAAGTTGTCGAATGGAGAAGTAATCGAAATACCAAACATGGTTCGGACTGTGATAAATTCAAGAATGGTAAGGCTCTATGAATCATATTGCCAAGAAAAAGGCTTTGCACCACTTGGACGATCGACGCTCTTTTCCATTTTAAAGGTATGCATTTAAAATCAAACAAATATTATATCTTTTCAATGAAAGAAATTAAACTATTTCTAAATAAAAAAGACACTAAACGAAAATAAATCATAAGGGGCACGTGACACCAAAAATCTGAGCTCCAAATAGAAATCGAACGCATGATCCTACGCAGGCTATCTGCGTACTAGACGGATAATCTAATTACTAGGCTACAGATTTTTGCGGAGTCCAGGCTTATGGTTAATTTTCATGCAGTGTGTGTGTTCATTTATTCGTTTGTACGTTTATTGATCTATCCACCCATCCTTCCCTCCTTCCCTCCTTCCCTCCCTCCCTACATTCATTCATTTATCCGTCCGACCGACCGACCGACCGACCGACCGACCGACCGTTCATTCATTTATTTATATGACATATAATAATTTGATATCTGATCTCAATGCATTTTTCCATAGGTATGTGCATCGTCTTAGAAGAAAAGTCTTGCAGGACTAGACAACACAGCGACTGAAGGAGCGTCAGCTTTTGACACCATGGAAATGATCAACACACCATGGCATCCCTCGGTAAACATCTATTTTACAACAAATGTGATGAATTATCTTACGACCCTCTTTTCTGACTCTTAAGTGGCTTATATAAGATCTTCTTACCCCTTTTCTTATGTGTACAGGTTTATCTGTTGATCATGCCAACAACTTCATACAAAGGATTCAAACAGCTAAGAGATATCTGAAAGCTGATTACAAACTCCATGTAATCGAGGAAAATCCCTGTGCTGATCATTGTATACGATTCGCACTGTCTTCAAATGAAAATCAGTATAAGTCAGATTGTAAACATGATCATGATATGCTATGCGATCGGTGTCAGGACTGCAGAGACGTCTGTGAAGATATAATTTCCGAGCTCGACTCAAAGGCTATTTCATACAGGTATAGTCAAAACTTTATATAACGAGCGCCTTTGCTTCGAACAAAGTTTTGCATCGTTTCAGTGCTACATTTAGGGTGTGTTCAATTTGCTTCATCACAATATGTTTTGATGATAAACAGAGTACCATAAATATTTCATTATTTCATTTTTAATCAGCACTCGATCTTTAAGTTATAATTTCTTCCCTCTTCCCTTTAAGTGATAGACCCTTTGCAGTTAGAGGTCTTGTGACCTCACCTACCTAAAAACAAATCAGCAAATGTCGTCTAACTAAACTCGACCTGTCCTTTCCATTTCTGGGCATCAGTTTGACACTGCTGATTGATTTAAGGTAGGTGAGGTCACTTGACCTCTAGCTGCAAAGGAACTATTGTAACGATATTCATACAGAATAGCCCGACTTATCTACAGGTGCTTCAAATAACTATTTTAACCTTATTATTCCTAGTTATCCAGAGCAACAAGAAGAGCTAAAACATGATGCCGAAAAAGCAGCAGAGAAAATCCTAGATTGGAAATCACACATTGTCAGGGCTATCAACCAAGAAAGGGCCAGAAGAGAAGTTCTTGACAACCTTGCTTACGAACAGACTTTGATCATAATGGATTGGGCGATGAAATGGCTCCCTCGAAAGTACCGTGAAACCCAGAACGAATGGTTTGGGAAAAAGTGAATTAGTTGGCACGTTTCGGCCTGTATAACAAAAGCAGCTAGTAACAGAGAAAACGACTTCGAGGTACTTTATTTGTCTTTTAGTAAGAATGTAATAAATTGCTTTTTATACAAATACAACAAATTGGATTTTATGATTTTATGCATGTTTGCTACTGTTCACAGGTGCGCACCTTCGTTCATATTTTAGAAAAGTGTAATCAAGATTGGTTTTCGGTGCTGTCGGTATTAGAGAATCTGTTTCTTGAACTTCCAAAAACCTTGCCAAACATCAAAGAAGTATTTTTGAGAAGCGACAATGCTGGTTGCTATAATGCTGCCTTAATCACAAGTATCCATACCATTGCTAAGAAACAAGGCCTGATTCTGAAGAACTACAGTTTCAGTGAGGCAAATAGTGGTAAAGACGTTTGCGACAGAAATATTGCACCACTTAAGGCACATATTAACAGATATTTGAATGAAGGTAACACAACTTTATTCTCTTTTTTTTCAATGTAAATCTATTGCAGGGAATATGGCTGGTGATATTACTTTACTTTAATTAATATATAACTATTTTTACCTACTAGGTCAAGATATCACTTCTGCTGAACATCTGAAAGAAGCTATTGATTCCTATGGAGGGTTGAAAGGATGCCAAGCTGCTATAATTGAGCTAGATACAAATATACAAAGTGCCACGAAACCTTTTAAATTAAAAGGCATTAGCAAGCTTAAACAATTCGAATATAACATTGGTGGAGAAATGACGGTATGGCAGGCGTGGAATATCGGAAAGGGTATGAAAATATCGAAGACTGGCAGTCCTCAAGGTGAGACGGGCGTAATCGTAACGCGGCCATTTCTTGTACCAAAAGTTACGTCTGGCATTTTAAAGAAAATTATAGTGGAACCTTCTTCATGTCCAGCTGCAAAAAATGAGCCAAATGTCCCTGATGTAAAAGACAAAGAACCTGTCAAGTTTTATTGTCCCGAAGAAGTATGTATTAAAGCATATAGCTGCAGTCGCTATCTTAAACAGCACCTTGATATTGGAAAGCATGAATTCAAGCTTCACGAAGAATCACAGTATGATCAAATACGAAGGAAATGGGCGCAAAAATGCACTTCTCTAAAACCTCCAAACCCCTCGTGTCCACCAATGGTTAGCTCGGCTTCTACTTCAGAAGAAGTACCTGTTCCTGATCTAGTGACAGGCTGGGCATTGAAAAAATCGAAGCAGTGCAACCGATTTCCACTGCACGTGAAGAGCTACCTTGTAGGGCAGTTCCTGATTGGGGAGGACACAGGTAGGAAAGTGACGCCAGCAGAAACATCGACACGAATGCGTTCCATGCGTGATAGTAACGGGAAACGAGTCTTCGATAAAGAAGATTGGCTAACGGTACAGCAGATCACCAGCTATTTTTCAAGACTGGTGGCGATGAAAAAACTTGGTCAGTTGCCACCAGCACCTCTAACTGAAGAAGAAGAGGAAGAAGTCGAAGTTGCCGTGCGTACGACCGAAAGATATAATCTGCGGGAGAGAGTCTTGAGGAAGCTCACTTTGTGACTTCTTTAATCGGTCTAGCTAGAGTGTATTTTGGGAGGACCTTGCGACGACTCTAGCAAAAATTTAAGGGCACTGGAAACTAGTTTCAAATGATGTCGCACAAGTAATAACAATATGATGTTGCAGCTTAAAACATGAAATGGTCGGCTTTGAATGGCCATAGTACCACTTGGAGGATTATATTTGTTGTATTTTGATTTTTTTCTAAACAAATGTCTTTTAAACTTCTTATGTTGAAGATATATATCAATATCTAAAGACGTCCAGATCAATGAATGTGTACTGTATTTTGGTGTATGGCTTTTTGACTTTGTTAATGTTGTATCATTCTCTCACAAACAGTAAGTAGCAGAGCTAAATATCTGACTTCTTCTAGATTGTTTTCCTTTATTTACTACTGGTTTGCAATGGCTTTTCATTTGATGAGTAATCTTTGTTGTAATCAGCCATTAGCTCGTTGTGTAAGATAATCGCTAAATCACGTAATTTGCGGTGCTCTCATGCTTCACAGTTAATACTTTACAAAAATATTTTTTCGTGCACTTGTTTCCTATTATCTATAGTAAAGAAAAATCAAACTGCGTACTTTTAGAAGCCCGCCGCAGCGAGAATATACGATGTTTATTTCAGGCCAAAAATACCTGTTTTAAATTTCGATTCCAACGACTTAATCGTAAACTACCTTAATTATTTTCTTTCGAATTGCAATGATAGTTTGATACCTTCATCGTAGTGTTCAATAGATATACTACACTTGTATAAGTTTCCATTTCGAAAAGAGCTGTAGTTTTAGAGAACTGTTGTTGTGAATTTCGCTCTAATTTCAAGTAATTTGCATAATTTGTCTGGGCATGATTCATTCGACATCCATATCTTCTCGGCGTTTTAAACTTTTCGTCTGATATTCCACACATTTGATAATCACATCAAAGTACATAACTGTGCAAAATATCAAGATAATCGGAGATACCCCATGTAGACACATTTTTCAGCATTGCATGGTTTTCAGGTGGACTCGCTCTTAACTGAACAAAAGAAAGTGTGCAAGAGAGTCTGGTAGTAGAGGTCAGTGACGCCATCATGCAAACGTACTATTCCTTAGAATAGGTTCAGTATATATTGATTGACTTTTGTAGTCAGGTGAGGTTTTGAACACACATGGAACTGTTTAGATCAGTACCTGGTTAACTTTCATCAAGGATAGCCAGGTCAGTTTGGGGAATTTGCTCGACAGCATGTAGTTGTCTTGTGTAACTGGTAGAAATTGTTTTGAATTCATAGCATTAGAGAGTTCCGTTTGAGTTCTGTATGTCTCACTTGTAATTAGTTATCATAACCATGAAATAAAGATTGTAGTTCAGCTGAATTGTGATTGTACTTTTCTCATTCCTTATAGAACAGCGGCGGATACACGGGGGTGGGGGGGTTGGATTTCCATCCTTTCTTTTTAGAGTAAAAGTGAATATTTTAAACTCATGGATACGCGAAGCGTAGAAACGAGTTATTGTGAGGGGTCTGAATATGCAAATGTGTCACTCACTCGCTCACTCACTCACTAAGATGTTAGCAGATCGATAATTAAACGTTTATTGGTCATCTTACGTCATCTGATTATGAACATTACACGACAGTAACAAGTACAAAACTTTTATGCAATATAGACTACATTGGTTATTTATATGAGGAAAGGAAATGCTGATGAAACGTGGGATATATATGTCATATATTTCTAGCACTTTGAACCCAAGGACTTTTAATGATATCTGTGAATAGTTGACTCATAAATGAGGCTAAGCCTTGCTAATAACACTGTGGTTTTCAAAAGCAGTGGTGTCTATTGAATGCGAAACAGTTGTATATAATAAATGCAAATATGACTTTACAGTGCGACTACTCCCAAAGCCACCCCGACAAATTTTCCACAAATTATCCAATAGTGTTTGAGTATTTAGACAATAGGTTAGCAGCAGATTTTGAATTTAAATATTCCTCCATTGTTCCGGTTGGTAAAACTAAATGATGAAGAAGAGCTTGTAATATATTTTCTTCGCAAATTAGTAATTTGTGTCACCAAAGATATAGAAAAATAGTAATGTACGACTTAATACGACAGGAAAGCAAATTAGAGACCGTATAAAACACAGTCTTTATGATTACAGTTTGTTTCTTCCAGACAAAGATATTATCAGGCTGACACTGTTAGATCTTATCACTATGTTGCTATGCGACAGCACCTTTACATTCGACAACAAAGGTGCCGGCAGTCTTCTAAGCCGTTTAATGCACCTATCAGCGGCTTCCCTGTGGGGTCGACCCCCGGGCTGCATTACCAGGGAGATTGTAAAAATTCATAAACAATGTTGATCATTTTCCCCAGGGGTAGGGAAGTTGTTCTTTTCAATGTTCCCTGGTCGAGGCATTCAAATCTACGATCTCCCTCATTTTGGTTGAAATTATTGTTATTGTATTTTGAAAACTGAACTCAACTATTTCAGGTAGTTTTTCATTGAAAAGATTGGAAAAAAAACTCTCATGAAATGAAGAATTCACTTTTAAAAGTAAAAATCAAGTTGCCTTCGAATTCGTATCTATGAAACAAAGAATGTCAAAAAACATACTATCTTTACGAGCAGAGAGGCATCTGGGTATTGTCGAATGACACAGGTAACCCAGCCCGACCAAAAACGTCTGTGGTCTCAAAATTTTTAAAATCAGGAGCTATTTCTTTAACTAGAGAGGAAAATCAATCCCCCTGCTAACCTCTGCAATGAAAATAATTTCATTACAATCCCCCACCTCAGTTTTTAGCCACGAAACCAATGTCGCAAATTTTTTCCAACCCCAGGGGGAATAACTGGATTCAATCCTATATTCTATATTCTATATTTTCCCACCCATCTCCTTGGTCAGCCCGGGGGTCGACCCCAAGGGAAGCCGCTGATAGGTGCATAAACCCATGGATATTTATCCGAGGCTATTTAGTCATCAGTTGACTGTACACATACAAATTTTTGTAATTTTAATTTAAAATAATTTAATTGGAGAAGCAAAGGTTGCATAGAGGTGAGAGCACTCGCCTCTCACCAATGTGATGGCCTAGTTCTATTCCCAGACTTTTTCAGGGTTTTCCTCTGGGTTCTCCAGTTTTCCTACCTCCACTTAAATCAACTTCTAAATTGGAATTTCGTTAATAGTAATAAGACAATTCCAAAATACAAATTTTTGCGCTTGCTTTTTCTATTGGTGATTTATTGGTTATTCATAAAACTGGTAATCAAGCTTTTAACATAACTTTTCATTAAACATAAATTATATACATTGTTCTAAGCTAAGCCTTGATTTAAACTGCTACAAAAACTGCTCTATGACTTCTTACCAGTGATGGCAAATCCAACGAGAATGATACCAAAATATGTAGCATCTCTTCCAGTCTGAACAACTGTTAAAAAGAAATAATAGTTAAATACCTATGGTAACTGCATTTATACATCTATAATCGAACATTGGAGTTCTGTTTTTCACTACCAAATTATTTTACGAACATATCCTCTTTCCTCCGTGGAGGTAGGGGTAGGAGTTTCTCACCAAGAACAACGTCATGCATACCTTTGGCACCTACTGTTAGCTGAGATTGTGGCGCTGCTCTTGTGTTTCCATCAAATCTCCCAACACACTGCTATCTTTCTTCTTGGATTCATTAGATAGCCACCTCACCAACAAAGGCTTTGCCATCTTGTTTGGAAGCCATTTGAAGTTGACTGAACTTAGGTCAACTTACACACGTTGTGTTCGCTAAATTATCCCTAAGCATTGGTCCATTCAAGCTAGACAGCCACCTGCATGTATACTGGTTGAATATTTTAGCTTTGCTGTTATTTTGTGCACCAATTATTAAATATTTGCTTACAAACTTGACGTCACTGAACTTGTAAATCTTGTAAATCTGAACATTTGAGCCGCCATCTTGGATTTGGAGCCAGTGAGGGATGATGGGAACTGGATGAGGAAACTGGGAGCTAAAAAGAAGAAGAAAATGTCAGTTTTAGAGGAAAAATGAATGATTAGTTTTAAGAGCGATCACAAGATGTGTGAAGCAACTAGATCGATATAAACATACCCGCCTTTCTTGTCAGATATGAAAATAATGTGATCGTAAAAAACCTAACTCTAGATTGGATATCAAGATTGGGATCCCTGTGTCGTTATTAGATAGATAGATAGATCGTTTATTAAATAAAGTACATATGCAGCCTATGGCTGAATTAAGCAATTAATACAATAAAGAAATTATAAAAAAACAAAAACAAAAACAATCTAAAAACCATATATACTATTATACTAATATTACTATTACTATTAATATTAAAAAAAGGAAATTATTTAAGGTTATCGTGATTACTTGCGCCTGCAATTATGAAAGTGTTCTTAAATCTGTTGCTCTTGCACGCTGGAATTGTAAATGTTCTCTGTTTTCGTAAAGTAACACTACATTTACTAAGGTTAAATGGTAAATAACGATGAAGATTATCTGACTTATTTGACATGATTTTCTTAAAAAAGGTCTTACAATGGCGTTCCCTACATTGAAATAGAGTTTCTAACCCCGAGAGGATTAAGGTAGTTCATAACCGTAGATGATCTTAAGTGCTCTTTTCTGTAACCTTTCAAGGGAATTACTTAGTAATCTATTTCATAATGCTCGCATTCATGCCCAGTTGAATTAAGTATGGGAAAAAATCTCGATTCAGCGGCCTAAGTCAAGCTGTCACGGCTTGGCTTAGGGGACGGCAACGACCCACGCGAATCGAAGGGGGGGCGGGTGGGCCGCTTCGTCTTTTACCGCTGGTAAAACTGAGCAAGAATGCAATACCTCTGCTTAACGGCCGTATTTATGGCTAAGATATTACGTAATCTACGTGAACATGTCCATTAACATTTATTGTTTTGGATTTATTACTCAAATTCCACCGTGCATATCATTCCGATCATTAAGAATAGTAATCTATTTCATAATGCTCGCATTCATGCCCAGTTGAATTAAGTATGGGAAAAAATCTCTCTTCGCGTCTACCTAACTTTACCTGGTACTATTTAGCACCTGAAACCAAGCCTTACGCTAAAACCTCTAAATATATCTATAAACCCATACTCAATCCCCAATTCTTACTTCCCACTCTTAGTATTTAACCATTTGTCAACGAAACAACACTAGTTATAAAGAATTTCAACCAAAATCACACTTTCAAGAAGGCTGTGAGCGTTTCATTGGATGTTCACTTTCTCTGCTAGTTTTTCATGGGCTGTCATGTCTCTGCTAACCTCGACGGGGTTCCCACAGAAATCCAACCACTTGATTGGATTAGAAATTCCAGTTTTAGAGTGCGACATCATGGTGTTATCAAATTCCTTATTCACTTCCCATGACCAGGTAATCGACTGTACATATCAAGAGAAGACAAACACAGTATCAGAATCTCTAGAGCTGGTGGGCCCGCCGAAGTTTTCAGAAAACATGACAGCCTTGACTCACGATACGCGAGGGGGTTGATTTAGGAACCCTTTTTCAAAGCCATCAAGATCTCTGTAACTTCCTGCTATATTCATGAAACCACTCAAAAGACCCGAATCCGATAGAATACAACTACTGCATTCTGCTTGGATCCAATTATTCCGATAAGAATTCACTCATCCTGCCACAGTATTCACAATACTGCTAACAATGCATGCATTCTGCCTGGATCCAATGATACCGATGAGAATTCACTCATCCTGCCGCAGTATTCACAATACTGCTAACAATGCATGCATTCTGCCTGGATCAAATTATTCCGATGAGAATTCACTCATCCTGCCACAGTATTCACAATACTGCTAACAATGCATGCATTCTGCCTGGATCCAATGATACCGATGAGAATTCACTCATCCTGCCACAGTATTCACAATACTGCTAACAATGCATGCATTCTGCCTGGATCCAATGATACCGATGAGAATTCACTCATCCTGCCGCAGTATTCACAATACTGCTAACAATGCATGCATTCTGCCTGGATCCAATGATACCGATGAGAATTCACTCATCCTGCCACAGTATTCACAATACTGCTAACAATGCATGCATTCTGCCTGGATCCAATGATACCGATGAGAATTCACTCATCCTGCCGCAGTATTCACAATACTGCTAACAATGCATGCATTCTGCCTGGATCCAATGATACCGATGAGAATTCACTCATCCTGCCACAGTATTCACAATACTGCTAACGATGCATGCATTCTGCCTGGATCCAATGATACCGATGAGAATTCACTCATCCTGCCACAGTATTCACAATACTGCTAACAATGCATCATTACGATTTGCCTGAGTTCCGAAATTCCAAGCGATATGAATGGAAAATCTATTGCCATAACGGGTATCAATAACGAATTTCAATCGATTTTGCGGACGTATATTATGTCTAAATCCGCGTTCAATCTCTCTAGGATAACTATTTAATAGGCAAATAGATATTAGGAACGGATTAAACTTTATAAAGAACCCGATAAAAATTAAAGTATTACAAACGTGCAGTATAATACCTCAAGTTCATTCTGATTTTGAGCGATTGGCTGCACACCTTGGTTCTGACCTACGGGCTGAGCACCTTGGTTCTGGGCTACGGGCTGCACACCTTGATTCTGACCTACGGGCTGACCACCTTGATTCTGGGCTACGGGTTGACCATCTTGGTTCTAATCTTGATTCCCTGGATCAGGAAGGTTCTGTTGAGGTCTAGGGTACTGCACTTGAGCCATGATTCGATTCGCGGGGTCGTTGCTTCACCAAAAAGAATAGAGCTTCGTCTTTTACCGCTGGTAAAACTGAGCAAGAATGCAATACCTCTGCTTAACAGCCGTATTTATGGCTAAGATATTACGTAATCTACGAGAACATGTCCATTAATATTTATTGTTTTGGGTTTATTACTCAAATTCCACCGTGCATATCATTCCGATCATTAAGAATAGGTAGTCTGGTAAACTGTGATGAAACACTTGACAAGCGTACACAGGTGTGGAATGCATGCAGTGTAAAGCTTGACCAGATTAGCTGTATCAATTTTTGCACGTTTCAACTGAGAAAGGAAGTAGAGCCTTTTTGCAGCTTTCTTGACAGCCTCAGATACATGAGAGTTTCATTTTAAGTCATTCTGTAAAGTCACACCAAGGATTTTAACAGATTCAACAGGAGTTATAACGTTACCATCAATGCCGGATAACGTTTTTTCTTTCCGTCGGTTACGGGAAAAGGAAATTCTCTGTTCCTTGCATTTGTTTGGATGAATCAGAAATTTATTCTCAGTGGACCATGTGGAGATCTCATTCGCAGAGGCCTGAGCAGCACTTGGAGACTTTCTGTTCACAATCTCATAAATGGTTGTGTCATCTACGTATTTTACAACATCGCTAGCTGATGGTACTTGCAAGTCGTCGATCATCACTATGAAAAGTCAAAATAAGCCTCAAGCGAGATGACGTTTTACCCCCGTCTCTAGACCATAATCCTTTTCACGCTGCTTTTGTTCTTTAATTATGACTATTGTTCCTGTATCCTCTAAGGAATCAAAAATTTTAATATGAAAGAATTTTAAAAACTAGTATGGTCTAGAGACGGGGGTAAAACGTCATCTCGCTACAGGCTTATTGTAGAGTAGCTATGTAAGACGCGCGAGCCAGTCAGGCGCATCAACAGCAATTACCATAAGTAAAGTAAGCAGATTCCAAGAAGCATTCTACAGTCGAACGATTTCGAAGCAAGGCTTTCTAAGCTCCTGCTTTTCTTCAAATCTTTCCAATATTTCACCTCGAATGTGGTTTAGATCTACTGTAATCTTGTCTTAGTACAATCCTTTCGGATAGGTACAACAGTGATGATGTTCAAGTGGTATCAATGATCGATATGTGACTAACGAATTGTATGACGAAGGCGGAAGTTCAGTCCTTAAACACAACGTTGCAAGGCCAAGAGATCTGCAAAGAAAATAAATACTTTTATCACGACGGCAGGCCTAAAAATTGAACGAAAATATTGTGTGAAAGAACAGGGATTATACCCGTGGCACTTGATGACGGATTATCGTAAGTTGAAGAAATGAATCGAGATGAAAATATCATTCTAGTCAAGATGTGAAATGCTAGTGACGAGCAAATACTCAGTTAGCTTGAGTCCTGAAAACAGCAGTTGGAGATAAGTGTTCATATGACATTCAAATAGAAAATATACCCAGTTTAACTACAACATATTGCAGTTGGTCATCGTGCCTTTTGACATCAAAGAATGACTACTGATAACAGGACTGAAAATAGACATCTTTTGTTTCGGGCCATCCACCAAAGAAACGAGATCGAGGTTCGTTCATTGATTGATGCTAGCGCAGATGTCAACATAACTGATGATTTTGGCAAAACTGCTTTGTTTTATGCTGTAAAACAAAGTAACAACGAGAGTGTAGTTCGTGCATTGATTGATGCTGGTGCTGATGTCAACGAAACTTATAATTTTGGCGAAACTGCTTTGTTTCATGCGGTCGAACAAAGTGGGAACGAGAGTGTGGTTCGTGCATTGATTGATGCTGGTGCTGGTGTAAACTTGGCTGATAATAATAGCGAAACTGCTTTGTTTCATGCTGTCCAAGGAAGTCACTATAGTGTGGTTTCTGCATTGATTGATGCTGGTGCTGATGTTAACGAAACTTATCGTTATCGTAAGTCATCAGCAGTGACAACCCTATCAGAACTCCGTACCTTGTTGTTAAAACGCGGATCCAGTTTTGAAATCAAGTCTGGAAGTGAAAAAACTGTTTTTCATTTATTACTACAGCTTTTCCAACAAGGACTTCAGATACGTGATAAGGCAGCAAGACAAAATATTTTGCGTGAAGCAATCAAAATTTCGCAAATAATTCCAAAAAATAGAGCAAGTCTGAAAAGGATTATCAACATACCTGATGTTGATCTCAATTCACCACTGCATCTTTGGGCTTCACTAGAATTACCATCACCTCAAGACTATACAAGTAATGTTACTAAAGATCTCACATTTGAGGAATTCCTACAAACAACCTTAAATTACCTTTTGATGTATGGAGCAAAAGTGAATAATAGAAATGGCAAAGATCAAACGCCTTTACATTTGTGCAGAACCTGGATAGCTGTGAAGCAGTTGCTTGGTGCTGGAGCAAACGCTAACGATGTTGATTCATCAAAAGCATCACCTCTTGTTGTTGCCGCGAAGACAAGGTGGCCATTTCGTGCTCATCAAGGCGGTCTTTATTCAGATGCTGCTATTTACAGCAGTGCTCTCTACCCAGATGTTGCAGAGTTAGAAGACCCAAAATCATTTTGGAAAGCTGCCATCGACAAGGGACTTGATCCATGGACAGCCGACAAAGAGGGTGAGTCAGTTCTAAGTGTTCTCATTCGACAGGAGAACTTTGTTTATGCTAAAGCTCTGGTTGACGTGGCTTGCGAGCAGGGCTACACTCAGTCCGAGACATTTGCTGTGGGTCTTTTGAACGCCATCTGTAAAGACAAAGCAACACGGACAAGGTGGAAAAGCATTCTTGTCAGAGATATTTTGAAGTCAAGAAAAGGTCCTACCACTGCGTCAGAACCACTTCGTCTTTGCTGTACGAATATAATAGAAACTGGCATATTGGATAACAAGATAGAAGAGAAACCTGCCTTTGCGGCCACTGAAATATCAGTTAGTGAAGACGATGAAACCTTTGATGATGGACAACCTCAATCAAAGAAAAGAAGAGTGGACACATCAGACCATTCAATAACCGCAGCGTTTGAAAACTTGTCTGTGCATTGTGAAATCATTAAGATTCTTCGTTTGTATGGAGCTGATGTCGAGTCCTGCCTGGATATTGCATCCACTTTTGATGCTCTTAAAGAACTCCTCACAAAAGCCTTAGATTTTAATGCAATGTCCGTACTCATTCCATGGACTTCTATTTCAAAGAAATATGAGGTCGAATTGGCCAAAGTAGCTAGACGACAAGAGTGCCATGTGATCCATGAGGACTTTTGGTGTCACAAAGAACACATAGGACAAGGCTCATATGGTGATGTCTTTGTTGGAATCAATAAGAAGGATGGTAGAGAAGTGGCCATCAAGCGCATTTTGAAGACACGTTTGCAGCGACCAGAAGACAAACGAGAGATTAAAAATCTCACTGCCCTTGCAGACTGCGAACAAACTGTTCGTTATTTGCATTTCTTCGAAGATGAAACCTTTTCATGCGTAGTTTTAGAACTGATGGAAGGAAGTCTTGACGAGTACCTTACTGATGGATCCACATTTGACGCTAGAAAAAGTACTCAACTTTGTCAAGAGGTAGTAAAGGGGTTAAAGTTCCTGCATGCGAAGGATATTGTTCATCGCGACCTGAAGCCTGGAAATATTCTGTATAAAACACACCCTCATCTACATTTGAAAATTGCTGACTTTGGTCTGAGCTGTCGGGTTGATAGTAGCACCACCACAGTGTATGGTACTAATGCGGGAACGAGGTGTTGGATGGCTCCAGAATTGTTGAGGAGTACTCATGTGGACGGTGGAGATCATTCCAAGGCATCTGACATGTTTTCATGTGGACTTGTTCTTCATTACATTCTGTCAAAAAAAAAAACACCCATTTTTTCCATGTGATTGTGCCAGTAAAGGAAAAGATCAAATTGCTCACGAAACAGAAGCCAACATCATGAAAGGAAACCTGGAAGAATGGGATAAATCTATTCTGGAAGAGGCTAGTCACCTTGTTAAAAAGATGCTCGAATTTGATAAAGACAAACGCCCAGCTGCAGAAGAAAGTCTGGATCATCCATTGTTCTGGTCAAATCAGAAAAAAATCGATGTTCTCGTTGCTGTTGGAAACCAGTCAGAGTTTGGATACCCACGTGCTAAAAGATCAACTTTGACTCCTGTGGAGACCGACTTGGAGAACAACTTTAGTTCCCTAGTGGTGCATGGAACATGGAATGACCCCAAATATACTAACATCTCTGCTATCTATGATGATAAGCAGCAGGTAGGGGGACTCGCGATCGATGCCAAAGATATACGGGTTTAACTCGCGGATTTACGAAGACGGGTACAGCAGATTTACCGCAAACGGAGGTTAAAATATCTTATAAATATACGATGCACGAATGTAAGAAGTTCGTTAACGACTTTTGCATAATTTGTCTAAGACCTAAAGTTATCGTACCTAAGCCAGAACCCTTTTGGTGTTGTGGTAAAAAAATGCAAATAGAAGATGACACGTCAGCGCAGTGTTACGAATGTGGTAAGAATATTCGTAATGCCGTACCAAATGCTACCAGAGAGCAGTATTACGCCAATGGAGGTCGTAAGAAAACACCTTATAAGAGAATAAAATACTTTAGAGACTGGATGAGTCATATCCAAGGTTATCGACCGGTATATTTAGACACGCAGAAAATCATAGACCATTTAGAAGAGCCAACCCCACAAAGTCTACGGAAAACGCTGAAAAAATTAAAACTAGGGAAATATTACAGAGCTATTCCCTATCTTTTGTCTGAAATTACCGGTAAGTCTATTCCTGAGGTTTCTGATATGAGCAGAGCCGAGTGGATGTTTTGTCGGCTGGATAAGGATATTCCTTATTATCCTGACGTAATTTACGAAATATTTTACAAAATAGACCCCAACCACCCCCTGTTAGGATGGATTCCCAGGCGCTGATTTTACACAAGTTTTTTCACATCTGTGTAATATTTTGTGAAAACGATGCAGGCTGTGTAATATTTTGTGAAAACGATGCAGGCTGCGTAATATTTTGTGTAATATTTTGTGAAATTAATTTGCATATGAACCTGACAGCCGGCGTTCGATATGTAAATAGAACCCTGTCACGATGTTTACTGAGCAAGCTTTCTTTGAAGCTCTTCTTTCGCTTCTTGGTAGATCTTTTTGCGAGATTCCTCGGAAAGATCTTTTACGACTGTTTTTTTATTCCTTATGTCCGTCTTTAGTTTCTCGTATTTGTCTTCTTCGGCTAGAATAAGCGAGAATTCTACGTCGTCTATCTTTCTGTTACGCAAAGCCTTTGAGACAAGATCGGTAATAGTATTTACTTTAGCCCTAGATAGAGCTATTGTCGTGTCATGCTTGGATATTTTCGTGGATAGCTTTTTCATAACACCCTTAGCAACAGCAGAAATAATACCACAGGTTGCCCCAACGCCGGCCAAAGGAACTCCAACGATTATTCCCGGCCCAGTAAGCGAAGTAGCAACGCCGGAGCCCGTTAACACAACAGAAATGGATCCTGAAGTTATCGCAATCTTATGTAGCGTACTCCGGGCTCTGACGTATTTCTTCCTAACTTTTTCGTAGTGTTTTGCTTGTCCTTCCAAGTAAGCCAGGATTAAGTTTGCTTTGTTGAGCCTAAAGTTTTCAGCGTTTAATTCGTTAGGTGTAGTATAGGGAACATCAGGATAAAGTGGAGGTGCTGATGGTATAACATCCATTATATATACTAATGTACGACGCTTTTGGGAATGATATTGAGGAGCAGCCACATCACGACAACCGGGATTACTGGAATTGGAGGGCCTTTAGGAAGATGTTTCCACATGCAGACCCTAGTAAGTTCGAAAGAAGACCCGATGGGATTTACTATAAAGGCTCCAGAATGTACAGCAATGCGGACTTGGAGCCAAAGAACCCAAAACCCGAGCATAAAGAAAGGCAACCTAATTTCCCGGAGAATTTATTGCTGACAACAGAGGATTACCCATTTTACGACAACAAAGGTGGAGCGGATGACTTTGCTAAGATGGTTACCTCTTTGGAGATTCCCGTGGGTCCTACGACTTTCAAGACAAAAGTCAGAGACATCTTTAGAGAAACTGCCATGAAACATACCTCGGGAAAAGAATCCAGAGAATGGTTATCAGGTCCCAACATGCGGTATTGGCCGCAGCAGTTAAACTTTGCTGTCTGGGCTGCTACTAAAGGATGCGGTATAGCCGCGGACATGTTCCATATTCCTTTCCTGCGATTTCATGTTGCTTTTACTATTCGTAGGATATTGTTTGAGTTAGGAGCGCCGCTTCCTAGTGACACTATCTTTAAGCCGAAGGATAACAAATATGACAAAGTCGCATGGGAGCGATTAAGGAATGAGTTTAAGCTTACCAACCCCGATTTTCGCAACAAAGAGGGTGCCGCCCATGGTTTAGGAGAGACTTACACCTATGCTTCGTATGTTGGCGCCAGCATAGAAACTCCGGGTATGGGGTATCCTAGCAGATGGGAATTCTCCGACTTAGGGGGTAAAGCGTCAAAAGGTAATTTAATTTACTACATAGAAAGCAAAGAGAAATATCCTTGGGCGCCTTTCTTTGCCGCAAAGGGCATTGGACTGAAAAACCTAGCAAGGATTAACCGCAGCATTGAAGCCTTTGTTTACTGCATTCTAGGGGCCCAGGTTAGCACTCGCAGCCCCATCGTAGATGCCTCCGGTGCGTCACAGGAAACGCAACAAGTATTCCTTGTCCTCTTCGAAAGCGCTGTTATCGAGAATGAGATTTCTAAGTCAGTTCAAAGATATCAACTTGCGGTGCAGCAATCTAAAGTGCGGCTAGATTACGCCTTGTCGCCCGGTTGTTGGCTAATGCCAAGTAATTTGGTCATCAACGCCGATTCCGTCGTGGGTTACAACAACAAGCTGCAGCGAGCTACCAAAGACATGAAGTTTGGGGTGAATGACGTGAACTCTGACATGACCAAGGGCATTCCTCACTTCGTAGAGAAACCAAAAAAAGAGGTAGAAAAACCATTAAAAAAGGTGTACGTAGGAAAGCCACCAAAGAAACCAGTAAAGAAGGTTATGCCGCCTGAGGAATATGACCATAACCTACTAAAAGCCGGCCTAGCAGCTGCAAGCATTGGTCTGAGCTATTATATATGGCGATGAATAACCCCTACGTAGCTGGAGTAGATTGTGTTTATACGACTTACACAGGTGAGAAAAAATACACCCAGGCATCTTGGGTTGATGTCACGGGCATGTCCGTGAATTTGAACTACTCGGGAAAGAAGTTAATTCTTTGTACTATTTGCATTGGCACGAGCAGCCACGCCAATGTGGGCTTTAGGTTTCTAGACGAGAATGGTATACTGCAGCCTATGAGAAATAAGACAAACAACAGGGAGCCTACGCATTTTTCTGTAGAGCCCAGCCCCAGCAGCGCTGAAAATCTTTCCCTTTGTGCTTTTCACATGGTTACCGATTGTCATGGGAAGGTAAAGCTGCAAATACGCGTAGATGACAGCGGGACGGCCACCGTGAATAGCATAGCAGATCAAAGAGATAGAGATTACAATCACGCAACCATTAGCACTCTTGCGGTGCTTAGTCTTTAAATATATGGACAACCCACACGTTAGGGAAGATTGGTCCCTTTATGACCTAAATGAGAGGACGTACGAAGGTGATAATTGGTACGACACCGGGTTATGGGTAAGGGTGGGAGGTCTGGGGTTAGTAATGTGTACTATTAGTGTCAATACGGGGTATGGGTGCCACCTTGGTCTTAGGATCTTAGATGAAACCAACGCCCCATTGCCGCCTTACAGGATAAAGAGTAATGCTAGACACTTAGTTCACTTTTCAGTGCAACCCCCTCCAGCAAGTGGAGAAGATTTGACGCCAGTAACTTTTTACGTAATAGTCAATTGTCAATATGCAAAGCTTCAAGTTAGGCCCAGTCATGGTGATCTTGGTAAGCCTGGAATAGCACGAATAAATGGTCAGGGCACCCACAACAAAGATGCTGCTTGGTGTCATAAGCCCATTTGCACCATGAGCGTGCTGCCGCTAGTTCCGCATTATCAAGGCGGCGCGAATACTATCTTTACTTATCCCCAGTCGAGAACACCTCGGGTACCCGACGACGATAAGCCCCCAGTAATACACAAGGATAAGATTAACCCTTCATCTTCTTCAGGAGTACCACTCCAATAGCGACGACCAAGATCCAAATGTTGTTACCCACGAACTTTAACAGTTCTCCGCCGGCCCTAAGTGCCAGGCCAAGAACACTACCCAGCAGCCCAGGAAGACCGGCTGCCATCTTTTTTCCCAAGTCCGTCAGCCCACTGCCTAATTTCTTTACGCCCGCGCCTGTAGCCTTAAGGGAGCTAAGGATAACTCCTACTACGCTTGAAATGGCGACCGCAAATGCCAGCGGAATACCATACTTCACCAGAGCTCTTTTTACCTTTTCCTTGGTGGTAAGCCCCAACTCCTTTTCCAGGTTTTCCTTTTGCGCTTGTAATTCCGCGACTCTTTCCTGAAGGGCTTCTACTTCCTTTTGAGCTGCTTCCCTTTCTTCTTCGGGGCGCGCCTGGTCATTGATTACTTCTTGCTGCCGCTCTATTTGCCCCTCCAGGTCTTCGATGGCCTGATCTCTTTGCCGGATTTGTTCCTCCTTAGTATTGATTTCAGCCATTAACCGTCGCCGTTCCACTAAAGAGCCGGCTATGGTGGTTTGTAGGTTATCGGTATCGTCTTTAATTAGATCCAACTCCTGCAGGGCGAGGTTAAGAGCCCTTTGAGTTTGATTTCTTTCACGTCGAATTTGGATTCTTTGGTCTACCAGCTCCCTTATTTCTTGGTCTTTGAATTCGACTTCCCTTCTATGTGCGTCGGCGAGTCGTTGGTTTTGCTTCATGTATTCCTCCTCCCTTTCTTCCAACGTTTCCCGCAGCGCTTCCGTTGAGGCGCCTGAGCTTTTGGCCTCCTCCAGGTTCCTTTGTACTTTATCTCTTTCACGCAGGGCTTTATCCAACTGGTTTCTCATTTCTACCATTCTTTCATCTTGATGGGCGGACTTCTTTTCAGCATCGGCAAGTAGCTGACCTTGCTTTGCATATTCTACATCTTTTTCTCTTAACTCCCTTTGCAGATCCGCGGCACGCTTTTCCGCGTTGGTCCTTTCGGTTAAGTTGTGCAGCCTTTCTAATAGGCTTCTAGTAGCACGCTGAAAGCCTCTTAATCTCAAGACGTCACCCCTAACGTTGCCCTCCTCATCAAAGAGGTTTTGCGGTTTTGTCCAGCGGTCTTTGTCGGGAAATCTTAGGTCTTGAACGCTTATGAGAACTTTGTTTCCGCGTTCTGTGAGTTTTACGTCGTCAGCATCAAAGTGGGAATAACGTTGCCTTAGCTCTTGCGTTGCCCACTCTACGGTTTCCCGCGCGGCTGCTTCCGGCTCGCCCATGTTTTGAAGCTCTATGTGCTCACGCGGAAACATGTACTCGCGTGCTTTGGGATGTCTTAGGGCCTTTGCAATCCTATCCCTTAGGGAATCGTCGACTTGTTGGGTGGGAAGCAGCGGTTCTTCATCACCGTCGTTAATGTCAGCCTGACCTTCCTCAGTGGTGGGATCAAAGTCGGGGTCTGTTCCTTCTACTTCCATTATATATGATAAGCTCAAAGTTAAACCCAAACGTATTACCTAAGCAGGTTGGCGGACTGAAAGCAGAACGCACCTTTCACCGGGTCACATTCACGCCTTCTAGCGCTAAGCCAGGGGAAACCCTGTACGTAGGCGTACCCCGCCTAACAGATAACCTAGTCTTAGTTCCTGGCACCTTGGCTTTGAGGTTTGACCTAGCGGTGCAGTCAAGCCCCACAGATGAAAGGATTATCGTTAACAACGTGGGTCGCAACATTGTTTCTAAGATGCGCGTAAAGTTCGCCGGGGAATCCTTGCTGGACTTAAATAGGTACGATCTGTATACCACGTACAAAGACTTATGGTTGACGGCCTTTGACCGCGCGCAAAGGATAGAACAAGGAATTGGTAGTGTCATTCTACGTAAGGTCCGCACACCTACGAAAACGCAACCTACTGACGGCAGCGGAGAAACCGCAGTAGCAGACGCAAAGCGAATAAAGACCGCCTATGGTAGCAAGTATGTCATACCGTTGGACTTTGAAGTGATTACGAATCACGGTGTGTATTACCCAAGACAGTTATCCGAGCTACAGTTTGAAGTAACTTTAGCAGATGCTAATAACATCATTGGTGGGCTGACCACTGCACTTACCAAAACAACCCCATACTCTATCACTAATCTAGAATTACAGTACGAAACCGGTGTACAGCGAAGAGCTGGCCCGTAGCGCTGGCATGGAATACAGTGCCGGAAAGGCATTCCTTTACGACCACGTAGTGATGTATAAGACGTTTAGCTTCTTGGATAAGACGGATGAGGTTATCAACCAAAGCATTAACCTCCCGCGAAGAAGTCTCACGGGGTTGATGCTGGTGTTCGCCAAACCCTACGAGGCCGGTAAGCGCGACTCCGAAGCCTTTCACAACCCTAACATTACTAACGTCGGCGTGAATATTAACGGCGTTCCAAACAAGGTTTACTCCCAGGGAATAAAGCCCGCAGACGTGTACAGAGAGGCCGCGCGCAAGTTTGGCGACCAAATTAACCCTGAGGAATTCTTCAATGATAAGTACGCGCTGTGGATCGACATGCGCACAACGAACGACGAAGACCTACATGGTCAGGGTTTACGTCTAGTAAATACGCAGGATGGCATAACATTGGAGATCAAGCGCGCCAAAAACGCCAGTGCCGGCGACGGCGATAAGATAAACTGCTACGTCTTCGTCGTGTCTGACGCGCAACTGAGCGTAGAAATGAATCAGCTAAAGAGCGTTGCATATTAATGTTAAAATATTTCTTAAATATACAATGCTTCGCGTATTTGAAAACAACGACACCAAACTGCAATGCATAGTGCAAGGCGAAACTTTGTACTTCAAAGCAAAGGAGGTGGCTTTGGCGTTGGGCTATGAGCGCCCTAGAGATGCAATTAGAGCACACGTATCTGAGAAATACCAGAAAAAATGGGTTGATCTACAAGGGGCTGCGAATCACCGCTCCTTTACTACGCAACCAAATGCCGTGTTTATATCCGAACCTGGTTTGTACGAACTGATATTTAGCTCCAAACTACCCAAAGCTGTGGAGTTTCGTGATTGGGTCTTTGAGGAAGTCCTACCCGCGCTAAGGAAAACGGGTAAATATGCAATAGAAAGGCGGTTTGGCGGCCCAAACAAGTTAGTATTCAAGATCGAAAATGAAGCCGACCTACACGCGAAGGTCGTCGACTACACACGTAGGTTTTACCCCGATTTCATCATAGCGCCGGGTCTTGGCGAACTTCAAGATTCAGACAGCAAGCGAATAACCTGCTGGCGAAAAGGCTACCAAGCCGGTCAACCCGACCTTTTGATCCTAAATGCGCATAAGAAATACCGTGGGTTGTGTATTGAGTTGAAAACCCCAAAAGGAAACGGCGTCTTATCCGCGAAGCAATCTAAGAAAATCTCACAGCTTGACGTAAATGGTTACCTAACGATGGTTAGCAACGATTACGACATCATCTGCCGTGCCCTGATGGATTACGCGGATGGTATTCGTATTCCCTGTAAGGGCTGTGTAAAGCGGTTTAAGTCCTACGCCACTTTGAAAACGCACCTAAAGATATTCCATAGGTATAATGAAGCTCAGCTTGACTCACTGGCGTGATCTTGTCCACGGTAAAGCATACGAAATAAAAAATTACGTCGTCTTTGAAGACATCGACCGTTTACGGTTAGTCCTCAAAGACTTAGAAGGCAAGGAATATTCCCTTTGGGCGCCGGATTGCGTGCGGTACGTAATTCAGGGCGAGGAATTCACCCACTTACGCAGCTATGGTAAGGTAAATGGCCGATGGAAGTTTGACATTGAAAGAAGAGTCACTCCATCTCCTCTTTGTAGTTAAGCGCGTCTGCTAAAGTCCGCTGCGCTTTAGGATCCGCGGAGCACCAATGCCCCACAAAGGATCCTTCGGAGAATACCCTGTCGCAATGAAGGCAGGTGTATTTTTTACGCGGTTTGGGTATCGGTGGCTTACGAGGGGTAATGCAGTCGGCAGGTAGTTCGCAAGTAATACAGTCCATATATTGAAAGGGCGATTAGGGCGCCCCCAAAGAATGCCTCCCAGAAAGGCAGCTGCGTAGGCTAGCATATATCCTACGACCTTCCTTAAAAGGGGTTCCTATTATTCTTGTTGTTTTGTTAAATGTTGATGATACTTAACAAACGACAAGAAAAATAAGATCAGGATTTGAGACTCTTTGCACAAACCCTGCTTTACTATTAAAGGCCCCAGAAACTATTTCAAAGAGTGTCTCAGAATGTTGACAATAAGGTTAAATCTTTGTTAAGGATGCCTGGAAACTATTTCAAAGAGTGTCTCAGAATGTTGACAATAAGGTTAAATCTTTGTTAAGGATGCCTGGAAACTATTTCAAAGAGTGTCTCAGAATGTTGACATTGTTAAGACAGTTGAAGATATGTTCCTCTTCTCTGACACAACCACAACGATCGCACTCCTGCCTCCAATACTCCCTTTTAGTCCACAGGACACCTTCGGCGCGTTCGAAAGAGGGGAAAGTACGGACTATCTTCTTATGGTAATCTATGCGATTCCTTAAGTAATCCTCTTTATGCGGGCAGCGACTCATCAAATCCGCACATTGGTAGCAATCCACGCCTTCTAGGTCATACGCCCCAAAGAGAAACCTATAATTCACTTCATGCGTTCTCCGGTGCGTCTGTAAACGCTGACGACTACTAAGTATCTTATTACAGAAACTACACTGTCTGGCTTGATTACAGACGCCCCTTCTCAGATGCTGCTGCATTTCGGAGGTGTTGGGGAATTCCTTATTACAGTCCTTACAAAGCCCACAAATGCGTTTATCCTGATGTTGTTGCATCTTTTGAACGGTGCTGAATTCCTTACCGCAATCCTTACAAACCTTACTAATTGGTTTCTTTGTACAAACGCCACGACGAATGTGGTATCGTAGTCTTTGTTTGGTGCTGAACACCTTCTTACACATCGAACAGTCCATATATACTTAACAATATCTTAGCCTCCATTTAACATCCTTAACAAAGATTTAACCTTATTGTCAACATTCTAAGGCACTTTTTAAATAGCATATACTTAACAAAGATTTAACCTTATTGTTAACATTCTAAGACACTTTTTAAATAGTTTCTGTGGTGTCTTAACAAAGATTTAACCTTATTGTTAACATTCTAAGACACTTTTTAAATAGTTTCTGTGGTGTCTTAACAAAGATTTAACCTTATTGTCAACATTCTAAGACACTTTTTAAATAGTTTCTGTGGTGCCTTAACAAAGATTTAACCTTATTGTCAACATTCTGAGACACTCTTTGAAATAGTTTCCAGGCATCCTTAACAAAGATTTAACCTTATTGTTAACATTCTACAGGGGATATCGCATGAAGTCCTTAACGGACTCCTTAGCCCACGTTGCCATAGTTATCAGCGCACCAAACCTCTCCGCGCGCTTCAGACCGCACATTTCATCATACAACTCCTGCAAGCGCTCCCGCAGCCGATCGATCTCCTCCCTTTGCATTTCTATGGTGTCTCTTTTATCTTTTGCGTCGGCGGCAATCCTTCTTACTGCTTCCACGGGCTCCATCTATATATAATGGATCCGAACCATATTCCCTGCAATGCTCTGATAGTAGGACCCACCGGCTGCGGCAAAACGCAGTTCGTCGTGGAGCAGCTATTAGGACCCTTTAGATACCGCTTCGACTATATCGTGCTGCTTTGCCCCACCTACGTGAATAACCGCACCTGGACGGGCATAGGAGTGAAAGACGACGACTTCTTCGTAGATATCTTAGACCCTAACGAGTTATCCAGCCATCTTAAGTTCTGGCACAAACAATTCCCTAAAGATACACAGACACTCCTCATACTGGATGACATCGCCTGCGGGGACGACGTAAAAAGGCGAACTTCCGAATTAGTGAAGCTCGCCTTTAGCGGCAGACACGACAATATTAGCGTTTGGTTGCTCTCCCAGCAGCTTACCAGTGTCTCTAAGCCCTTTAGGGAAAACATAGGATCGCTTGTCGTCTTCTACACGCCCAGTAAGTCTGACCTGGAAACCATCTTAAGCGACTACGGCGGCGAGATATCCAAGGAACAGTTGCACGAATACATGCGGCACCTAAAAACGCACCAACATTCCAAGATGATCTTCTCTTTGAGGTTTCCCTACACGGTTGGAATCTATGATTCCTAATGTATATGGACATTGAGCAGCTCTTAGATGAAGTCCCCACGCAGTTAGATGAAAGTAACCTCAAGGAACAACTTAACATCCTGGTGTCTTCTGGGAAGTGTAAAGAAATGATAGGCAAGGAACTTACCCATGAGCAGGTTAATAAGTTGTCGGAAGAGGAAGTCAAGAAGTTCCATAAGAGGTATGAGGCTGCCCTTGCAAGTAAGGCCACGGACGCCGTAGCAGACTCCGCTATCCGACTTGCGACTAAATTGCTTGGACTTGCGCTGCCCATAGACGACGTGGAGCAACTGCGGAAGGACATAAGCGAGGACTACGTTATTGCTCAAGAACTTAAGATAACCTGTGGGTGGTTGTCTTTGAAGTGCGGTAAGTTAATGGCAGTCGCCTCTGCGGCACTTCACGTAGCTCAGCACGTCGACTTGAAGGAACTTGCGGGCACCTTTGGTGCCTCTTGGAAGGACTTCAAGAAGGACAGAGAAGTCGAAAAGGTCTTCCAGGCAGCACTTGCTGAGGTACCTGATCAAGTCACCTCAAGTACTTAGTCAAGTCGTTGTCAAGTCACCTCAAGTACTTAGTCAAGTCGTTGTCAAGTCATTGCCAAGTCATTGTCAAGTCGTCATCAAGTTACTTGTCAAGTCCTTCAAGTCCCTTAATATAAGATGAGTGGCACCGAAGAACAACCACCCGTAGAAGATACCAAGATTACCAAGGCTAAATCTCCGGGCAGAGTCGCTGCCGGAAAGAAGCTCGCGGAGATGAATAAAAAGAACAAAGCCAAAAAAGAAGAAAAGGTGGAGGAAAAAGAAGAGGAATCCTTTATTAATCGGGGATACGTCATTGGTGCGTTAGGAGTCGCTATAGCAGCAGGCAGCCTCTACTTACAATGGCGGGCTACGAAGCCAAAAGTAAAGTGGGAGGCCGCAACATATCACGCACCTGTGGAACCGGCTGTTAGAAAAAGTAAGATCCCTGAAATGGAGTAGATTTATCACCCGCGGCGACCTAGATTTTCCTTCTCGCTTTGTAATATAATGTCAACCGCGTTGTTGAAAACTGTTGAAGAAGCAGCTATCATTACTTCCATCGTTGCGGGTATTGGTTGGGTAGGTAAGAAAGTGCTCAAAGAAGACTTTACTGAAGACCCAAGCAAGAGCTTCGCTAATTTTGCTAAGATGACCGCTGCCGTGGGTGGGGCTATCATGGTAAAGGATTACCTACGGAAGGAAAAGTACCTGCCGACGACGTAAGCTTTGCTTGCGTCTAATATAAATGGCGGCCGTAGGTGCAATTGTTGCAGCTTTAGCATTCACTGGAGCTAATTATGGTGGTCAATATTTGGATAGATTAGTTAGAGGTGATCGCAGCGGAGATTTGGCCGCCGAAAGGAAGAGACACGACTTAGCGCTGGAGAAATATCAGCGAGACGTTGCAGCTTGGAATGAAAAAAGACAAGCTTACAGGGATTGGTTGGACAAGAACTACCAAGACAAAATGCAGGCGGATAAGAACTTCGAAAATACAGACTTCGCCTTTAAGCGCTATGCGCAGGCGCACCCCGCGGCATTAACGGGGTTAAGAAAGCCTCAGTTCAAGAATTACTACCAGCCTTCTAAGAAACAAAAAGACAATGAATTGGTCTTTGTAGGAGTCGCAGGGCTGGCGGGAGGCGTGGCCTTGGCGTATCTGCTCTGAGCGCAGCTCAGATCACTAGAAGGGGACTTGTCCCCTGTAATATATGATCGTCTTTTTGGAAAGCGACAAGAATAACTTTACCACTTATTTGAATCCCCCCATCAAAGCCCATAAGGTTAGGCTGGTTAGTTGCTCTTTGTACAATTCTTGGTATAATTTAGTCAATGCCTTGGTCACTGAGCATAAAGGCGGCGGCAATTATCAAGGCGTATTGCTGCCCGATGGACATTACACACCAATCACCCTTGCTAAGGAATTAGCAAAACACGGTTATACTCTCACCACGGGATTGCCGCACGAAATGACCTTCAAACATAATATGCCAAACTATTCAGTAACTTTTGGAAAGTCTGACCCATTGGGATCTTTATTATGTGCCTCGGGCAAGACAATTACCGACACAGCCATACCCGTGAAATGGAAAGTCGCATCCTCTTACGAAGTCTATTGCGACTTGGTCAATAGTTACAACAATGGAGAAAAGTCTTCTCTTATGTCCAAGTTTCTGCCCAAAGGTAATCCATTTGACTCAGAAGAATACACTCCCATTTCTTTGAGCTATGACTTGTCTCATTTGGTAGAAAGCATAAACATCACCATTAAAGTGGACGGAAAGACGGTGGATTTTAACGGACGTAAGATCAATCTCGTTTTGGAATTCATATAATGGGCCGCGTAGAGGACAAACTCAAAAGGATTTACTACGGGCCTGAAGGCTATTGGAAAGGAGCGTCGGCCATCAAGAAACTCGCGACCGCGGCCAGGGTATCAGATGAAACGGCTAAGAACTGGCTAAGAAAACAAACCCTCTGGCAGGTTTATCTTCCCGTGCCTAAGTACATTCCCAGACCCAGCTTTACCGTAAATACCCCTAATGAAGTTCATCAGGCGGATTTGCTTTTCTTGCCGCACGATAAGGTGAGAAAAAAGACCTATAGATACGCTTTGACCGTAGTTGATATCGCAAGCAGATACAAGGACGCCGAACCCATAACCAGCAAGGATTCTGGGGAAGTCGCAGAAGCCCTAGGTAGGATTTATAAGCGCGTCTTGAAATGGCCTAAGCTGCTGCAAGTGGATGCGGGGACGGAGTTCATGGGCGTGGTTACTAAGACCCTGAAAGACCACGACACTAAGATTAGGAGAGCCGAAGCTGAGTACCATAGGGGTCAGAGCATCGTCGAAAGATTCAATAAGACCCTGGCCGAGCGCCTCTTTGGGTACCAGTATTGGAAAGAGCTGGAAGATCCCTCCAAACGCAACAGGGAATGGACTCAGAGGCTCCCCCAGGTCGTCGCGGCTTTAAACAACGAGGCGGCCAGGGCTACGGGAATGAAACCCAAGGATTCCATAAAAAAAGAAACACGTGGAACACAAGTCCTACGTCAGAAGTTCAAGGGCGGTCGGACTGAAGGAAAAAAAGCTACCCCGCGACATAGTGGTCAGATACCTCTATCAGCCGGGGGAACTCGAAGGTGGCAGTAAGAGAGCCACGGATCCTAACTGGTCTCTGGAAACGTATGAGATTTCGAAGTCCGTCACCAAGGAAGGGCAACCCGTGTTGTATTACCTAAATGGCCCAAGTCGCGGATTCGTCATGGAAGAGCTGCTCATAGTCCCCAAAGACTCAGAGTAGCGCAGCACCACGCGCCCGATTACACTCTAGGCATGTCAGTCTTACGTTGCCTCTACAATGCCCGCGTTTGTTGTTGATACGATCCACGGAGAACTGCTGATCATCATTCGGGTCAAACCTCCATAGTAGAGGTATGTTGCATTTGGCACACCGTGCCCCTTTCTTATAGACGTCGTCCACGCATAGGTCAAACTTTATCCCCGCATAGCGGGGATCCGTACTCTTTTCTTCGTCGTGCCGCTTGTAGCGAAGGAGTTTCTTAGCAATGTTCTCCTTTGCTATGTCTTCTGGGGTGCGGTCGTAACGCATTTGTGGCCCCCAGCTTCTCTTCAACTGTTTTGCGTACTCCACACGGCTTACAGCGGTGTAGATAAGGTTGCTCCAACACAGCCGCTGGTCTATGATCCATAAGGTTTCTTTTATGGTAAGCCCCTGCGCGCTGTGGACTGTCATGCAGTAACCTAAGCGCCAATCTGGGTGGGAGGTAATTTTTTCCACCTTTTCTATGGGTACCCAGGCTTTATCATGTGTTACAGCATTTTGTAGTTGGATGTCGGTACCAGGTACCCAGACATCTCTTTTTTGCATTCGGGTATCGTGGGGTTTGTAAGAAACAGGTACGGGATGTGTAGGGAAGCGCTCTCGGTGTATATTTAGCAAGTCTTTCTGTATGCGAGACTGTGATGCGCGTTTGCTGCTTAGCATCAAATCCTTTGGATGCCATGTGTGAAGGAAGTCCTCGTATTTCTTCGCTCGTACCCTCTTGCGTAGTATCTTGTTTTGTTCCGCGTCACTAAGGCCCCGAAGTTCTGCTTTCAGGTTTCTTATTTGATCCTTACTGCGGTAGTCGGTGTTAATTTCTTCGGAGTGGTCTACCATTTCTTTTAACCATTTATGGGGCATCTCTCCGGTTATTGGAGGAGGCTGGCAAGGATCTCCGGCGAATATCACTTGACACTTTCCACGGAGGAATTCTACAAATTCCTGCAGGATTTCTAAAGGAACGGTGCAAATCTCATCCCAAAGTATCACCGGGGGTATGTCGTGGATGGCTTCTGGTACCCACTTTTGACCATTCCAGCGGAAGAAGCTGTGGTAGGTCTGCGCGTCGTAACCCATCTCCGTTAATTCTCTTTCCAGACGGTGCGTTGGCGTTAACACCTTTATCTTTGGAAAGAGTTCCAAAACCCTGGTAGTTTTACCACTGCCTCCCGTTCCGTAAAGGTAAGAGAAGCGTTGGTAAGAGATTGGGTCCGCAACCGACGGTAGAGGCTCCCCGGTTGGTTCCACGCTACCGTAAAGATGTTCTCCGTGATATTCTACACGGCCTCTCCATGCTTTTATCTCCTCATCTTTGACCACTTTCTGCAAGTTCATCGGCAGTGTAGAACTCCTGCATCTTCTCTAACACTTCTGGCTTTACATACAAGGAATCCGTGGCTACGCGTGGGATGTCCTCTTTGTCAAACCGTAGCAGCATTGCTAAGAGATTGATGTGCGCATATGCTAGCATGCTGGCACGCAGATGGTAATACTGTGGTCGATGGTCTTGGTAATAACACAGCGCATTCCATTTCTGTTCTTTTTGACCTTCTATGAAGTAGTCCCATTTCTCTACGGATACCATTGTTCCTTGGTCATGTGCACGTTTTATGAGGAAGCTTAGCTCACCGGCGTCTGTTATTAAGCGTCGCTGCATGTGTTTTTCGCCTTCTTTTGCGCCCTGTGTGAATTTACCTATGACCACACGCGCTGTGGGGTTGTGCTCTGGAAGCCATTGTGTAAAGGCGCTATGGCAGAGTATGGCTTCATGCGCTGCGTATCTTAAAAGCTTGCGCTCTTCGAGGAACTTCAGTAGGGGTATGGGTATCCATTCTTTCTCCTGCAGGTGCTTCCCATACCACGCGTAAATTATGGGATGTAAGTCTTTTGCTAACTCCCAGGTGGTCAGTCTGATGAACCCCGTTGCTGGGGCGTCGTAGTAACCCGGTAGTGACACCCTAAAGAATTGGGAGTCTGGATGTCCGTAACGGTCATAATACTCCTTACAATCCCCAAGGCCTTTGAAACTGGCGGGGTAACAGTGTTTCATATCCAACGACACGTACTCGTCTTCGTTGTACTCCATATTCCAAAGACCGCCGTGACCGTGTTCTACGCAAGCTTTGGAGATATCTTTGAACTCTTTTGGGGTAGGTTTCCAGCCGTTCCTTTTCTTCGCGGCTAAGAAGTCCAAGCTGCGGGAGCTGAGCACTTCGTCTGAAAAGTCCTCACCAAAGGTTTCGCAGGCGCTTTTAATGCGTTGATGTTCCACTTCTGGTCGGTATAAAGTACCATCTTGCGTCATGAATTGACATCCTTCTGAATCCATTAACCAAATAGAATTCTCATGAACTAATTCTGTCAATGGGGAATTCTTATAGACCTTTGTCTCCTTCTTTCTTGGGAACCTCAACTCCCTCCACGCGTGCGCGTTGTGTTGGTAAATGACTATGGGAGCACCTTTGCCTTCGTATTTATGCGTTCCTGGGTAAATAAAGCCGTCGGTGATATCTTTCACATGGATTCGCCTTCCTAACGTGGTTTCCAACTTCTTGATGTTTTCGATGGTTCCTCCAGTTTTACGAGTAGAATGCTCCCATTTCCTGATGGCTTCTCTTCTTTTTGGCGTAAGCTTACCACCCCGAGAGGAATCCTCGAAAAACTCCCTAACCAGCTTCCCAACGCAGTTACCAGGATGTCGCATTGGTTTAAGCTTCTTAACGTCCGGCTTCTTAATTTCGTATGCACCGTAGATGACCACGGTAACCGGGTAAGCGACCTCGTAGAAGAGCATGTCTATTCCCTCAAGTGCTCCCGGTCGTGTGTGCTTATTCAAAACGAACAGGTTCTGCTTACCAGACGCTCTGATAGGATTACGACCCTTTTCTATTATCCACTCACCGTCTAAGTACTTTACGAATGTCAACTCCAAACGGTAGTCACCGGCCGGCATTCTGTTGATTATCTTTTCAGCCATTTTGTGATTCATAGTTTTGTCTGTCTTTCCCTCCATAAATGTAGCGAAGACAAAGTCAGCGTCTGAGTTATCCATCACCTGATTTCCGAGCCTGCGCACAGTTTTGTTTTGAATGTCGTTGATGGTGGCCATGTATATCTAAGGAATATTTTAACCTCCGTTTGCGATACCAAAATACCCGTAAATCTGCTGTACCCGTCTTCGTAAATCCGCGAGTTAAACCCGTATATCTTTGGCATCGATCGCGAGTACCCCTACCTGCTGCTTGATATGACATTCACCAAGAAATCTAGAAAGTATGATACTACCTCTGTAGTAGAGTTAGTGCGGTTTATTCGAAATGCTTACGCACACGTCTCTGAATCCACACGACCACCAACGATCAGAAAAATGTTACTTGACGACTTCGTGTTTCTGGAAGATTTCCCTCATCTTGTGATGGAAGTGTACAAGGTTGTGACCAATCATGGATGGGATCAATCAGTAAAAGAAATTAAGTACGCGATAAACAAGTAACAAGGTACAGATAAGATCAGGGTTTGAATAAGTTAATAACAACTTAATAGTTGGGTTTCATAGCAGCCATGTCTTTCGGCAGGTAGATAAATCAGCTACTAAAGTCTTTTAGTAAAAATACGCAGGTGATTATAGAAAGTCTCGCGCGCTGATTGGTCAAGAAACTTACACTATCACACGATAATCACCTCGAGTGAAAATCCAAAATGGCGGCCAGCCGCTTGGTTGCTGTTACCGGAAAAAAATGCCTTTTATCTTCTTGTTTTTCTTTTTTTTCAAAGAATCACCTGTGCTTTTATACTAAAACAATCATTTGCCTCAGGCTCAGTGATTATTGGGGAATATTTACCTTGCCCGCGCTCGAAGACTCGCGTCTCGGTAAATATTCCCCGATATTCACTTCGCCTTCGGCGAATAATTGTTAAATATGGTTTGATTAATACTTTTGTGTATTTAAAAAAATTATATTTTATAGTAAAAATGTGCTAAAATGTTCTCACTCCCACCCCTCCCCTCCCATGACCACATCTAATACTCTCGTTACTCCATTGTTTATCGTCATGGTTGAGCTGCAAGCGAACAAGGCGTTGTTACTACAAGATTGTCGAAGGAGAGTCGTGATTTAGAGACATTTAGGAGGCTAAGACAAAATACTTTGCGATGAAAATAATCGAAGAGATTTGACGTTTCGACATCTCGCTGGACGTCATTTTCAAAATGAATTTATTAGATTTTGAATTTTAAGTACAAATAGCGTCTTAAAAGGGAATTCATGCTTGAATACGTACAGAGTATAATAGTATGTTGTTAAGTTCGACCATAAATAATTTTTACAAGGGTTTATTATTTTTAAAAGACAAAATAGCCAGGTTAATTTCAACCATTTTATGTTATGAATTCATTTTCGACGGACTGCAGATATATCCTCAAACATGTGAAAGAAATGAAATTGAACATTTTATTTGTCTTTATTGCACAATCTTTTTCCCACTTTATTCGACTCAAAAGCTACCTCTACGAGCCACACCGAAAATATTATGACACAAATACACGAAACAAAATCAATATTCTACTAAAAGTAATGGAGTTGGTTTGTTTTCTTCTCACTAGGTCATGACTATCATGTTCTGTGTGTAAAGATACCATTTGCCTTGGAGAAAGGAGACACTGAACAACACAAGATTGATACCAATCATGTAAAAACACTGGTATTAAAGGACCATTGATAATTGATTTAGTAGGGGAGGGGAGGGGTATCAATCATTAGGATAAACAAGACACAACACTGTATAACATACACTGGTATTAAAGGACCATTGATAATTGATTTAGTAGGGGAGGGGAGGGGTATCAATCAGTAGGATAAACAAGACACAACACTGTACAACATACACTGTTATTAAAGGACCATTGATAATTGATTTAGTAGGGAAGGGGAGGGGTATCAATCAGTAGGATAGACAAGACATAACACTGTACAACATACACTGGTATTAAAGGACCATTGATAATTGATTTAGTAGAGGAGGGGAGGGGTATCAATCATTAGGATAAACAAGACACAACACTGTACAACATACACTGGTATTAAAGGACCATTGATAATTGATTTAGTAGGGGAGGGGAGGGGTATCAATCAGTAGAATAGACAAGACACAACACTGTACAACATACACTGGTATTAAAGGACCATTGATAATTGATTTAGTAGAGGAGGGGAGGGGTATCAATCAGTAGGATAAACAAGACACAACACTGTACAACATACACTGGTATTAAAGTACCATTGATAATTGATTTAGTAGGGGAGGGGTATCAATCAGTAGGATAAACAAGACACAACACTGTACAACATACACTGGTATTAAAGTACCATTGATAATTAATTTAGTAGCGGAGGGGAGGGGTATCATTTATCAGGATAAACTGAAAAGATAATAAGGGACTTAGTTCTTTTTTCATAGTTTGCACATTAGTTGAAAAAGAAAATAAATAATAAATTGAAACGGAAAAAAGAAAAGCCTATTTATCCCATTTTAGTTTTTCAGAGTGAAACAGCAAATTTCTTCTAAAGGAAAGTCATTTCCATGGGCAATCTTACTTACCTGATCAAGACAATTCCATCAATTATTGCATCAATCACGCCATCATGCAAACGTACTATTCCTTAGTATAGAGATTCAGTATATATTGATTGACTTTTGTAGTCAGGTGAGGTTTGGAACACACACGGAACTGTTTAGATCAGTACCTGGTCAACTTTCATCAAGGATAGCCAGGTCAGTTTGGGGAATTCGCTGGACAGCATGTAGTTGTCTTGTGTAAACTGGTAGAAATTGTTTTGAATTCACAGCACGAGAGAGTTCCGTTTGGGTTCTGTATGTCTCACTTGTAATTAGTTATCATAACCATGAAATAAAAATTGTAGTTTTGTTGAATTGTGGTTGTACTTTTCTCATTCCTTATAGAACAGCGGCGGATACACGGTGGGGGGGGGGGGGGGGGGGGGGGTTGGATTTCCATCCTCCCTTTTTACAGTAAAAGTGAATATTTTTAGGAAAATAGAAGGAAAATGATTGCATCTAATTACAAAATATGTCAAGAGTTAAAATATCGCTGCATTCACAAATACAGTACACTGTATGCTATAATTTAATCATTCCCCCCCTTTCTACTGCAAAAAGAAGGCTCAAAAGAACTTTTTAAAAATTATCCACCCCCCTTCCTTTTTAGATTAATCCCGCATTTGCCCTTGTAGAATAAGATTCTCTGTTGGATCTATATCCGTATTCATGTGTCTTCTCGTGCGCAACCGTTAAGCAAAGTGTGTGACATGATCTGAATTGCGAAAAAATTGAGAAAAGAGAGAAAAACCGGACAAAACCCCCGAATCAAGAGACCTAACAAACTCTTTCACGTCACGTGATGCCGAGTCTGGGAATCGAACTCTAGTCGAGGCCCCAGAGGTGAGAGGCTCTTGAAACCCTATTTCAGTGATCATGACGACTACGTTAGTTTCCTAGTATAGTTCCTCTACGAAACACGGATGAAAATTGGGTAATTCGTTCCTTGATTACATAAAACAGATTCATTTCTACAGGTTTACCATCGTAATTGAGAGTTAATCTTTAGCAAACGGGTTTTTGGTATTTTTCGCTGAAATACTTTAAAAAATAAATATTTTACACACTAGTAATAATGATGTTGACTTTTCAGTAACGAGCTGGTTTCGATATTCAACCTCCAAATTCTCTTTTTGCATATTGATCTCGAGTACAATTTGAAAGGCGAGTGCAATTAAAGAACTTTCAAAACATTACAAGTGTCTATCAATTCCAAATTGTACGAGAAGATCGTGTGATTTTTTGTTTATAATTCACTCAACAAAATTTCAGTAAAAAATGCGCATCGACGCCGTTCATCTTTGTCTATTTGGCGGCCGATCTTCAGTCCACCGCGCAACTGAAATGCATAAAAAAGATTAGTTCTTACAGCTTAAAAATTTTATTTATATGTTTTTTAAATACGAAATGATAGAAAATAATTGTTTTGACATTGTTTTGGCCGTGTTGCCATAGCGACTTAATTCGGTACTCCTAAGGAGTACAATTAACGCTATAATCGACTCCTCTCGACCAATTAGAGTCGAGTAATTTTGTTGAGTGTACTATAATTGTAAAAATATCTTACTTATCAGGACCTTCTTGAAAATCACATTTATAAGTGAAGAAGCTTCCTGTTAAAATATGAATGTAAATAAATACTAAAATACCAAATAATTATCTTGATAGATTAATAGAACTGGAAAACTTATGAGGTTTAGTCTCGTTGGAGGGCAAATCTTTTGAAAACGGTTTTTATATATTTCTTTTACGCAAAGTACTAGCATATCAAATAATTATCTTGATATGAATAATAATTATATTGATAAGAATAAAACTGAAAAAATGTTGTTAAAAATATTTATCTTGTACGGCGGCTTTGCATTGCAGTTCGCTCAAGGAAGCTTTTCCTTTACGGCTGTGTACTCAAAGAAGAATATAAACAGCAAGGATGAAGTTTACTAATTCGTTCCTAATTTGCTTTTCCTAATTTGCTTTTTGGATATAGTTTCCCCCCCCAGTATATAACAACGAACATTCTTGAAATTATAAAGTGTATATGGAGCGTATATTCACGTGACAAGGTAGAAACTTTCTGCACTTTGTTTTTGCATAAAAAGAGTTCAATTCCCCGAGGATAGAAAATGTATTGATTTGGTACACCAACAAGACCACTGTGACGCGTACGTCAAGTGAAAAAGCTCTATAAAGTTTCTTTTTTTTTTTCGGATTCCTTATTAAAACTGTCCGTTCTTTTTGTTCTTTTTATAGACAATAAAGCTGAAAGCGTCTTCTGAACAGCACTTGTCATGCATGTTTTCAAAATATTTCTATTCTTGATGTCGTGCAATCAAAACAAGATAAGAAATCGATAGCAAATGACTAAAATAATATCAGCAAAGCGATTGTTCCTAGAAAAAACACTCATCACTGACAACTGGCTGAATTCGTAAAAATAAATCTGGTAACTGACGAAGGAACTCTGTCATCGCTTACATTATCTTCTGTAACACAAACTAGAGTGACCACAGTAAATCCGTAAAACACTAATTACTTAATAGTACAAAATAGTGCTAGTTAAACAATAGAAAACAATGGAATTTGCATGAAATTGTGCTATTTAGTATTACTAGAGTTTCACGGATTTACTGTGGTCAGTCTACTAGCGTCTTAGCAAGTGTTCAAGCCGGTTGGAAAGGGACTAAGGAGAGGAGGGGCGCGCACGCGTTTTGCATATTTAGCGGGAAACTTCGTGCCAATCCACAGGAACTCCGTCAATGACAATGTGCAAAGAGCCATTTTGTCAGCAAAAGGCTTTTCTGCTATCACGGCTGAGACAGAGAACAATATCATATAGAACTCGGGTTTCTATTTTCTATAAGACTGATGAATAAATAAAACTAAACCTCGTCTTTACCTTGTGCGAAATCATCGGTTTTCTTATTTTAGATCCCTTGAGTATAAGATTCTTTGTTTGCGTTGTATCCATATTTATGTGTCTACACATGCTCAACATACTCTAGGGAATGACAAGGGGTCTGAATGGAAAATCATTACGTGTAAGTAAAGTTGTCTATTCGCTATTCAGCACAGCTTCCACACTCACGAGACCTTAGTTTTAACAGCTGTAACCAATTAAATCCCATAAGTCAGTTAACGTATGTCTGAGTACATACAATCAGTGCGCATCAAAGTAATCGGCTTACAGTAACACTACTCGGACTTGCCAAGCCCCTTAGCTTCCTGCTAAGGACATTTCATCACCCTAGAGGTGAAGACAGCCAATGTCTAGTGGTTGTGATTTCAAGCAAACGTTTTTCTGTAGTGTTAGTCAAATAGGCACAAAAGATCTACTAGAGTGATTAAATTTGGCCCGTGTAACAACGTTGTATAATTAGTGATGACTAATAGGCAATATAAAACCAAAGAAAAGAATGGAATTTGAAAGTGTTTTGACAATGAATTGACCTCTTTACGTACCTTGCGCGTAATGTCTTCCCATTTCCAATCACTAGCTTGTCATTCAATTGTATATAACATCCTTTGTTTGAGTTGTATCTATATTCATGTGTCTAAACACGCTCAACCGTTAAAAAAAAAAGATACTCTAGGGAATGTCACGTGGTCTGAAATGGGCAAACATTATCATCAAGGTAAAGAGGCATACAGCAATTTCAAAAAAGGTTGAGTACTGAATACTGCATACTGAATAGTGTATTCCAAGACCGAAGTGCATTGTGGGTCATAGTGACATTGTCTAAAGTAGGATAAATAATAATTCTTTATTCTATTTTCAGTGTATTTGTTCTATTTTCAGTTTCCATCTGAACCAATATACTAACTCCATGTAGAAAGTCAATTGCTGTATATTTATTTTTCATTTCAAATTAACGAGACCCACAATACCCTTTGGTATTGGAATGCACTATTCAGTATGCAGTATTCAGTATTCAACCTTTTTTGAAATAGCTGTATTGGAAGACCCTGAAATACAATATGAAAAACTTCTAAGTTTAGCTTGGTACTTATCCACCCATTCTCTGGTTTCAAGCCACTCAGCCATATACTACACACAATAATATTAATAATAAACTCTTTAATAATAATGCTTTAGTCTGCTGTTTTTCTCTTAAGCCTACTTCTGGGTCTCGCTAGCAGACGTTACAGGTTAGGTGCAACGTTCTCCAATATAACATTAACTTTTTGTCACGAAAACTGAAACAATCTCTGGGGTAGTTTGATTCAGGAAGACGAATTGATGATGAATGATGAATAAAAGTCTCTGTTGGACAAACCTCCTCTCTAGGAATCCTTAGGTCGTCACGGTAGTTTGTAGGGAGAAAATCGTTGCGTGACGACCCTAATGGCCTTCTTTGCAGGAGGCCTCTTTTGGAGAGACTTTCTATTTTTAACAGGAAAGAAAAACTCATGAGAAGAGAGCCTTGAGTTGTTACGTTTCTTTGTAGGAAAAGCAGCGTTGCGTGACAACCCAAATGATGTTCACTAAATTTATCTGACTCACATTTCAGTTTTAAGTCATTATAAAGTATCTGGCATGCGCTCGATAAGAAGCCATTACATCCTAGTTGAAAAGGTATATTAGCGAACTATTGTCATGACGTCATGGTACGTGAACGTGACCCAACCAAACCAACCCCACCTAAATGCGCGCCCTACAGAGTGTTTCACTCACGTGACAAGGAAGCCATATTGGTGTACCAAACAAAACAAACTTTGTGCACAATTTTTTCACGAAAATAAAGTTCAATTCCTCGAGGATAGGAAAGGTGTTGTTTTGGTACACTAACATGGCCGCGGTAACGTCACGTGAAAACGCTCTATTGTTTACACATCCACGTCTGGAAATGCAATTATCACCAGTGACACCAGTTTCTGTACTATTGATCTACGACCTGGGTGATCTAGTCAGTAATCCTACAAGCACTTGATGGTAGCTTTTCAAAAGTTCTTCCCTATCACACTGGCGGAATCTCTAACTTCGCCGTCGAGACAAAATAGGATTTTGGTGGACGTCAATCAAAGGGTTCAAAGACATGTTGGGAAATACTGGAGTTTCCGATGGCGCGTGGCTAAGGAATGTCATGGAAACCCACCCCACCAAAACCTACTTTGACGCGACGGCGATTTTGCGCGTGCTAGTGAGAACGAATGTAATCTATTAAACTTCTGACACTATAGATAATCTAGGCTTCCAAAAATTATCCTTCCGCCTGCTTGAGTGATTCCGTAACTTTACGTCCTTCTTGTTCGAGGATTTGTTCTTTTCGCTCTTTTTCTTCTTATGAATTTCTCCATCTGGTATTTCTTGTGCTATAACTACTAAATGATCCTCATGATCCTCTACTGGTTTGGCTCTTATCGTTTGAGGGGGGAAACCATTACTTAATGTTTTATGCAAACGAGGTAACGTTGCCGCCCTTTTCGGCTTATCTTCGTCGGCTATTCGGTCTAGTACGTCACCAATCGAACACTGATCGGAATCATCTTGTTCAAAATAGCTTTCTAATTTTCGATATTTTGGACGATAAAGATCGACATGTTCTAGAACACGGTCACATTCTCTCTCACAATCACTGTCAGGCCCATGCGTTGAGTTATCCTTGCTTGTTGTGATTTTGTTGTGGTTAATGTCACGCTTACTTGCGAGCTCTAAATCACGGTAGAAATCACGCTTGGGACGCTCACGAGACGGTCTAGGCAGTGTCAAGTATTTAACATCAACTTGGGAATCAATCTCATTAGATAGAAGTGGCTCACGTTCTTGATTTCCTGCAAAATCCAAGCCCCGGTAAAAATCCCGTTTTGCGTGACCATCTCGAGGTGTTGCCATTGTTTTCTGGTCATATCCAAGCGCAGAATCACCTTGTTGAAGACGATCACGCTCCTGTTTTCGCGCGAGATCCAGTTCACGGTTAAAATCACGTTTAGCGCGACCTTCTCGAGGTAGTGTCATGGTTTCCTGGTCAGAGTTAAGCTGAGTATCACTGCGATGAGAACGACATTCTCCCTCATGCTGGGACGCGAGCTCTAAATCGCGATAAAAATCACGTCTCGCACGACGAACGGGAGAAATTCGTGTCGGAAGCGTTAAACTCCTGCTATTCTGGTATAACTGGGAGTCACTCTGATGTGAAGCACGTTGTTCCTGTTCTTGAGCCTCGAAGCGCGCGCGCACTCGAGCGCTGATAATCTCACGATCCCTCTTTAATTCTTGGTGGAGTAGCGGGTGGTGACGATTTCGATGCCGTCTCAAACTACTGTCCACGTCGAATGAATGACAACTTGCGGTTTCCGCGTCGAAAAGTTGAGTTTTGAAAGTACTAAAAGTTACCGGGAGAGACATCGTGGTGTCATAGGAAGCGATTGAGATATTTTCTAAAGAAGGAGCGCGGTGCAATAATGACTGTCTTGGGGATGTTGATTCTTGATCAATGTTTTGACCTGCATCTTCCTCGTCCGTATTGTCCCCTTTGTATATATGAGGAATGACTGAAGGTAACGACGTGTCATGCTTATGGCGTACTAACGAACCATTGGCAGACAAAGGACGGTTTCTTTGACTACGAAAACTTGAAGTGCGACTTGGAGGGCCCTTGATTGACCCGTCTTTGCTATTTTTACGCTTAAGAGACCCTCCATTGTGCGATGACCCAGCAGAGAAACTGTTCTGTGATTTCACACTAGGTTTACGCGGTCCACAAAACAAGGACTCTCTTTTTCTGTTCATCAACAAAATATAAATAAATAATCCAAGTATCACGCAAAAAACATAACCAACTCCAAACACCACGAGAAAAAACCATATACGAGGTTGACAATACCACGTCGTTGGTATATTCTTCATATAAAGGTATTTACTTGACCCCGAAACCTTTAGTAATGTTCTCTCATTGGAATTAAACAAAAGCCGTGCGTAACAGCTTTGTCCAAAGGCAGCGTTACAAGAGTAAACTGCTGAAGAGATATCGTAAAGTTCACGAGTTATAGACAACGCCAGCGACAATTTTGGTAGTTGAGAGTCCCCAGAAATATGTCGAAATAAAATATAATAATTCCCTTCCTGGGTGATTTGGTAAACAAACGATATTCGAGTTCTTTTGTTGTGGTTGTTGCTGTTAATCGGTCTTGTTTTGTGTTGACGGCTCTCCTTGTCAATCCATCCATCGAGGTTTGATCTTCCCTTGAAAATCAAAAGCTGTAAGAAGTTATCTGAACTCGCTTCTATCTGGATAGTAGAGCCTTTTAAGAGATAATACGACTTGTACCAATATTTACGGAAGGGAATCAAGATGTCAAGCGTCATGTTTGCCACGCTTTTCTCTTTGGCCAACTTCAATTCACTAAAAGTGCTGAGACTTCGCGTTAGCTTCGATTGTTCGAGTGAAATTCCTCCACAAAATGTAGTCGAAACTTTGATGATTCTCATATCTCCCTCTGCCATCTCGTACGTTTTAGGAAATAGAGGAGAAGAGTTGAATACTTGGATGAATAAACTTGCCACAATAAATCCCACGGCAACTAAACACAGAAACGCACAAAGGTACACGCGTAGTCTGAATTTGTAAAAGCTAAAGTATCTTCTTTTGTAGTCGTTTTCGCTTCTCGTCCCAAACGGTTTTTCCTGACCCATGGCTGCTACAAATTCTCTTCCAATAGAATATTTTTACCACAGAATGTGGAAGTATAATATCAAAACCCGAGAGAATAGTATCCCTTCACCTTGTTAACGAAAGATAAACGCAGAAAGTCGAGGTCATTTTAGGTCAACAATACGGAGCACATGCTAAACGTCGAGCCAGTTAGTTATTACAGAGACCTTCCAAGTAACAAATCAAAGCTAATCTTAAGTAATTTGACACCACAGTTGTCTAATGTACTTGTGTGTGTATGAACGACAAGGAAATTCCAAACACGCCAAAACACAGTGTTTATAAAGATAAATACTGAACAATCATGAACTATTTTTAGATTATCAAGCACATCAATTTGGTTTGTTGTAGAATCGAAACACAAACGACAGTCGCAAGTCATGATACTCTTATGATTTCAGCCGGCTCGGGGAATTCCGCCAAAAATGAATTCAAGCCGAAAATAGTTGACCGGAAGTGACGTAATAATTGCGTTATCAGAAAAGATCAGGGTGTTCACGTTATCAATTGTGTATCTTTTCAATGGTATGCGTCCAAGATACTTGGCAGATAAGATTGTTAAATTATCCCTGCGATTTACAAACCAGTCGGATTAAAATCAAGATTGTTGAGCTGTCAAGGTCCTAATCGCTCACCTCAAGCTATTTTATATCTTGATTGAGAAGTTTTTTCTGTGGCCCAGGGGTTAATGACATGCTGTTAAAAAAGTATAGCAGACCCTGCATGAGGTCGCATGAGTGATAAAGTTGGCAATGTCCTCCGCGACACCAAGCCCACACATTATCTTCTGAATTACATGTGGCTCTCGAATTTAAAATTAGAAGTTGGTTTTTGTCACCGGGCAGAACCAACAACTCTATTCAAATACCGTAGACCTCAGAAAATAAGCATTTGCATTGAATTTTGCAGCATTTGCACTTTCTAAGATTTACCGGTATTTTCTGGTTTCGATAGATCCTTTTACCTTGGACGTAATCGTATTGTTTTCCCATTTCAGACCACGTGCCATTTCCTTGATAATAAGATTCTTTGTTTGAATCATATCGCATATCCATCATGTGTCTTACTCATGTTCAACTGTTAAACAAAGAAATGATACTCTAGTGGTATGAATTAAGGGAAATCACGCCCAGGTTAAAGAGGTCTAAAAAGCATTGTTGTCGTTGGCTTGTAGAAGCAGCGCCTGTGTTTTCAATAAATACACCCAAGTCTTGTTTATCAGTGACTTTATCTAGGAACTGTCTGCACGAGTGAAGGAGCTGATTATCATAATAACGCAAAACAATACAAAATAATTATAGTGGTGCTGCTTCTTCTTCTTTATGTTTTTAAGTAAAGCTAAGACAATTCCTTGTTTCAACTTTTTCTGTTTATACCATTACTTCATTGCCACTAAAAGTGAGGGAAAATTTCTGTGAAACAGATGTTAGGCAGAAACTTATTGTACGAATTATATTTTTAATTCATTTTGGTTTCGTTGCAGTCTAGACCTTTTGTTACGTCACACTGACAATGCTGATTTGTAGGTGACGTCATTTCTCGAAACTTCATTTTTCATACAATTATTTTCGGCATTTAGGCGAAGACCGGAAGCCAAGCTTACCTGGTATCGGTTTGGCGAATAAACGATGGATTGTGCATTATGAGATTTGAAAATACTTTTCTCCTACTACGTTGTTTTTAATGGTTGAAAGAAACAGCTTTATAACATAGTATTTTCCTCTCATATTATTTAGCTCTAAATAGTTCACTTTTAAATAAATATGTAGCAAATCATTGTGAAAGTTCAAGTATTAAAGGTCTTGGTTCCAAGTTCTTTTAAAAAATGGATCAAACTTCATTCTTAATTTATTTAAAGTGCCTATGACCCTTATTTTTTAACTTTTTTATATCGAAATATAAGCTATTCTAAGAAACGTGTCGAAAGAATTTTTTGATTCTGACGCTTCTTTCTATTTTTTTCGAGCGGTCAGCAAGGTATAATGTTTTCCCATTACAGACCAGGTGTCATTCCCCAGAACATCATTTCTTAGTTAACCAGTTGCACATGAAGAGACATACAGCAATTTGAAAAAAGGTTGAATACTGAATAGTGCATACTAAATACTGCATTCCAAGACCAAAGGGCATTGTGGGTCTCGTTAATTTGAAATAACAAGTATATATAAAGCAATTAACTCTCTACATGTAGTTAGTATATTGTTTTAGATTGAATACCCTAAAAATAGAATAATTACTATTAATCCTACTTTAGACAATGTCACTTTGACCCACAATGCACTTCTGTCTTGGAATGTATTCAGTATGCAGTATTCAGTATTCAACCTTTTTTGAAATGGCTGTATAAATATGGTATGTAGTCTGGAATGGGAAAACATTACACTCAAGCTAAAAAGGTCTATTTCAATAAAGGTCCATTCTTATTCTTCATATCCATACCATTTCATTCATATACATTTGCATTCCATAGCATTCTAGAACTAGATTGAAATACATAAATATCAATATTACATATATTATATTAATTAATTAATTTGTTTGTAAATATACCTTCTAGTTCAAAAAAAGTCAAAGTCAAACAAACCAATGCCATATAGACTTGTACTTAATATATAGTCTGTCAAGTTTAGAGATGGAATTCTTTCATTTCTTTTAAGAAAGTTTAAAATCTCTGTAATCATTCAAATATGAGTGTAGATATTTCCTTTGAAAAGAAAACTGATCCCTCAAAATTGAAATTTGGATTGTAAATAGTCCTTCAAGTCATAGTTAATAGAGGTAATAGAACAGTTAATATTTATCTTATAGTTCTAATTACTAAATTAAGTATGGAATAGTATAAATAGCCCTTCATGATTGAGGATCTTTTGGTGTTACACACTCAAATATGTATATTGAAATTTTGAAAACATCTTCAAGTAATATCTGAATTTATAAATTAATATTTTTTAAATATATAAATTTTAACTTCTGCAGTCCACAGTTTTCTAAGAATTAGACTCCTGGCACAAAAAATAAACATTTCAAGGGGAAAAAAATCAAGTCCAAACAAAGCAACAAAAACAGCAACAATAAAACACACACGCACAAAATCTATTCAAGAGGCTGGTCACCTTATCACGCAAATCTCAGCATATTACACCCATTTTAGTACAGCTGCATTGGTTGCCGATTGAGCAGCGTATCGAATTTAAAATTCTTCTTTTTACGTATAAAGTTATCCATGGTATTGCGCCAAAGTATCTCTGCGATTTACTTGAGCCTTATGCTCCTCAACGCTGTTTGAGATCTGGTTCTAAGAGGTTACTCAAGGTTTCAAATTATAATCTAAAGTCTTATGGATATCGCGCTTTTTCTATTTCTGCTCCAATGCTTTGGAATGCCTTGCCACTGCAAATCAAATGTAGTACATCTTTAAATATTTTCAAGAGTTATCTTAAAACATATATATTTCGCAAAGCTTTTCATTGATCATTCGTTAAATCTTATTGACTTTTAGATTACATAGTTTTTTGATTTTGATATTACAGATATTGTTATTATTAATTATTATTATTAATTATTATTTGCTTGTAAAGCACTTTTGGACATTTTAGGAAAGGGCGCTATATAAATAAAATATTATTATTATTATTATTAACTTTCTTATTTCCTTTCATACGACATTTTGGCTCATGAGAGCTACCAGCTTCTACCAACAGATAACTTAATACCTTGAAAATTTCATATGTTTCTGTCTTTAGATTTTGGCATGGTAAGGTCATCATATGTTAACTCTACCTGACATGAGTGTGTATATTTGCTTCATTCACAGGGTTGCTTCACTGTCGAGAACTGAGTCTGCATTCAAGGACAAGATGGATAATAGTGTCACAGCTGTAATGTACACAAAAATGATTTAAGAAACAAAAACAGATCTAGGTTTCTTAAAATGAGAGGGAAGGGAGGGGTCATCATTAATCTGTAAGAACATGCTCACACTTAGTTTCTGTCAAGCACAGTGCTAGAGGGTACAAGTACAAGTACAAGTAGGAGCGTACTGTGCCTAAATACCAGGTTAGAACCTTGTATAAATTTACAGTACAGGTCAGAAGTTTTTCAGGGACAACATAATGAGAAGAGTGTCATCTGCCAAATCTGTCACCTTATTTTTATAATTTTTTATATAATTTTTCATAACATACTCCTGCATCCTCGGGATCAAATATTTCCTTGTTGCTGATTGGCCAATAGCCCCAGGTTGATTTTTCATAGCAAGCAATGGCTGATTTGGAAAGAAAACTTCATTCTTCCAATATTTTTTTCAATTATTCAACAGTATGATATCATACCGAGGAAATATTTTGAATAAATAATATAAGAAACTTAGACCGATTCCATAAGTCGGTGTTTTCACTCTTTTGTCAATTCTGGATATCGCTAACACACTGTCGCAGGGGCAGATCCAGGATTTTTTCAAAGGGGGGTTGTAGCATTGATTGAGGTACTTGTTTGGTGGGAAAGTAGCACAGGGTTGCCAAACTGAAGTAGGTCTTATGATAATGATTATTTGCTGCAGGCGAGCATGGTTGTTTCAGGTCCCACACACGGCGTATAGAAAAAAAAAGCGAGCGAAGTGTGTTCGGCACCCCTGTTTTAATAAAACTCACAATGCTGTTGGTGTTCTCATGAAAAATAATAATAATAATAAATCATGATGGCTCTCATAGGGAAGGCTGCAACCCCCAAAACCCACCCCTAGATCCGCCACTGCGTCGCTAGTTGAGCAAGCATAACCCACAAAGGAGTGAAAACTACGACTAATGGAATCAGTCAATAAAGAAATTATATTCTTTGTTTCCAATAGACGTCATAGCCGCCATGTTGGAAGAATTTGACAAAAGATTTTTCAATGAATCCTTTTGTTATATCTTCCAACATGGCGGACATCCCTTTTGTTATTGTGCTCTCTTGGGATTGATTGCAAACCAAGAATAGGATATATTAGTTATAATACAAAATAAATAATATCTGTCGTGCTTTGCAAGCCTAAAAGCGCAGCTGCGCGCAGCTATATTTTTTCATGCCTTCTCTTATAATAATAACTTTCAAAAAGCTTAAAAAAATTTAAAACTCATTACCGTTTATCACTGAACACTGTTTGCCCGTGTTTGATGACAGGCTTCAGTAAATCTTTCCCCATATCTTTAAAACACTCTGGGATAAATCCTTCTGGTGCAGGAAACGAATTAAGCCATGAGTCTAACCCTTTCCATAGTTCGTCTTTATTTTCTCCATTTTCATCGTCAGATACCAAATCTTCCTCGATCCGCCATATTGAAAAACACGCGGGCTTTGAGCGAAGTACCGCGGACCATAATGACAGGCGATAACAAAGTTATACCACAGGAGGCCCAATTTTAGAAAATCGGTACAGATGAGTTTGTAATCAAGGAACATAGCAGTAATTTCATTCTCTACTTTCACAACCCCATAATGCCTATCGTCTTTGGGGGGTAACCAATCAAAAAACTGTCCCAAATTGAAAGGTTTCTTAATTGAATTTATACTATACCTGCTTTTGTCTGTACAATACTGATTATCAGTTTATTCCAAGTTATTTTTGAGTGTACAGATCATAAAGAGTTTTGGTCTTACAGAAAATGTATTGCCTTACGAAAAAATGTTTAAAATTTACCATAAACGTCTTCAAGCTTCTATCCTTTTCTGCTTTTTACTTCTTTGTTTTATTTTTGGAAACCAAACAAGTATTGTCAACATTGTCTGATCAGCCTTCAGCAAAATAAGTGGGTTTTTACCCTCTGGTTACCCCCCAAAGACGCAAGGTATTATGGGGATGTGAAAGTCGAGAATAGCTGAAAAAACATAGCTGTATTTTCCGAATGAGAAAAAGGACTTTTTTTTCAGTTTTACAATCACGTGATGGCAGCCGTGACAGGAGGCACAACTGTAGAGTCTTTATCCTCTGGGAAAATGTATTCATTTTTGTGTAAATCAGTTTAGACCAGATTCAATGTTTTCTGCCTCTGGTTTTCACTGCCATCACGTGATGGTGTAAAGCCTTTCATGGGACGAAATACCTGTTCATATCGCGGTTGCCATAACCTGCAATAATCCTTTGATAATAAGCTGTTGCGCGTGCGGGATCCAACTATAACCCCTTGCATGTGGCGTCGAAGCAACTCAATTTGGAAAAACAAAAGAATTTCAATATCCTGAGAATTAGAAACCTATCGTTATGTCCTCCAAATTAAGTTACATTCCAACGTGCTACAAGAGGTTTATTGACTAGTACGCGTAGAAAAACGTTTAGATATGGCATTTGCCTTTCATCTTTTTCTAATGTCTCCCATACTATATATCCCTCCCTTCACTGGACACCTGTTTGCTCAGTAGGTCCTGACTACACGCTGAATAAATCAAAAATCATTGCAATATTTATCTTATTTTATTTCCTAATTTTCCGTTAACCATTCATTCACGATGGAGAAACGTTTACAAAGAAGCACCGAACCACATGTTGGAAGTCGTATAATCACTCGATGAGCACCTGAACTTTCGGTTGATTTTCCCGTAAAAACCAAAGTTGTCTTCACTGGATACGTAACCTGCAGATGCCCCAAACGAGCACTTTCTTGCACTGCTGTCATGATGAAGGATATGCCTATTGGCCATCTGCCAGAATGGCACGGTCACCTCAATACCAACGTGACCACGAACGTTGATATACTCGACTTTCTTACAGACACCTGCACCATTAAAGGTCAGAGGGTCCAGGTCAGCAAATCGAACGCGAAGGTAGTCACGGTAGTCTACCGAGGCTCCATTGCAGGTGACGCGCCAATGAGTGGACTGGGACTTGATGTTCGTCATCTGGTCACGCGTCATACGGTACATGTTGTAGTTGGGGGACTTTTCGTTGACTGGGATGTTCATTGTCAAGGGTTTCTTGAAGGGAGCGATGGTATCTTTATTTCTGTATTCCATTCGATGGGACAGCACTAGTGTCCAGGCAGAACCAGGTTCAGATCTCAGATCACAGAACACTTCTTGTGGTCCTTTTGGTGTCATGATGGTGTAAACCTTGGCTCTGGTTTCTCCATTTTTCAAGTGATCGAGACACGAACGAGGCGTAGGAATTTTCGAATTCTGAAATCACGAGCACAATTGCAACTTTAAATGACCTACAAATAGCATTCATTTTAATTCACTGGAAAGATTGTGTATTTAGTACGCGGTAAACTTCATAGTGAACATATTCAAACGTGTAGAATTTTAAAGATCTTATAGTACACTCAACAAAATTACTCGACTCTCTTTGGTCGAGAGGAGTACAATTATAGCGTTAATTGTACTCCGTAGGAGTACCGAATTAAGTCGCTATGGCAACACGGCCAAAACAATGTCAAAACAATTATTTTCTATCATTTTGTACTTAAAAAACATAAATAAAATTTTAAAGCCGTAAGAACTAATCTTTTTTATGCATTTCAGTTGCGCGGTGGACTGAAAATCGGCCGCCAAATAGACAAAGATGAACGGCGTCGCTTCGCATTTTTTGCTGAAATTTTGTTGAGTGAACTATAAACAAAAAATCGCACGATCTTCTCGTACAAATTGATAAAGCATTTTGAATTTGTCTATTTACAAAGACTAGTAGGTTAAATATATATCTGTATTTACGAAAAAACGATCGCGAGATTTCCTCACTACGCATGATCAAACCGTTATCTACAACCTCGTTCCCAGATCCCTTCTTTATCACTGTGCATGATTGATGAAAGAATTGGTTATTTCAGTGAGGAATAAGGGCTCTGGAAATGAGATGGAGTTATAGTTGCAATCAATCGGGAATAAAAGATATATCTTACTGGGTTGAATTATACAATATAATATCGCGGGTGTGACGAAGTTTATCGAAATAGCGACATAAGTACATATAGTAGAAGACACTAATTCTACAGTTTTCTTTTGTCTTACTTAGTGTTAGTTGTAATAATACTAATGTTAAATGTTACTAATAATACACCTTTGTTTGACAGGCCAAATAAAATCACTCTATCCATGAGTATTCAGTTGAGTACAAGTCGTTACTCTACATACCTGTTCTGGTTTTTCTTGGCTTTTCTCGCTCTTTCCTTCTCCTCCAAAAAATAAAGAGAAATTATAATGAAAATAAATTCCTTTACGATGGGCATAAATATTTTCCTATTTAAAACCATATGTCATTCTCTTGATAATAAAGTTTTTTTCATCGAATTGTTTGATACTCATACATATGTGTCATATCACATGGTAAGAAACTAGAGAGCAGTGAAGCTATAGAGGTCTACTGTGTTCTAATGAACTTCTTACAAGCCAGTTCTTTTACTTTTCACAGGCTTATCACTCTTTACTTTTCCGTCTAAGGTAAGTGTTTTTAAAAAGATAGAGTGTTTTTCGTCGGACGAGACGACAATTTCGTAGCCATTACTTGCTACCATAAACGTAGTGTCAAAGTGTTGTGACAGTATAGAAAGTTCGCATGAAGAAAATTTAAAGCCTTTTAAGTCTTACTTTATGACGTTCCTTGTACGTTTTGTAAGTTACCGACGACGGTAACACTATACTATAGTTCCCACTCGCAACATATAGCACGCAGTCTACGGTATGTCGTACCTTGTAAGTAAAGTAAGTCAGTAGTGTACGTTTCCCACTCGTAATATAACATAACTTGCCAGTCTATGGTAACCGGTATGTCGTACCGTTTACGTGCTGTAAGTCAGTACTGTACGTTTTCCACTCATACGAAAAACCTCTATTTTCTGAAGAATAACTTGAAACATACCTTGTCCATTAATCTTGATGTAACCAGCCACCTGAATATCATTCGCTTCTTCAATTTGCTGTAAAAATGAAAACTGAGAAATTATTTCAGTTACGCAATATCTGATATATATTACGCCCTGGACTGAACTCAACTTCTATGTTAATAAGAGCAGTATAGCTCTGATAGCCTTCGAATCACCGGTTAATTTCAATTTAATTTATTCTTTAACAATTTCATATTTTACCTTTTCTGTGTCGGCCACTACCTGCATCACTACTGGAGATATCATGGCATGGACCATTAAAAGTACCAAGATGAGACGATCCATCTTTGCCTGCTGACGGATAAATCCAGTTGCTGATCAACTCTGTTCGGTTTCCTCTAAGCGCACTCCTCGAATGAAGATTCAAGTGACTTATGAAACTGCACTACTGAGCCTCTTTTAATAGAAAAAATGTGTCATGTCCCATGGGTTCGATCTCGTATTTCGTGTCAATGGTACTAAATGTAACACAAAATTACGTAAGACATTTTCATACTTTGCATGCAATCGTGGACATCCGCTTTTGTTTAATAAGGTGTTTCTATCCTGTTCCTGTTTTTAATAACCATTTAATAGAATACCGAGTAAAGACCCCTTGCATGTGAAGTCAAAGCCGCTCGATCTGGAGGACAAAATAAAAGATTTTCAATCTCACGAGAATTGGAAACCTATTGTTATATAGACCCTCCAAATCAAGCTTCACTCCGAGTGCTTCAAGGGGTCTATAGAATGTGAAAACACCCAGAGGAAGAGTGAAGCCTATCCCAGAATACATTGCGTTTCATAGAATTATCACTTTTGTAGTGAGGTCATCACTTTGTTTCAACTGGCTTTTGGGGAAGATCAAAATGGTGGTTCTGTTGCATGACGAATACAGTAAAAACCCACGTATAAGAACCTAGGTTTTTTCAAGTTAGCCTAAACAGGTTCTTATATAAATGGTATTTAGTGATAAATTAGGCTAACTAGGTTCTTAATTAGGTTCTTAACTTTTGTTCAAGAAATAAAGTAGTATTTTTGAATACTGCAGTCTGGTCTTTAATGTCCAATTACAGTATTCTTGGAGGCTTAGGTAATCAAATGTACTACAGTATACGATTTTAATCTGATTCTGTTATAATAACCATGTACAGTTATAGTGTTTATAGCATTATTGTGTACAGACTGTGTTAAAAATATATTTTTGAAAAAATTGATTCTATTTTTTTTTTTCCTTTTTAAAAATAAGAACCTGTTTTAGGATTTTAGCCTAGAAAGACGATTTTTCTGTTTTTATACACAGCCTGGAAGGAGTTGACAAGTGACAATGTTCGATGGACTTGTTCTTCAACAAAGTGTGCTCAGAGAGTGTACGTAGCCCGGCAGCTTGGCGCTTCTTTTGTCGTCTGTACAAAATGTACATCGTTTCATTTTTTAGTATAATGTCTGTTTATGATTTTTTTATATTTTCATTATTAAAGCTGACTTTTTCAGTTGTTCGTGAAATGCCAAAAAGGGCTTTTTTCGATTTAGAAAACCTGTGGGAGCATTTTGATGTGTATTACAGTGCAACGTACAAAATTATGAAGTCGTAAATTTAATGTATTGTGTACTGGTATGGACGCGTTCTGTACGATAAAGCGACACATTTGGATGCGAAGCAGGCTTGTTTTACCAAATAAGACGTGCAAAAGCTGGTTTGGCACGAAAAAGCCCGTTCATAGAGGTATGCGAATGCATTAAAAATGTGGTCATACGTTTGCGCGTTGCGCACTATAATATTTATCCACTGTTTTCCATTTCAGACCACGTGTCATTCCCTAGCGTATGATTTCTTTGTTTAACGCATCCCTTGTTGCGCATGAGAAGACACGTAATTATGAGACCCCTGCAGGGAGTTTGAGAGAACAAGTGAGCATGAGTATTGACTTTCAGGGAACAAGGATATCAAGTTCATGTTCTAGACGAATACAATGCATATATATATATATAAATATTATATATAGTAGTTTATAGTCGACTGAGAAAACAGCTGTCCTTCGCTCCCCCGCTGACCAAGCTTTTATTTATTGCAGTTGACTTTTGCGAATGATTTGCTATTGAAACAAGGATAAACCGCTACAGATGAGCTTGTAATCAAGGAGACTATTCTACTCGATCCTAAATGACATATAGGGCCTTAATCAAGAAACATAGCTGTATTTTCCGCATGAGAAAAGGGACGCTTTTTCAGTTTTACCATGACGTGAAGTAACCCTAGGCAGGAGGCACAACCATAGTCTTTTTCCTCTGGGAAAATGAATTCATTTTTGTGTAAATCAGTTTAGACCAGAATCAATGTTTCCTGCTCTAGTTTTCGCTGCCATCACGTGATGGTGTTAATCCTTTAATGGGACGAAACACCTGTCCATGTCGGGTTACCTTACCCTGCACTGATTTTATAATAGGATGTCGCTCGTACAATACACAATTATAGCCCACTTGCATGTGACGTCAAAGCAGCTAATTTTTGGAGGACAACAAAATAATTTCAATCTAATGAGAATTGCAAACCTATTGCTATGTCTTCTAAATTTAGCTGCATTCCGACGTTCTCCAAGGGGACTATTGACTAGTACGCTTAGAAAAAAATACGGCATTTGTCTTGATTTTTTTTATTAGGTGCATCTTGAAAAATATCAGGAAATGTCTCCCATACTAAATACCCCTCCTACATTCACTGGAAACCTGTTTGCTATAGGTTGTACGACACGTTAAATGAATCAACAATCATTGCAATAATTTATCTTAATTTATTTCCTAATTTTCCGTTAACATACATTAACGATGGAGAAACGTTTACAAAGAAGCACCGAACCACATGTTGGAAGTCGTATAATCACTCGATGAGCACCTGAATTTTCGGTTGATTTTCCCGTAAAAACCAAAGTTGTCTTCACTGGACACGTAACCTGCAGATGCCCCAAACGAGCACTTTCTTGCACTGCTGTCATGATGAAGGATATATCTATTGGCCATCTGCCAGAATGGTACGGTCACCTCAATACCAACGTGACCACGAACGTTGATATACTCGACTTTCTTACAGACACCTGCACCATTGAAGGTCAGGGGGTCTAGGTCAGCAAATCGAACGCGAAGGTAGTCACGGTAGTCTACAAAAGCTCCATTGCAGGTGACGCGCCAATGAGTGGACTGGGACTTGATGTTCGTCATCTGGTCACGCGTCATACGGTACATGTTGTAGTTGGGGGACTTTTCGTTGACTGGGATGTTCATTGTCAAGGGTTTCTTGAAGGGAGCGATGGTATCTTTATTTCTGTATTCCATTCGATGGGACAGCACTAGTGTCCAGGCAGAACCAGGTTCAGATCTCAGATCACAGAACACTTCTTGTGGTCCTTTTGGTGTCATGATGGTGTAAACCTTGGCTCTGGTTTCTCCATTTTTCAAGTGATCGAGACACGAACGAGGCGTAGGAATTTTCGAATTCTGAAATCACAAGCACAATTGCAACTTTAAATGACCTACAAATAGCATTCATTCATTCATTTTAATTTACTCCAAAGATTATGTATGTAGTAAACGGTGAAGTTCTTAGTGAACATTTTCAAACGTCTTGAATTTTAAAGATCAAATTGCTAAATTATTTACAATTTATATGTTTAAAAAGACTAGTAGGTTAAATATATCTGTGTTTACTAAAAAAACGATCGCGAGATCTGCTTACTACGCATGCTCAAACCGTTATCTGCAACCTTGTTCCCAGAACCCTTCTTTCTCACTGCGCATGATCAAAGAAAAAATGAGTTATTTCATCGATATGTGCAGTGAGAAATAAGGGTTCTTGGAATGAGATGGAGTTATTTGCAAACAATCCGGAATAAAAAGATATATCTTATTGGTTTGAATCATACAATATAATTTCTGTTTCGTTGATTTTCACTAATGAAAAACTTCTTTCCAGACCGAAAAAATTTAATTTACACCTATTTCAATAAACGTTGTCATCGTCAAAGGCCGTAGGTCATTCCGATGTGAGAATGGTTTCGTTAAATACAAAGAACATTGGATCAGTTTCAAGGTACTTGACGAAAAAAAAGAAGCAGAAGCGCAAGTCATTCGAGCTATTCTTGGATCTTGGAATGGCCTATATATATTGCTTTTCGTCTATTGCCTATCGCCTTTGGCGATGACGACGTTTATCGAAATAGCGACATAATACATGTAGTAGAAGACACTAATTCCACAGTTTTCTTTTTTCGTACTTAGTGTTATACTAATAATACACCTTTGTTTGACAGGCCAAATAAAATCACTCTATCCATGAGTATTCAGTTGAGTACAAGTCGTTACTATACATACCTGTTCTGGTTTTTCTTGGCTTTTCTCGCTCTTTCCTTCTCCGCCTAAAAATAAAGAGGAATTATGATGAATATAAACTCCTTTACCTTGGGCATCAATATTTTCCCATTTAGCATAAAGTTTTTTTAATCTAGTTGTCAGTATCCATACTCATGCATATGTGTCATAGCACATGGTATGAAATTAAAAGCAAGGCAGTGAAGCCTAAGCTAAAGAAGTCTATTGTCTTGTTACTATTCTTTACTTTTCCGTCTAAAGTACGTATTTTTAAAAGATAGAGTGGTTTTCGTCCGACGCCACAACAATCTCGTAGCCATTCCTTGCTACATTTGATGGTTTTCAGGGCCGCCATGTTGGAGGACTTTAACAAAAGATTCTTCGTTAGTCTCTTTTGTTTTATCCTCCAACATGGCCGCCGTGTCTTTAGTAATTACATTCTCTTGGGAATGATTGAAAACCATCAATTAACGTAGTAGCAAAGCGTTGCGACAGGATATAGTTCGCATGAAGAAAATGAAGTCATTGGAGAGTTATCTTTTGGCGTTCCTTGTGCGTGTTGTGGTTAAGTCAATACTATACTTTTTCCACTCGTAACACTTGAAATCCGAGCAAATCTACGTTAAGCGATATATATCAGTGTCGTACCGTTACGTGTGGTAAGTCAGTGAACGTTTTCCATTCATGCAAATAAAACACTGTTTATAATGAAGAATAACTTGAAACATACCTTGTCCATTAATCTTGATGCAACCAGCCATCTGAATATCATTCGCTTCTCCAATTTGCTATAAAAGTGAAAATTGAAAAAATATTCAGTTTCTGATGTTACTGATATATACATGTAATCTCAACTTTAGCTTTCACAAAATCAAATGCTTTTGCTTAAAAATCTTAAGCTATTTGCCGAATTCGACTGAACTCGGGTTATTCTAATTTAGATCATTCTTTAACAATTTCATATTTTACCTTTTCTGTGTCGGCCACTACCTGCATTACTACTGGAGATATCATGGCATAGACCATTAAAAGTACCAAGATGAGACGATCCATCTTTGCCTGCTGACAGATAAATCCAGTTGCTGATCAACTCTGTTCGGTTTGATCCTCTAAGCGCACTTCTCGAATGAAGATTCAAGTGACTTATAAACTGCACTACTATGCCTCTTTTAACAGAAAATATGTGTCATGTCCCATGGGTTCGATCTCGTATTTCGTGTCAATGGTACTAAATGTAACACAAAATTACGTAAGACATTTTCATACTTTGCATGCAATCGTGGACATCCGCTTTTGTTTAATAAGGTGTTTCTATCCTGTTCCTGTTTTCAAATAACTATTTAATAGAATACCGAGTAAAGACCCCTTGCATGTGAAGTCAAAGCCGCTCGATCTGGAGGACAAAATAAAAGAATTTTAATCTCACGAGAATTGGAAACCTATTGTTCTGTAGGTCCTCCAAATTGAGCTGCATTCCTAGTGCTTCAAGGGGTCTATAGAATGTGAAAACACCCAGAGGAAGAGTGAAGCCTATCCCAGAATACATTGCGTTTCATAGAATTATCACTTTTGTAGTGAGGTCATCACTTTGTTTCAACTGGCTTTTGGTGAAGATCAAAATGGTGGTGCCTTAGTTCATTTGCATGATGAATAATTCGAATCTGTTTGTCGGCTGTGTATCGAAAGACGATTTTTCTGTTTTTATACCCAGCCTGAAAGGAGTTGAAGTTCTTTTTAGACTTACTCACATCAGTCATCTGGATAAACTTCGTGAACTTAATGAAGCGAAATGTTTAGGAAACCTATGTTTTTGTTCGTCTTTATCCATTGTTATCGGACGTTTACAGTTCAGAGTGAAGGAATAGTTTCTCCATTTGTTCACAGTTATTAGAGAATATAAAAGTTTTTTACCCTTCAAAAATCGTTCTAAAATGTGTATTATTTGTTAATTAATCCTATATGATTAATATTAGTTGTTTATTGAAAATGAAATTGCCCCTTTTTAATGTTTTCTTGTTTAATCTAGTAACTTAACTGTATTTGCGCGGAAATATTTATTCGGATGGTTTTTGGTCATGGAATAAAAGATTTTACTTTCAAAGTGTTCATACATGAAAATAATAAGGAAATGAGCATTTTCAGCTAGCCATACTTGCTTTGGTTCATTGTGCACCGTCAGTAACACGTGATGGTACGATTCAACATAACAAAACAGCAAAACAATAGTTTTGTTCTATGGAGTTTCTAAACCATTCCACTCCATTAAGTATGATTGTATTAACATCTAATATACAGATGATGCCAGAGATTTGTATGTACAGCGTTTTATTTTTTAGGATGTCTGTTTATGATTTTTATATTTTCATTATTAAAGATTACTTTTTTGTTCTTCGTGAAGTGTCAAAAAGGGCCATTTTCGATTCAGAAAACCTGGAGTACTTTGGAGCATTTTGATGTGTATTACAGTGCAACGCACAAAAGTATGAACTCGTAAATTTAATGTATTGTGTACTTGTATGGACGGGTTCTGTACGTTAAACCGAAAAGCCAGACTATTTAAGTACAGAAACGACTTTTTCAGTTTAAGACAGCAGATACATTGCTTGGGCTGCCTGTGGATTTGCCATATTCATATGTATCTTCTCATGTCGACCGTAAAAACAAAGAAATAATACTTAGGGAATGACATGTGGTCTGAAATGGGAAAACATTACGCAAAAGACCAAGACATTAAGAGTGATTTCATTTAACTTGTGAATTAGAGTGAAGTCACTAAACCAGTGAAAAGGATATTAGTCTTATACGCATTGGTAGGCCCTCATTCCTTTGTTTTCTTCTGTGGACTATTACACATTTGTTTTCCTTAATTTAAAGGGATTTTCTTCAGACGAAATAGCTAGTATACTAGTAGAGTATTGAGTGATTTTACTTGGCCCGTGAAAGAATAGTCAAGCATAATACATAGTAGTAGTCACTAATTCCATTGTTTTCTTCTGTTTTACTTCGACTGCTAGTAACTATAATTACGGCGTGACTAGATTAACCATGTTTTAATACACCATCGTGATTGACTAATTTGTATGGAAATTTGTCTGGATGGCTTAGGTTGGTGTAGTTGCACTGTAATTACAAGGCTGTTTCACAGGCCAAATAATCACTCTAGATCTTATTTCTATTTTTCTTTGCGCCTATTTGACTGACAGTATAGATAAAACGTTTGCGCATGCATGCCTTTCATGCGGATACGTTTTTCACTCATGGCTATTTGATTATTATGTACTAGCTACCCAAAAACTATTTCACGGTCGTAGGAACATCATTCTATAGTTTAATTCGGTTAAATGCTTAAAATCACTACAAAACTAAATTGCTCCATTTAACTCACAGTAGATGTCAAGACACCTGCTTTCCTTTTCAATTGACTATTACTCAATGACTAAAGCGGTTTTACTTAAACCCATGAAATAGTTGGAGTACTTTTACTTGGCCCGTGAGACAAAGTTGTATAATTGGCGAGTAATAGTCAAAGTAAAACAGAAGAAAACAATGGAGTTAGTGTCTACTGCTGTGCTATGCTGACTAACTTTTCACGGGTCAAGTAAAATCACTCTGAGGTTTTGCATCATGACGTGAGACGGAAACCATGTTAGATGCCAGGAACAATACAATCGTTTTACATGAGAAAGGATAGGACGTTTGCATGATGGCATCATTGACCTCTACTACCAGACTCCCTTGCACACTTTCTTTTGTTCAGTTAATTAGCACCAATTGCCTTACTATTCTCATGAGGGAATACAAACTTGTATAAGAAAGAAAATTCGCGAAGCATTATGGTAGTCAAATGACGCCATCATGCAAACGTCCTATTTAATTCCCAAGAGCTAAAGGACATCTAACCACAGGCAGCCCAAGCTTTATTATGGTCATGAGCACATGATGGTGTAAAGCCTCTATACTCGTTCTAAAATCATTGTTGTAGACTAATGACAGTAAATGTTATATCCATTGTTTGTTTTCAATTTGAGTCTATTACATATTTCATTACAAGTATAACCACTCTAGACTTTATATCTTATTTCGGCAGCTCAAATGTAAACACCATTAAACTAAGAAAAACATAGGTCCTTCTGATATTATAATTGATGGTTTTCACGGCGGCCATGTTGGAGGAACTTAAAAGAATTGTTAAAGAATTCTTTGTTATATCCTCCAACATGGCCGCCGTGTCTTTTGTTATTTAATTCTCTTGGGAATGGTTGAAAACCATCAATTGATACCAAATTCCTTGTAAGAAGAAGATTAAGTCGTCAATAAATTATTGGTGTGCACACTGTACATGTGAAGGTCCTCCGCCGGATTCGTCGTCACTGTCTTCCTCGTAGGCTTCTCTATGCCGTCTTTCTTTATCATATGACGGATCCACTTCTACTAGGTCAACTTCTTCGGCATCTTTGCCGACTTGAGGTGGTTTTGGTCTTGCTGGAAGCAAGGCTTCGAGTTTCTATGCAAACGAATACAACGATAATGAACAAAGGAGCGCAAAACTAAATCAAAAATTGACTAATAGATTTTATGTAGAAACAATTTGAGTGATTTTAGTCTCATGCCAAACGAATCTCACATGAGCCAAACCTAATGACATCAAGGAATACTGCCTTGTTATCCATTGTTTCAATTAGGTTCGGCTCATGTGAGGTTCAAACTTTGACCTGAGCCTTTGCAATTTTTTTTAGCCTAAAACAAGTTCGTATGTAATGGAAAATCTCAGCCTAACAGATTCTTTAAATCTAGGTTCTTATACAGTACGCGGCTTTTTACTGTATCCCTCACTCAACTAGAGCAGTCATTAATACCCCTTGCACTAAAGTCCTGAGACGAATTGTTCTGGGGGACAAAGTAATTCCTTTAGGGAATCAGTGCAAGGGGTCTATATCAATGCACAGCCAACAACAAATGCACAAGAACCCACACAAGTGAGCCCCTTTGACACCTCTCAATGTAACAGATCCCCCCTCCACTTGTCAAAGATTCATATGACCACCCTCAATCCCCCCCCGGTGATTGACTGCATCTTGAATATATCAAGGTTTTTATTCGACCCTTCCCCATCCTGGTTCTAAGGATGATCGAGATAACAGGACTGTGCAGAGTACTTACTGGAATATTTTCTGGGCCGATGAAGTTATTTTCGGGAAACTCGACTTTGAATTTTACATAAAGGTTTCCTTTTTCGCACGGATTTCTTTGTAAAGGCATTCCTTCTCCAACCACACCTCTTATGCAGTCTAAAACATAAAGAATCCATGAGACATGAGTTACAGTAGACGATGTAGCCAGCTACACTCTTACCACCCCCTTAAGGTGGATATAAGGCATAAATCAATACTTTCAGTATACTTCCAGTTATTAGAATAGAGTACAAACACTAGACTAAAAGCATGCTGACAGCCTAAATAGCACTAAATCATACTAATTTTTTATAGTTTTTTATTGTTTAACACAGTAGCAATGTACCTTGCTACATGTGTTGCCATGCAACTGTGTTACAGAGCTACCGTGCTACTTGTCTCTGGCTGGTGCTGTAAATCTGATATGACCAACGCTTATTCATTCTAAACACAGAATGCTATGATGCATACTGTAGATGTTTCAGACCTGCTGTTTAAGTTCCTATGACCCCTAACTCAATGTTTTCAGCATTGACTTTTCATGAAGTTAAAAGTTAAATAGTAAAATATTTTTATATGATTTGAGAGATGCATCTTGAAGATTTCAAGGTTTATACTTCCAGTATGCTAATGAGTGTGATGTCATAGTATATACGAAAATTTACTGGGGTAGTAAAATATCCTGCATGAAACATAATATAGGGTTTATAGAAAGGTTATTGCAAATTTGTTTCCTCATAGTAATCAGTGCTTTGATTTTAAAATGATGACAAATAAACCCAAATGCCTACTATGACATCACACTCATTAGCATACTGGAAGTAAACCTTGATATCTCCAAAATGCATCACTCAAATCATATAAAAATATTTTACTATTTAACTTTTAACTTTATGAAGAATCAATGCTGAAAACATTGAGTTAGGGGTCATAGGCACTTTTAGTGTATTTTGTAATGTTCTGACCTGGTTCAATAATATTTCCTGCTGGATAGTGCAAGACAAGATCTCTGCCATCCAAGTGTTTGATCACCATCTGGAATCCACACAGGGCTTCAACAAGTCCAATCTCTTTGGTCATGAATAGATCCATGCCTTGTCTAGTGAACACATCGTGATCTTTTTGTTGTAAAATAAGAATGATATCTCCTGGTTCTACATTAGGCTACAAAAAATATATATATATTATTAGTTTTTTTACACAAGTGATTATAATAAATCCAGCGCATTCTTGGTCACAATTTACCTCTTATGCTGTTATATTCACCTACAGGTGAATATTGTGCATACTCCCATGCTCGCTCGCTTGTCAATATGTGCCACTTTCAGAGATAAATGAAATAAACAAAAACAAACTCTCCCTCCTAAAGACTCTCATCTCGGTAAATAGTCCCCAATATTCACTTTGCCTTTGCTGAATAATTATTGTTGAATAAACAATAAATTTTGGTTAAAATAATAAACAAATCAGATACAGAATCATCCGCATTTGCATTCAATTTTAACATTGATTTTCTCAGTCAAACTCACTCCAATCTCAAACATTTTAGTAGAACATAAGCTATTATACATTGGATAAGCAAGTCCAATTTGTGTGGCTTTACATTGGCTCATCATTTTAAATGCCCATACAGATTGGCCTCTTTTTAGTATACTACATAGACACACTTAAATATTAATTATTAATAGACCCTTACACTTTAACAATACTGCAGCCATTTTGAATTTTATCGTTTAAATCAAGACATTATGGGACGCTGAGCAGGGGGCAGCTATTTGGAAAATCATAGACTGCTTAGCTGTCATGTTGTCTTTTGGTATAACTTTACGCTTTTCAACGAGAAGCTCATCAAAAAAGGAATTGAATTTGCTGGTAGTTGGAACAATATACAAGACACCAAGACTTAAATAATTTGAAAACGTAACCCCGCCACTCTATACTTTATAAATTTTCTCTGTTTGCCCCCTTGTCATCCCATAATTCAAGATGGCCGCCATAACCAGTAAAGGTCTATTAGTATCAAAAAATACTGTTTACCTCTTGGTCTCCTTCACCACGGAAGGCGATTTTCTGGTTGTCACTCATGCCTTTTTCGACATTTACCTGTTTTCAATGAAATTAACAAACATCAAAAGACTGAATAGAAATGGCAGGCAAATCAAAAAGAATGGGAATGGGGAGACAGGAATTTCACAAAGTGTGAAGGCTTTGCACCATCACATGATGGCTGCCCTGACAGGAGACACACTTGTTGTTTTTCCTTGGAGAATTGTGTTTTTTCTTGTGTAAATCAGATTAGACCAGATTCAACTGTTCCGCCCTCCTGTCATGTCTACCATCATGTGATGGTCAAAACTTCCATTTTGTACATAGATAAAACCACAGGAAGCAAGGGTGGAATACTGTAGAAGCAAGAGTTCTTGGCTCTCATTAACACAACCAAGTTTAATTCCTGGACTTAGTGTGGTATGCTAGTAGAGGTATTTGTTGGTTCTCTCTTCTGCTTTGAGGGTTTTTTTCAAAGTTCTCTGGTTTTCCTACCATACCTTTGCAAAAATCAACTTCTTGGAAAACATTATTGTGTAGTTCCAGAAATTATCCATACCACCCCACAGAGTAATTTGGAAATTCCAAAGAGTGGGGGGGGGGATTAGAGAAAGAACAAAAATTACCACAGAATTTGTATGCAAGAAAATTGGAATTTTTTGGGGGTAGGGGGGGTGGGTGTCTTAAAAAATTCCTCAGTGAGGGGGGTATGGATAATTTTTGGAACTACACATTGTGAATAGTGATACATAAAATGCAACTTTTTACCTCGAGTATTTTCTTCTCTTTGATAACTTTTTTCCCTTCACATTTTTTGCATCTGTCTTTGGGATTGATAACTTCACCTGCATAAAAAAAAATTGTATAAATGTTTAAAGTAAAGCTGCACAATGAATAAACAAAAGAAAAGACTTTATGAATAATCATCAATAAATGGATGACATGAAGAAATGGATAAATAAATGAGTGAATGAATAAATAAATGAGAGATCAAAATTATTATAACAGTCGGTCAATGGATAGGCTAGAACTGAAACTTATCCAGTCAACCGTTGGCCTTGCCAGTCATTTTGACCAGTAACTGTTGAGCCAGAAGGAATTTTAACCAAAAGGAATTTTAATCCATTTTAATTCTAATATTATCAAATTATGAATAATTAATGACAAAACAGGAAGACAAGTCAGATTCTCCATTGTCCATACATTGGTTCACTGGTCAAGTGCTCAAGTGAGGCACCAAGGTACTTTCAAAGGATTATGCAAATTTGAACCTTGCAACCTCGACTGAATGTTCTGTGTTTGACCAGTGAACCGATGTTTGGAAAATGGTGAATAAATAGCACACACAACCTATTCTTCCCACACAATAATTCATATTCATGGTTCCAAAAGAGTGATGCAACTTACCCTCTCCATAACAATCATTACAAGACGACTGCATTTGTTGGACCATCCCTGGCCCAATCTGTCGAATGGTAACCTTAACACCTCTTCCTTTACATCCACTGCATGTTCGCATGGCTCCACTTTTTCCTCCCACACTACAAATAATTAATCATTTAAATTAGAATTTTAAAAAACAATATGTTGAGTACAAATTTAAGAGAGCTATATGTATATGTACAGTAAATCCTCTATTTAGCCCCCCGGGGTGCTTATTTATTTCAGGCCCGTTTGAGGGAGGGCTTATTGGAGAGAGGGGGCTTGATTGAGAGGGGGGGCTTATTGATTTAGTCGAAACGCAGTAAGTTGTACCATAGTTAATATTAACTATGGTTCTACGCTGTCAGCATGTAATATGATTGTAACTCAGAATGAAACGGAAGCATTACTTTTGACCGTCTCGCATAATCTGTAGTGATGTACATGGCATTTTTATTATTTGATTCACCTGTGTTAGTCTCTCAAGTATAATTTACGATCATGTTAGTGAACTACCGTATCAAGACTTTAATAAATCACCTTTAATCAGTACATGTGATTCTTTAGTTGTGAAGGGGGAGGGGAGGGGGGGCTAAAAAGAGAAGGGGGGGGGGGCTTAACAAATTTCTTCCTTTAAAAAGGGGTGGCTTATTAGAGAGGGGGGCTAAATAATGGATTTATGGTATATGTATATGTACATGTATATACACTCGATTGCAGAAACGTTGTAGTATACATTTATACATTTATACAAATATCTAATGAGATGCATAATGCAAAATAACCATTTTCAACGCTTAAACCAACTGATTTATAATCTGTACGATCAAACAGACAAGAAAAAAAAATTTTGATAGTCACTGAATGAAACAAACAAAGAAAGCGATATTTCTGTTTTGCATATCATTAAATATACTGAATAAATTAGATATATGTATAAATGTATACTACAACGTTTCTGCAATTGAGTGTATATATATATGTATATGTAGATTGGGGAGAGTTAGAGACATTAGAAAAGATAGTGATTCAAGATAGCGATTGTTCAAAAATAAAAGTACAGTATTTGAAAATTTTTTTTCTAAACATAGGAGGTCAAGATAGACCACAGAGATATATTGAGGTTCTTTAGGATTGGATATGGTGCTGTAAATTATTCTTTAAACATGTTGCACATTAATTTTCTAATAAAATTCTTGCAATATTCAAGTGTCATTCCCTAGAGTATCATTTCTTTGTTTAAAAATTGAGCACAAGAAGACACATGAATATGGGTATGATTCCAAACAAAGAATATTACATTATATAACACATTGCACATTAAGCGAAAAGGATCTATTAAGATAATATTAACTAAATAGTCTACAAAAAAAAAAACAACAACAAAAAAACCAGTACACATCAAGCTAAAAGGATCTATTGAGATATAAATACATACTAAATAGTCTTACAAAAAAAATCTATGGGAAAACAGTAAACATTAAGCTAAAAGGATCTATTGAGATATAAATATTCACTAAATGGTGATGCTGAAAAGTAGGATTTGATCTTACCCATTGCATGTAGGACAGATGATATTCTTACTGAGCTGTAGTTTAGTAGTTTTTCCATTGTACAAGTCTTCCAGCGTAACTCTATAAAACAAAAAGGTTATTTATTACCTAGATGCCTGTAGGAAGGTCAGGATATCATACATGGTGAGTCAGAATGGTGTGGTGGCATTTCCAGTTGCCCCATGTGAGCCAACTTTAAGTAGGAAGTAGGAGTATATATACCAAGTCTTAGTTATGATAGTCTATTTTTTCCCTCTTTCCCATGTTTGAAATATTACTTAACTGCTAAGACTATTATTTCAATGACGGTAGCTTTTTCATTAGTGATGCTTACTTTAGAGGGTGAAACATGTCATCGCCTCTTCTTCTTCTATGTCGACCTCCTCCAAATCCTTTAAAATAATCCACATGTTAAGTAATATATACAGCATGAGTGGCTGTATTGTATCAGATATACAACCACGAGGCGTAGCTGAGTGATTGTATATCTGATACAACACGGACACGAATACTGTATTTTATGACTTATCAAACATCTAGGTTAGTTCCTTTGTGTTTCACTAAAATTTTCAAAACTAAAGTAAATTTGGCCAAGAAAATCCAACTTAAAGTTTATGCAAATGAACACAGTTTTGTATCAGATTTACAACACTCTTCACAGTCATGATTTCTGTTGTGTTTTCCTCATGAATTATTTACGAGTTTGATAATATTATATACAGACACCTAGATAACTCAGTAATTTGAGCACTGACCAGTATATTGCACTGGAGGTTTAACGATCAAACGAGCAGGGCCTTAAATAGGGTTTTGGAATGTTTTGGTGGTTATATCTTTGAAGTATGCGCTGTTACCTGATACAAGTAAAAGGAAGGTGTTTTATTCTTGGCTTTCACGTGATGTAATCAAAAAAATAAAATCCAAAGTATTCACTCCATAAAACTGTTTGTTGAAAATTTGTTTACACGGTTATAAGAAAAGCTTTACCAAAATAATTTTGTGTTTTCAGTGTTTGGTTTTAGATTTATTACCGACCAAATTCATCACACAATCATTGTCAGACACTTTCAAAGCATTAGGAATGGGGAAAATCAATTGAAATAATATGTTTTTATTTTAGTAGATGATGACCCTATATCGATGATGATTGAAGTGGGTGCAATATAAACCTGATTTTCAACCTTTGTGATTTGGCAGCCATCTTTTTGCCCCTTAATAGGACACAAAGGTGGCGGATCCATATATTTCAACTAAATTATGGGTATAATCAATTGCTCGTATCTCCGTTACTAAAACTTTTTTTAGCTAGAAATTTGGCTGATATAGTTTTTATTGCTCTTTCGGTCTGTGGAAGTTTTGTTGCATATAAGTCTTTGGAAAGTTTTCGATGACATAGGTGAAAGCCAAGAACAGAAAAGTAAAAGCTGGCAGTTATAATTTCGAAGCAATCACAGGAGCTCTGCTTATTCTGAAAGCCCTGCTTGAAACAACTGATATAAAGCTACCTTTATAAATACATACATTACATGTATATATGAGAGTGGCTTGAATGAGCACTTTGAATGGATGTCCTAATAGTCTAAATAAACTCCATTATAAAATAACTCAGTGTTATAAATCTCGCATTTTCATTGGTTGGGAGCGTGTGCTTTATGCGCCCTTGCTTGCTGTTCTGAGTGGAGTTATAAAGCATGGGGATTGGCAGACCACTTGAGAAGTGTCCAGAAACACTCCGCTATACACAATGCTTCTCCTAACACTTCTCTCGTGTTCTATCTATCCCCACGTGCTTTGTAACTGCACACAGCACATGCGCATGTTTTTTTATTTCTTCAGTAGTGAACACCCTGCAACTCATTATTTACCGCCTTTTGTGAATGTCAACTACATATAATGCACTTTGAATAATATTAATCATTATTAGATTTTAATAGGTCTACCATGACATAAGCTTACCACCAAATAATCCACCACCCATTCCACCACCAAAGATGTGTGAGAGAAGATCGTCAAATCCTGCCGCTACGATAAGAAAACAGTAAAAGTAAATTTTAATGAGAAGTGTAGAACGTTATTGAGAGTTCTGTGTAGATTTTATAATAGATTTATTAAAAAACAATAAAAAATCTACAAAGCTTTTCGCTGTTGTATCACAGCGTGGGACAATCACAACAGAGCTAGGCTCCAAACTAAGTGAAAGCCCAAAGATCGAATTAGAATCGAATTAGTTGATTTTTGTGGAGGGAACAAACAATTCTACTCATATAAGACATCGAGATCTGCAGGACTTGAACTCGGGCCGCATTAGTGAGAGGCTGCACATTAGCAGCGCACGCCACCAGTGCTTCCCTATTAAAAAACAATACCATACAGCACATGACAAACCAAAGATGTTTATACTGAGCTACACCACAATGCACGAAGTTCTCTATTTCAGGAAATGTTGATGCAAGGAGATTACCACAGAATATGAAATCACATTCCTGCATTCTGATTCACCGTATTTCTAATGGCATGAGATAAACAGAGTATACTAGTTTTATGCTGACTAGTCGTTTGTTTATAGTAACCCATGAATAATCCATGATCCCGATAAAAGCCGAATGGCAGGTTTCATTGTTGACGTATTTCCGGTGACGTGACCACCCTGAAAACGAAGCTGGCCGTCACGCGGCCGTCAGTTTAGCCATCATTTTGTAAACAAACTGTTGCCCTTTAAAAAGTGTATCTTGATATAATTAAGCTAAATTTTTGAAGTTTTGTCACGATGGGTAAAACGTGTATTGTATTGGGTTGTACGAACAAAGATTCGGGGAAACATAGGAAAGAAAATGTGAAGTTTCATCGGATACCAAAAGAGGAGCCCAGGCGAAGCATGTGGATAAAAGCTATCAACAGACGAGAAGAAAACAACGGAAACTTATGGATTCCTTCTTCAGACAACGACAGAATTTGTAGTGAACATTTCGTTATAGGTAAGCTGATCATAAATCGTAATTTTCCCCGTGTATTTGTGATACAGAGTACGCAAAAATAGTATAGAAATGTCTATCTATGTCTATTTATTTCGTGTACAGTTTACGAAAACAAAGTCTTATGTTTTTGTTTTGTTTTGTTTTTTGTTTTCGTATGAGTGAACACGTTTCTCTCAGGAAATATTTAAAAAGGGATTAAAAATATCTACATTCAAAATATTTTTGTTTAAATATCGCTCAAAATCTCCTAAGTGCGTTCATTATCGATGTAAACAATTTGCAATAATTTTTTTTGTGTACTAGGAAAGAGTGATAATCCAGAGAGCCCAGACTATAAACCAACGATGAACATGGGATATTGTAAAGGTTCAGAAACTGCCAGCAGAAGATTTTCTAGAATTTCTAAGCGAAATTATAAAAAGTCACTTGAAGATTTCTTTGCTGAAAGATCAAGATCGACAGAAGCCAGCAAACGACGGTATGATGATGATGTGACACGTACAGATACAGAAATGGCAGCAGGCGCTTTATTGGATTTGTCAGAAAATAAAGAGAACAACAAAGGTAGGAAAATGATATCTTAGCTTATATTGTTAAAATACATTTTTTTCTATACAATTTCTTTGTAGAAAAAGTTGTAATAAGTTTTATATATTTTAAAGTTGTTTATATTAAAATTCAGTAAAAATAATATATAGTATATTTTTATTCACATATATTATATTTATTTTTTCAGATCGATTTATACATAATATTTGCTTGAAAAGATTAGCAGAGTTGAATATGGAAAAGAAGGAAATTTTAAGGGAGTTGGCACGTCTTCAAGAACAGATACACTCCTTGACTATTAACAACACACCAAAAATGAGGGCCTCAACACTCGTGAATCTCTCCACCAATCCAAATGAATCTACTCTTTTCTATACTGGCCTACCATCTCATGATTGCTTTCTCTGGTTAAGTAGTTTCCTTGCAGATTCCTTCCCGTCATCAAATATTCTTGCTTCAGCTGATATTCTTCTTTTGGTTCTAATGAAACTTAGGCTAAATGCACCTCATAGGGATTTATCCTACCGCTTTGACATTTCTCCATCTCTGGTAAGTTCTCTATTAGACAGTGCTCTTCCTGTGTTGCAAAGCAAATCTGTTTCTTCATTCACTGGCCAACAAGAGAGGAAGCAAGACGATCTCAGCCGCAGTGTATCAAAGATACCTACCCTAGCTGCATTTCTATAGTTGACTGCACTGAAGTTTTTATAGAATGCCCAGCAAACTTCAATGCAAGATCTGCCACCTACAGTAACTATAAGCATGCTAATACAATAAAGTTCTTGGTTAGCATTGCACCATCTGGTGGTGTATCATTCATATCACGTGCATATGGGGGGAGGGCTTCAGATAAAGTCATCAGTTTAGAGTCAGGATATTTAGATTTTATTCAGCATGGTGACACTATCTTAGCTGATAGAGGTTTTTTGATTGTGGATGAAGTGTTGTCTAGAGGGGCAAAACCCGTCATTCCTGCATATCAGAAAGGAAAGGAGCAGCTTAGTGCAAGAGAGGTGGAGAAGAGTAGGAGAATTGCTCACATTAGGATACATGTGGAGAGAGCAATGGAAAGACTAAAGAACTTTCGAATTCTATCTGGAAAAATGAGCTTGAACATGGTTCCTCATGCTGACAGTATAATGACAATTTGTGCTGCAATTATGAATATGCATCCAAGGCTAGTGAACTGAATAAGAAAACTGTTAGCACAACAGTTATGCTGTATAGTGGATTTCTTATGATACAGTACAAACACTAGAGTACAAACACTAAAAGTGTGCAATACTTTGCAGTATTTAGTAGTAAATAGTGCTAATTAAACAATAGAAAACAATAGGATTAGAATAATTTAGCAGTATTTAGTGGTATTTATGTTGCACACTTATAGTGTTTGTACTCTATAAGTGTGCAACATAGTACTAAATGCTGCTTAACCATATAAATTCTAATAATGTCATCTATGATTTATTAGATATTGAAAGTATTGCAAACAGCTTTAACTGTTTTTACTCTTACACATACTGTATGTATAATATGTGTGAGCAATGCCAATGCTAAACCAAATAATACGTTTTCCATATGTAATAAATAGAAGAAAGTTATTATGAGCTAGAGCCAAGAATATGTTGATACATGTGATAAGAAAAACATTTTTGTAAAGCAAAACACCTATTAAAGTATGTATCATTGCAGATTCATCTTCACAGCATCGTATGTCTATAATGTCATTCCTTTTTCTTCTTACAACTAGGACAGAACCATTTGCCAACAGGCTTCCTCTTAACATTTACACATTGATAGTGAAACCACCCAATCTTACATTCCTCATTGTCACAAAATATCATCTTTCCATACTCTGGTTCCTCACACAGACACCATTTGGTCTCATCCTTCTTGTCATGTCTGTTTTCCAAATGTTTGTCCATTATGTTCCTTGTAAGAATCTCTGGAATAACATGTTCAAGTAAAAACAATGAACAGCGCTCAAGCAACAATTTACAAAAATCTATATCCTTAGGCAATCTAACAATTACCATAGAAACTTCATCTGGACTGGGAAATGTCATTACAACAAAATCACAATAATTACAATTAAATACAAGCATTTGAAATTGAATTTGTGTGTAGTATCTGTGATTTCTAGGAAGCTCAAGATTTTCATCTAAACAAAAATCTGAGTGATGTGCAGCTTCTTCAACAGTTAGAGCCCTATATTTGTAAGGGCACTTTATTTCAAGTGTGCCCTCTCCGCAACAGTCACAAGATAGTACGCCATCTGCTGTTGCCCCCATGAATGAATTTGCGGTGCTGATTCTGAACCCAGATTTATTACATGTGAAGTTCTTGTGGTTGCTGGATTGCATTTCTTGTAAATATTCTTGAAATGCGATGCTTTCATTGTCTAGCCCCCATTTCACAGCATCCTTTCTGCTAAGATCATATGACTTGTAGCTCATTATTCTTGTAATGAGGTGGTCAGGGGGTGTTGTCTCTTTTCAGACCAATACATCATGAGCTTTAGTACCTGTGATCCTTCCCTTGCGGTGATCAAACCATAAGGGGCTCACATTCTGACATTTGGTGAATTCAAAAAGATTGTCAATTTGATGTTCAGTAACAGAATATGCTAGAAAGGTTTCTTGTACTTTATTTGACAGTTGATGATCAGTAAGGGACTTGTTTTCTTCATTATAAAGGCTTGTTAGTGTGACAGGAAAATTATTCTCAGACAGTTTCTCAGATGTTGTACTTTGTTGACAAACACCAGGCAATGGAGGAATGAGGTTAAAAAAGGCGGCATAAGGGCAGATTTTGTGAAAAGAAGTAAGTGCAGAGCTATCTGGAAGTGGATCCCTGCTGGATGGTGTAAAAGATTCCACTTTTTTCTTTCTGTTACTGTTGACTAACCCTTGGATGTTATCGACAGTGGTTGGCTTAATCTGAAACAAAATACAACAAAAATTCTTACAACATGTACAGTGTCCTAGCTTAATCGTAAATCTTTACTTCTAAATATTTTAGGCAATCGATTGATGTTTTTACCAGGGTTAAATAAAGAAGCTTCCTTCCTTCCTTCCTTCCAAATTGAATGGATTAGATACTCCAATTCGCTTTTTTTTGATTAGATTTGTACAAAACTGTGTGTGTGTAAATACCATATATACCTCTTTTTTGAAAACTTTATTCCATTTGCAAGCTTCACTGGTCACAGATGTTTTATTGATTCCATATCTAACGCCCAGTTCTACCTTAAACAGCAGGGCTGCAATATGACTACAAGCTTCCCCTAACCTGGAAGAAATATAATTAAAATCATGTCATAAATTGCATAAAAGACATTTATAATATTATTCACTTACAAATTACTACTTACCCTGCAGCACATGTACAATGGGCACAAAATATGTCTGCACTGGTTTTGTGTAAACAGACCCACGGCTGATGAGCTTTTTCCTTCGTTCTCATGGAGGGAAGAACTCCGGCTTTTAAAAAACAGTAGGGTGCTTCTTTAACATCAAACGCTTTGACTTCCTCGACGTGGCCACTTTCGACATATCTACAAACCGGTAAGCGGGTGCAATAAAAAGTACGTAAGTTACTTAACTTTGCGAAATTTATCACGAAAAGTTTAGGATTTTGAAAGTCAAAGCAATCTTTTAAATTCCAAACGTGACACAGTGTAATTCATTTAAAGAACCTAGTTCAGTTGACTTGTGCTGTAAAAAGTAACGCAGCTTCAAGACAACAATCTTGTGTTTACATATGCAAATAATATTATCACAATAACTGTCATAAACAGCCAATTAGCGACCGCCATATTGCTCAAGTCGCTTGACAAGTTCACGATAAAAATGACCGAAAAGCAATATTTTGAAAACTTTGTTAAAGTTGAGATAAATTTTAAATAAAGCTTTTAGGTTTGCCATAGAGGTTGATTAATTTACGACTCCATAAAATTCATTCAATGCTCGGTATAAAAGCCATCTATAGACTAGAGGCGTACGTTGATGGGGTTGATATTTGTACAAAACAACTAGTCTTTTCTTTAAAAGCTTATGTACTGGCAAAACAGTCTTTTGCAGTAATACCAACAAAAAAGTATTTAGTATTATAAACTTACCTATATGCCTCTAAGCTCTTGTATGCTTTCATTGATTTTTTTGTCAAAAATAGACGGTGTTTCTACTAGGTACGTGTAAATCTGTCCAAAGTCCAGGTCCGGCCAAAGAGTAGGGTCTGTCGACCAATTTTCATCTTTTATGATGTATGGGTCCGGTAAAATAGTTCCAGATACACCAAAACTTAATTTTTTCCGGTACCGTTCTTTTGCTTCTGATGGCATACCCATTACATATAAAGAAAACGAATTCTTAGTGTCCTTAGCCATAGCCAAGAGACGGCTTTCCCCAGCCGTCAAAAATTCCACCGCGCGTATGAGTCCAAATTTGACGGCCAGCTTCGAAATGCACGAGCGGATGTGACGTCAAAAAAAGATTCCATGAAACCTGCCATACTATTTGTAAAAAGCATAATTAAGATAAACTTTATTAATTTTGGAAATTATTTGTAAACATTTCAAAAAAGCAAGAAAAAAAAGGTTAAATTTTCCTTGTTAAGAGTAAAATCACATTCATTTTTACTTTTTTTAATGTCTATTTAAATATTTGTCAGTAATAGATATTCGGAAGTGACTTCGGTTTTATTAATTTAAATAATTCCAATTTGAATGACGAACAACTTCGTCTCAAACGAAGCTTAGTCGTAATATAACAAACCAAAACGTGAAACCAAAACATTATAAACAAGATTGAGATGTCTACTCTTAATTTTCTATTTAACGTGATAAGCGTATTTTTGGTATGATATAAAGTTAAGAATTATGAGCGAATCTCACCTCCGCCTGTTCCTTCCCGTAGACCTTTCTCGCCATATTTGTCATAAAGATCTCGTTTCTCAGGGTTTGAAAGCACGTCATAGGCAAAGCTAATTTCTTTAAACTACAAAAGAAATGTCAAATTAACCATCGACGTCCTTGATAAACATAAAGCGATTTTTAAGAGCCGCGTCTTTTCTTACCAGTTCGCCGGTTTCAGGGTTCTTATCTGGATGAAGTTCTTTGGCTCGCTTCCTGTAAGCCTAGTGCCAAAAAAGACGATATTTTAGACATGAAAATCGAGGTTTTTGAACAAATTTTTTTACCCTACATGTAGTTTGATAATCACTGAAGATATGTAAACTGTTGAAATAGCTGTTAAAACCTTTTTTATCTCAGCGTCAGAAGCATTTTGAGTGACTCCTAGTAATTCATACAACCTCGTGTCCGCCATATTGAGCAACTTGGACTTTCACTCAAACCGGTCCATGACGTCATGCACTTGGGAACCAGGCCTTACTGCTGACCCTGCAAGGGCTGGGAACCAGACGTTTTATGACTTATGAATTTTAACTTCAATAATATTTGATTAGTATTTTTACACAAGTGAATGTGATAAACCCGGCGCTCATTGGTCACAATTGACGCCTTATGCTGCTATATTCACCTACATTAATTTTGAATTTAATTATGAAGTTTAAAAACTTCAGTAATATTTATTAGCCTTTTACACAAGTGCCTACATTCACATCCCTGGGACACGTCCCTGCTTCATTTTCTTGAGTGTATGCATGCTGTATTTATGTTTTAAATGTGTTCTTTTATCTTCTTTTTTTCTCTTTTTTGTGTATTTATACTAAAACAATTATTCACCTCAGACTCAGTGAATATCGGACATCAACTTCGTTGCATCATCACATTATTGTCAAAGTAGTGTGACCAACGGAAAGAGCGCGCGCTAGTTGATGTCAGGTTGATCTGTCTGTCCTCATATTGATGATAAAAAATAACCAATCTGCGCGCAAGAAGTTTGTAAGTTATTGTAAAATAATTTACCTCGCCTCTCAAAGACTCGCGTCTCGGTAAATTTAACAAATCTCTCAAAGATTTCTATTGTCTGTCCTCTTATTGACCATAGTTGAACATCTTAAAATGTTCAAAACTCAAGTTACTAAACTCAAGTGGAAGCACGAGTGCAGCTGTCAACCAATCAAATAGCGAGAATACGCTCTGTTCGTAAAAAATAGACTTGAAAATAGAGTTTCTCGCGCTGTGATCAGTCGAGCGACCAGTGATTCTGAGACGATAATCACTGCTCGAACGTTGATTATGAAGTCCCCCAAAGTCTGCGAAGAATTATTAAATAACAGATATTTCACAGTGGATAACGGTCTTCCATGGAGTAGGGGCCGGGATATAGCGGCTGGGATGAACTGGCGAATGACCACAGGGATCCCGGCTGCGGAGAGCGTGAGCAATGTTCTTAGTGCCCAGTCCACACCGGCGGCCATCAGAACAAAACAAAATGGACGAAAGAGGTCTTCAGACTTTGAAGGAAATAGCTTCAAAAGCGATCGACAACATCGAAAAAGAACTGTTCGACCTCAATCAAAAGATTTGGAAGACACCTGAGCTGGGATTTGAAGAGAAGTTTGCTCACAGCGCGTTGACTGACTTCCTTGAGAAGGCAGGGTTTGAAGTGAGTCGAGGGTTTGGTGGACTAGACACCGCCTTTCGTGCTGTTAGCGGCAAGTCACACAAGTTATCTGTGGGTATTTTGTGCGAGTACGATGCGTTGCCCGGCATAGGCCATGCTTGTGGTCATAACCTGATCTCAGAAGCTGGGGTTGGTGCTGCTATAGGTGAGATATCAATGTTTTCACTGCTCATACGTGACCACACATGCAGCCCAAACAAAGGCTCTGTATAGAGAAAAATACTTTGTGGACTAATAGAGTTGATTAGAACTTATTTACGAATTAAGCTTTCTTTCGTGTTTAATAATACATTTACTTTATTTTACTGTTCCATTCAGTGACCATGTAGCACATGATAAACTATAGTTTTGCTATGCACAGAAACTCCAACCTTGACTTGGAACTATTTTTCGTAATCAATGACCGGAAATGTTAAATAGAGTAGTGTTCAACAAGCGTATTGCACGCAACAAGAGTAAAGGGCCACAATCTGCAAGAATGACTACATGTGGGAACCCCCAGCATGCAACAGGTGGCTGAGGGCGTATGTGCATGAAACCCCTGGCCAGCAGTTTTGGTTTTAAGTTTGCCTAAATTTCATTCAGGTACATTCACCAAATTTAACTTCATCGTTGATCATCATCATCACATCGTCATCAATCATTGACATTGTCATCACCACCGATCACCATTATTTGTTATCATACTCTTCAATCATCAATAATCAATCATGGACATTACCATCTTCACCGATCGCCATCATCATCATGCAAGTCATCATTGATCATCATTATCATCATCTTTGTCAATCATCATCATTATCATCATTATGGATCACCATTATCATGGATTACCATCAACACAGATCACTAACATCACCATGCGCATCATCATTGATCATCATCATCAATCATCAACATAACCATCAAAAATCCCCATCATTACAGATCACCATGATCATTGACCGTCATCATTATCATAACATCATTTTGATTGTCATCACCATTTTGATGACATCATGTTTTTGACATGGTCATTATCATCATTATCAGTATTATTGATCATCATCATCATCGATCTTCTCATTGTAGTCATCATTATCATAATTAATGAAAGATTGAACTTCTATCTTTAGGTCTGAAGGCTGCTCTAGAGGCAGCAGGTATAGAACTTGGTAGAGTGGTGGTCCAAGGAACACCAGCCGAAGAAGGAGGTGGAGGCAAAATCATCATGATTAACAATGGTTGCTTTGACGACCTTGACATTTGTATGATGGTCCATCCAAAACCATTCAACTGCATATACCCCACTTGTCTTGCTCGCAGAGAGGTGACAGTAACATATAACGGGTATGCTGCTCATGCAGCAGCATTTCCCTGGGAAGGCATTAATGCATTAGATGCTGCTATTATGGCATACAATAGTGTGAGTGTCATGAGGCAACAGATGAAACCAACCTGGAGAGTACATGGCATTCTTACTAATGGTGGAGTGAAACCCAATATCATTCCAGATAAAACTTCATTGTTATATTATATTCGAACTCCAACCGAGAGTGAGATGGATATTTTACGTGATAAGGTTCAACTTTGTTTTGAGGCTGCAGCTAAAGCAACAGGTAAGATTTAAAAATTCTTGTTGAATGTTTGATTTTGTGCAGGAAGTGGGTATGCATCTAGATCATGAAAAAAGATCCAAAACTCCAAACGTCTTCATTCCAATAATATGAGCATAATAAGAGGTTTAAGTTTGATACTTTGCTTAAGTGTTCATTATGTGGTCTGAAATAGAGCAAATTAAACCGAATGGGTGTATTGCTTATAAAAAATATGAATTGAATATGAAAAAAAAGGGAATTGTCATGTGGGAAAACATTTAATTCAAACTGAATGGGTCTATATTTCTTAAATGCAATGCTTGTTTAACTCCACTAGCATGTATAATATATTTGTTTTGCCTACAAAGTTTATTATGGTATTATATCTTGCTTCTTTCTTCTTCTTAGGATGTTCAGTTAATATGGTATGGAGTGAGCTGTCATATTCAAATGTGACAACCAATGAAATCTTAGGGAAACTTTACCAAGAAAATGCAGAACAGTTTGGGCTCACGTTTCCACCCAGAAGTGAACAGGAGAAGGCTGCTGTTGGCTCAACTGACATGGGTAATGTATCCCATGTCAAACCATCTATACATCCTTACTTTGATATTGACACTGCCGAGCCCAATCACACGGAAGCATTTACAGCTGCCTCTGGAAGAAAGGAGGCACACAGAATGACTCTGATTCAGTGTAAGGTTTTAGCAAGCGTAGCACTAGATGTTATGTGTAAGAAGGGGTTAATAAAGGAAGTACAAGATGATTTTGACAGAGCGCACAAGTAAGCTAATAACATTGGGATTAAAAAATATGAATAATCTAAGGGGTGAGGTCAAAACAATGGTCCAAAATAGGGACCTGATTTTATGAGTTAAGGTGGCAGGTACAGTAATACCCCCTCCCTCCTCAGAGACCTGTTCAATTGCTCAATACTGGGAGTCTGTAGTGGCAATTGCTATACACAAATATGTTATTTAGCATACATGCAGACAGACAGTCCATTCATGTCTGATTTGGCTTTTAGTTTTGGAGATATTTGGTGACAAAATCTAAGACTTCACTTCCAGAGGTGGTGGGTACCGGGTAACACCACCCCTCCCCCCTAAATCAGTTACCGTGAGATGACAATTGATTTGCCCTCATCCCTAATGAAGGTAGAAGTGGCAGACCACTGTAAAAGGAAGAAAGCAGGGGCTTAATATAATGGTTAATCAGTCACCGGTCATGATCACAAGCAAAATAAGTTTTACATTAGTCCTACTTCATGTCTGGCTAAATGTTACTGGTCAAAATGACCAGCAAGGCAAATATTTGACCATACAAGTCCCACTTCGGGCCGGACATTGGACAATGCCCGGCCATTGTTTTTAAGATCTAAAGAGAGAAAGGGAGGGAGAAGGGGCCATGGTGAGGGGATGAATGGATGGAATGAACAAAGTAAAATTCTTCAAGGCTATACCAATCTCAATTAAATGGTACATTTTAATATAGCTAATATTTTTTTTAGAATAAAGTTTTGAAAACTAATGTGCTTATGTATTAATACCCTTTGGGTCAGGGATGAGTTTTCGTTCAGTACCACTTTTCTTTATTTTAGGCTGCCTCGCTTTGAGACTGTTGCTTATGGAAAGCATTACGATTAGACACTTTAATAAAGATGTACGTATGTATGTATGTATAATAATTATTATAGAAGAGAGAAACAAAAATAACTGTAGCTTGTAACTGCTGAAAAGATTAGCCGCAAACTCATCCCAGACCCACAAAGGATCAATATGTAAAAACAAGAAAGTTTAAATCAAGATATTTTTTTATTCCAAATGAATATATAGTTCATGTAATATATACAGTATGAGTGGCCGTGTTGTATCAGATATGCAAACTGGAGGCGTAGCCGAGCATGGCCACTCTTACTGTAGATTGCTTATCTAGGTTATTTCCTTTGTGTTTCCCTAAAATTTTTAAAATTAAAGTGAATCTGGCAAAGAAAATCCAACTTAAAGTTTATGCAAATGAACACAATTTTGTATCAGATTTACAACACTCTTCACGGTCATGATTTATGTTGTGTTTTCCTCATGAATTATTAATGAGTTTGACAAGAATGAATACACTGTATACGATCATTTTCTGTAGTTCATTTGACACAAAAATTGAGCTTGGGATATTAAGTTCAGTAAACCTCAGCAGACCATTGACCTACCAAACTTTGTAACAATTTGTACGATTTTGTTAGTTAACTTTTTCACAGATTTATGGTATGCACTCCATTGGTTTTATTACTAAAATGATATACAATAACATGTAGTGTAACAATTGCAGTTATTATGTTTTAATTTTAACAAGATTTTGTCTCAATAATATACCTTAAATGGTTTTAACAATTAAAATTGTTATATGCCATTGTTCACTTTTTTCAAGCGTGACCCTGCACAATTCTTTGTTTTACCATTGTTGGCAATGGCTGAGTGAACAGACCAAAATCCATTTCTTTTGGCTGGTAGTTCAAAATACTTAAAGGTTTATAAGAGATATTTGAATATTCCTTACAACAATCCACTAGACGAAGTTTGTGTTTAATCATTTTGCAATTTTGGATGAGCAAAAATCAAACATTGTGCATGGTCAAGACCGGTTCAACATCAAAAGTGAACAAAGACCTATAACAATAGGTTTCATAACCATTCCCCTCTATTAACTATCTATTATCTTCCCCTCCATTAACTATGGTGCCATGTACTCCTATTTTGAAAAGAGGTTATAAGGGCCGAGACCTGCACTAGCACTATAATTCCAAGATGGAAAGGGATTATGGAAAAATAACTAAGCAAGAATAATACCAGCTAAAACCAAGACCTCCACATTCTTGACCAAAATGATAATAACAAACAAGAGTCATATTCCAGCTATTCTTGGATCTTGTAATGATCTATTTGTTATTGCCTATGGCCTAGTAAACTTTGGCTCTGACAACATTTTTTTGAAATAGGTATATGTTTTACTATTTCACACCATGTGTCAGTCACTTCAGAATTCTTGGTTTGCAATCAATCCCAAGAGAGCACAATAACAAAAGGGATGTCCGCCATGTTGAAAGATATAACAAAAGAATTCATTGAAAATTTTTTTGTCAATTCTTCCAACATGGCGGCTATGACGTCTATTGCAAACGAAGAATAGGATTCTTTTCTTGAGTCATATCCATATTGATCAAACTAACTTCAAGAGTGTTCTCGTTAAACAAAGAAATAATACTGAAGAAAATTACACATTTTTACAGTCAAACTTAGAAAACCATGATTCGTTCTCGCATGTGATTGGTCAGAACACGATGTTTAACATTCCAGACATATTTTAGGTGCTCACGGTTTTCTTAGTTTGACTGTAACTTCTATTTTTGGATACGATGTTTTTCCATTTCAGATTATTTGTCTTTACTTGAGCACTATTTATTAAATATTGAACATTGCATACTAAATATTAATACTAAACGTTATGTAGAAAGAGAATAAGACTGGCTGTTACAGCCATGCTGGTGGTAATTGCCCTATTTCGCTATGACGTCTCACTGCTTGTTTACGTGGGGGATAGAATCGCCAAATCCAAAAGAAAATTCAACAAAATTTGCTCCTAGCGAAACAGTTTAATCTAAAATGGCCTGGTTTTCAGATATAATATGTGTTGATATGTACTAAAAAATTTTCTGATCGTTTGCTGGCTATTCTACGTCTCTCGTGGATTGATACGGGTTTTAGAACAATTGTCGATGCAATTGCGTTGATTTGACCCCGTCCGACGACCATGATCCTTTGCGTTTAAACAATAGATTGTTTTGATGTGACGTCATAGTGAAATAGGGCAATTAAAGTGCACCTAAACCACGATAAAATACTTTTATTATTGATTCTACTTTAAGTGAATTCATAGTTGAATGGTAAAATATTTCTTGATTTGAATGTTGCGTCTATAAGTTATAAAGTTTTATACTTCTAATATCTCAATGACTGTGAAGTCACCACAGGCTTTTGAGTACATTAGTATATTATAATACGAAACACTAGTCGTTATAAAACACGAAGTTTACTATAAACATTGTGGAAACCTTGAGTGTAATGATGATACTTTTTTTGTGTGAACCAGTTAAGGTTGGTTCCTAATTTTAGATTCATCATTTTCCAAACATCGGTTCACTGGTCAAAACACAAAACATTCAGTCGAGGTTGCAAAGTTCAAATTTGAATAATCCTTTGAAAGTATCTTGGCGCCTCGCTTAACCGCTTCGTGCTTGGCCAGTTATCCAATGTATGGAAAATGATGAATTGTGTCAGTCCTTTGAAAAATCCAAGAGACCATTGGAATATGGTGAAGGAATCCTCGGCTCTTACATAATGTTTTCCCATTTCAGACACAGTGTCATTCCCTAGAGTATCATTTCTTTGTTTAAGGTTTGCGCTCGGTTGCACATAAGAAGACACATGAATATGAATACAACTCAAACAAAGAATATTATTCTCAAGGGAATCACGTGGTCTGAAATGGGACAACATTACGCTCGAGCGCTCCAGAGCCGAGGAGGTTACCGTGCATCTTATTGAGGCGATTACACTGTAACTATTGTAACCGGGGCCAATTGCACCAGTTAGACAAGATTAGACAAGAGAACCAATTAAAATGCAGAATGAAAACAATACATTCAAACTTTGGGTAGTGGAGCCAATCAGAATCCTAGAGACTGCACGAGAATTGTAATTTGACCATGTGTTACGTGTAAACAACTAGATTCACCATTTTCCATACATCGGTTCACTGGTCAAACACAAAGCATTCAGTCGAGGTTGCAAGGTTCAAATTTGCATAATCCTTTGAAAGTACCTTGGCGCCTGGCTTGAGCGCTTTGTGTTTGACCAGTGAACCGATGTATGGAAAATGGTGAATATATAGCCATCATCGTGGGAATAAAAAGATATGTCGAAAGGCTATTGTTTTCTGCTGCTTTCTGATTGGTTCCACTACCCAACTTTGGAATGTATTGTTTTTATTCTAGAATTTGATTGGTTCTCGCTGTTCAAGTGACCCCGGTTATGGTAGTCGTACTGTAACGCTGTTGAGCGAGGGGGAAAAAATCACGATATACTATTGCGATTGCTTGTGCACCATCAATAATAGAGTCATTACTCAATCGTAGAATACTCGGGCTCAGTCGGCCTTGGTGGTGGCGATGGTGGCGGTCCATTGGAGTTGTCGTCCTCATTCTCGCAGTCGACATTATCGTAGATGTCTTGTTGCTCGGGGGTTCGGATGTTTTCAGGCGAGTCAGTGACATTATCGTAGAGAGGCGGAGACTCGAAGTTTTTCTGCGATAAAGCGTCGTTGGATTCTTCAATGCCTTCTTTTTCCAGGCTGAGATGTGATGCCGAATGAGGAATGTCGAGGGTTGACTTTTCGAATCCTTCGTTCTCCTGCCCATCCTCCGAGTCCGAGTCCGAGTCTTCGTCTAGGATTAGCCTTGGTGCTTCTTCCATCCCTGTATCAGTCGGTCGGGCGAGCATGCCCGGTAGATACGAAGTGTGAGCCCAGTCGTAGTTTGTAAGACTTCTCTCATTGATTTTTGGCATCTCTTCATTAGTCATGTCGAAGTTTGTCGTGGGAAAGGGTTGAGCTGTTGGCGCTGCTGGTTCCATATCTGCGACAAACATAAAATGGATATTCGAGTTTAGCATAACTTTTGACTTGAAAACAGAGTTTCGCGCGCTGTGATTGGTCGAGCGACCAGTAATTCTGAGATGATAATGATTACAACGGGGATAGGTTGCTATCAATAGACGTCACTTCCGGTAATAGCTCTTTTTTGATGGCTTGTAGAATCCTGGAGGTTGTTGAGAGAATCCTTTTCGTATCCAAGCAGAGAGCGCCAAAAACTATTTTGTTGAAGAAAGGCTTTTTTACAAGGCTAAAATCTTGTTATTCAGAAAGTTTAATTGTTTGGAAGTGGAGATGACGGATGGAAGTGGTGGAATCAAAGTGTTAACCCAAAGCAAAAATTTTATTCGAAAATGATGTTTAGGCCTTCATTTGGTTATTTCCCATATATCTTCTATAAAAAAGCCTGACAAAGCAACATTCTAACGCAAATGCAACAAAACATCTTTGTACATTTGAAAATACCGCTTCAAACAGGCATTTTATCATAGTACATCAGTTTCTAACTGTTTAAAATAGGTTTTGAGTTTTAACCCAAAACGAAAATTGGGATCAAAACTCATACGAAAGTCTAGTTTTTGGCGCTTTTTGACATTATTGCATTGTATTGGAAAAAAAATTTCCTCTTAAAATGTAGTGTAGCAGAGGTGGCGCGCGTCGACTTTGAGGTTCATTGTGTGTTCATGGACCCGACCCTCTTTAGTTCCGTTGCTATGTCCCACAAGTTCAACAAATTAGCAAAAATATCTTATAATTTAAAACTAAATAATTGAATGGAAAAAAAAACAGATATAATATAATGTTATATTTAAAATTTATAATCTAAGTTTTTATATAATCTAAGTTTGTAAAATGGTTGTATGAGAATAAATAAACAGTCTAAATAGTCTAAACAAAGTGATTGGTTCGTTTTCTAAGCCAGAACTATGGATTATTTTCTTCTCGAAAATTAGCACTATCGGGAAGTGGAGGTTTGGGCTAGAAAAGTGTGCGCCAGCTAAAGAACACAAATTAGGGCTAACAGTCGTTCTCAATAGCATGCGCGGAATCATGCATGCATAGTTGCGACAAAAGATTTGTTGGACGTCAATCAAGGCGTTTCCATGACATTGCGTAGTCACGTGCGCTGGATTCAGCGGGTGCTATAGACCCCTTGCAGCACGTTGGAATGCAGCTCAGTTTGGAGTAAATAACAATGGAAAAAAGTTTTACTATTTGTAACCCCATAAATAGTTATTATTATGAAGATGAAGATGTTGATAATGATGATAATGATGATGATAATGATGATGAAGATGTTGATAATGATGATAATGATGATGATAATGATGATGATGATAATGGTGATGATGATGATGATAATGATGATGATGATAGTGATGATGATGATAATAATGATGATGATGATGATGATAATGATGATGAAGATGTTGATAATGATGATAATGATGATGATAATGATGATGAAGATGTTGATAATAATGATAATGATGATGATAATGATGATGATGATGATGGTGATGATGATAATGATAATGATGATGATGATAGTGATGATGATAATGATAATGATGATGATGATAGTGATGATGATGATGATAATAATGATGATGGTGATGATGATAATGGTGATTAACTTCTTACCTGTCATTGGAATATCATTCCCTTCCATTCCCTTCTGTTGCTTTGCTCTCATCTTTTCTTCGTATTCTTTTATCGTCATGCTGTTGTACTCAGTATATTTTTCCTTTCTCAAATACCACGAATGAATAATACAAGTACAACACACACACAACACGATACAAGCGATGCCTAGCGCTATGGCAGCCATGATAGGAGTATAATCAAACACTAGCTCGTACCGCTTAGCGGTTGTTGGAGGAATAGTCGGCTGTGGAGGCGCATAAACGGTGACATTACCGGAAGCATATCCCACATGAGCTTGGATTGCCTTGAATGTTGTACCATCAGGGAGTGAAATATAAAAGTTTGAAGTTGTAATTGTCCCAATATTACTTATATTGTATTGGACAGTGGACGGATCAAGTTGATTGATGAAGAATGTCAAGATGATGCTGCCGCACTTGACTTTAAGGTCTACGATTTGACTTTGTCGTACACGTAATGCCTCTAATAGTTTTGCCTTGGCCGCTGTGCGAAAGGGCTGCTCGTTTTTGGTGCCAACTATATTGTTGCAGTCTCCTTCCAGTTTCAAGGACGCATAAACTGCACCTAAGATGCAAAACGATAATGTTTATTACAAGAATGGAGAATATGATATAAAAGTCAAAAACATTATTATCAAAGCAGCCAAAATTCCCAAATCTAAATAGTAAGGTTGATTTTTGATTTATTCTACGGTTAGGTTAATCATCCCTGTGCTACGCACCGTACAGTGGAGTCAACACTTCCACAACATTTTGACAACTTCTTGACAAGTTCACCGCTAATGCAATAGCGCAGCACAACCGTGACGTCATAAAAACGAAGACAAAGGCGAAATTCGGACAAACAAACTTACAAGTTTACTTTCAGCAGATAATTTTCACAGCCGATCGCAGTTGATCTTAGTTTACATGGGTTATTATTGTAACTTTAAGTAAATATAATAAAATGGGTTCGTATAATCCTCTTAGCGGTTAAATAAAATGCAATGCTTGTCCGAATCTTTAAGCTATTTTTAGAATCAGTGCGCTGCGCTATTAGGTATCAGCGCTTCACTTAGAAATTTTTTTACGTGGTGTTGGTTCTGGTGGAGTCTCCCTCGCATCCGTTTTTAGTATCGGTCGTCACGCAACGCTTCCTCCCCACGGACTGAGGGAGCGTTGCGTGACGACCGACACTAAAAACGGATGCGAGGGAGACTAGTTCTGGTGGTGGTTAGGGATGTCGATTGTGATGTTACACATGTTAACTGATAAATTTTACTTATTACTCTTATTATTAAACTTATTACATGGAGTTAATTGCTAAGGGAACGACGATGGCGTGGTATGGTACGGACGGCTCAGTACAGCGGTGTAAAAAGAAATTGTTGGAGAATAAAGACGATAACTAATTTTTGTGACCGGACATATTTAGCCTGCGTCACATCCGGAATTTAAATAGACGGTATTTACGAAGAAAATTCCGGATGTGACGCAGGCTAGACATATTCGACTATTCAAGTCGGGTTTTGGAGCTAGGTTAAACTTTAATTCTATGAAGAAGTTCGAAGTTAAATTACCTGAAGTGTCAGCACTCCTTGCGGTTGTTGTTCCTTGGCCTCCACTGCTTCCTCCCGAGGATGCGGTGGTGGATCCACTGTCTCCACTACTTCCTCCCGAGGATGGGGTGGTCGATCCACTGCCTCCGCTACTTCCTCCCGAGGATGCGGTGGTGGATCCACTGCCTCCACTATTTCCTCCCGAGGATGCGGTGGTCGATCCACTGCCTCCACTACTTCCTCCCGAAGGTGCGGTAGTACTGCTCGAGCCTCCGGGTGCTACCGTCGTAGGGCTATTACCTAGAGGATAGTTCATGTCTGTCGTAGAGAAAGCTACGCAAACTGATCCAAGGCGAGTGCAGTTACATTGCGCCACGTATGGTTTACTATTGGAACTTTGCGGGAGAATGGTCAAATTACAGAATGATCCATCCCAACGCCCAGCATCGTGTTGCCACACCGAACACTGAAAGAATAAGATGATGGATTTTTATTTTATCTATAAACAAATTAACTGGAATTCGAACTCCAGAAATAAGGTCAATTGGAGATATGGAATTTTAAAAAAATGAGAAGTGTTGTTGTTCATACATTACTTTGCGTAGCTTTCTTCACGACATACATGAACAACCCTCTAGGTTACAGCCCTACCGAAATAACCGAACAGAGCGGGAAAGTGGATTACCTTAATCGGAAGACAGAGTTTTTCTGAAACTTTTTCATCGGAATGATGCACACTATTTGTTTTTTCCAACCAAAATTTCCGGGTTTTGCGGGTAAATGGTAAGCACCCCTTTTAACGTCTCTGAATGAGACGGGATCGCCATTTTACGTAGTTATCTGAGTCACGGCAAAGGCCTAACTATTTTCTTAGATGAAACTCAGCACTTTCTAGACAGGTAACCTTAAGACATTGAGTATTAGTCCAACCGTGGCTTGAGCTAGCTCCCGCACAACACCGGTGACCAACCAGCTGAGCAAACAGGGAGTGTTTCGTGAATTTTGAATAAATACTTTGATTTTCTCGATTTTTCAATCACAAATGAAGCTAGCCCGCTTTATCAAAGACCATTCATTTAACAACAGCTGCTACTTTCTTCTTACCTTATAGTCAGAGCTGTCTGTTTTCGACCCGTTTGCGTCAAACTCAATCTCGACCAACATGGCTTCTCCGGAACTGCTCACTTGAACTAGCTGAGCAGTTTTGGGGTTGAACGTCTGAACATGAATCACGTGAGATCTACAGCCAGTAGAATAGTTGGAAATTAGATCTTTGGGCATGCGCACTGAGCCGATGCATACACCATCGCAGATATCGTTGTCCTGCGAGCAGTTCCAATGACTGTTTTTCTCTAAGAGACTCTTTGTAATTCTGTACTTTGCAACCCCAGAGCAGCCTTCACAAGGAACGTCACTTAGCGTACTGTCGGTTTCGTTGCATGCTTTTCTTTGCACGTGGAGCCCGGCAAGTTTCGAGACCGCTTGTGCTGGAGCTGTTCCAACTGTCAGATTCTTGCAAACTGTATGGATTAAGCTCTTTGCAGCAGTCAGGAATTGGCGCTTTTTCGACATGCTGGTGTCGTTGTAGGAGTTGACAGCAAACTGTCCTTCATATCCTTTCAGTTCGTCACTGGCCTGGAAAAAAAAAAAACCGCCCCGGAAAATTTAATAATATATCGGCGGCTGCATGCATTGTGCTATAGGCTACCATGCAAAATCTTCAGACTCAGACCGAATCGTGAACCATGCATGCATCATCCAAGCGTAGACGGGATTAAACCCCCTACCTCCCTACAGCTACATACAGCTTACAAAATGTATTACTTCTAAGGGAACTGCAAGGTTTACAAGACTGACTCATTTTTTGATCGGTACTTAGTTCTTAGTTCTGTAAAAAACTGCGACAAAATCTAGTGTTTTTTTCTGCGATCAGGTCACTAAATTATGCAATAATTCTAGCAAAATTATTCGTTCTGTGAGATGTAGCAGCCTAGCAATAAACTTAAAGTGCACATGAACCCTTCGACAATACTTTCAGTACTGATTCTACAGGAAGTAACTAGTTGAATGGTAAAATATGTCTTGATTCATTGATGGATGAGTATTTAATTAAGTTATGACAAGAGAGCATAAATAAGAGAGGGAAACTTCTTAATGGCTCCATGTAAATTCCCGGTTGGGCTATTTTTAGTAACCTGCTGGAGTTTATATTTCGCCTTACCCTACTCCCCTTGCGTCATCAACTTGCGCGCGTGCTTTTTCCGTTTATTGTTTTGATCACAGGGGGCACGGGGGGGGGGGGGGGGGGACGACGTATCTTTCATTGTTATCATATTAATTACCCCTGTACATAATATAAGTAAGCTTAAACCCGCGCTTAAGATAGCGTGCGCTGCAATGCACGCTATTAGACCTAACGATTGCTTGACGGCCACGCTCTGCCTTAGACTGACGGTTCCAGCTGCTTGGCGTACTATTATCTGCCCGGGCGCGCGCTCTTTAAAAACCCTCAGAAAAAACCTTCAGGAAAATGGCGTGAGCAGGGCCATACGGCTTGCGAGCAGACGAATCCGTACGGCCCTGCTCGAAACCAGCTTTCTCTTTTTTAGCTTTTATTTACTATTTCTTTCTTACTTTTATTTTGTTATTTTTCTTTTCGTGAGGGTCATATGATAAAATCCTTATTAACTGAGTTAGGTCGCGCCGCTTTCGGTCATTTGAACGAAACTCGCTGCGCTCGGTCCGTACGGCATCACCTCGAGCCAAATATTTTCCCGTCAGGCTCTCCCACTCAGTCAATAAGTACATAGTACTAGAGTGAAGTCATTAAACCCGTGAAATAGATATTAGACTATAAATACACTTTAGTAGACCCTAATTTCATTGTTTTCTTTTGTGTCTATTTGACTATTACAAATTGACTATTAATTTTTATTTCACGGGTTAAATGCCTTCGCTCTAGTTGTAAAGCTAATAATTGAAAGTAAAATAAATAAAAATTAATGAAGCCTGGGGTTATGTTACAGTCATTAACATATTGGAAGTATAAACCTTCATAACAGACCAAAAATTCAAACAAGCTTACTGTGTTTCGACTAAATCAATAAGCCCCCCCCCCCCCTCTCAATTAAGCCCCCTCTCTCCAATAAGCCCCCCTTCAAATGTGCCTGAAATAAATAAGCCCCCCGGGGGGCTAAATAGAGGATTTACGGTATGTAGAATCAATACTGAAAGTATTGTATCAGGGTTTCGGTGCACTTTAAATTAGCATTAGGCACGCACCCTAACTATACGCGCGATAGAAGCTAATATAAGTAAGTATTTATATTCATTTATTAATTTTTTGAAAAAATAAAATTTATATTTCCAAACCTGTTGTGGTGTTTTTGAACCAGCAATGCAAGGACCTTGCACAATTTCTCTTCTCTTTCTTATCAAATGTTTACATCCTTCCTGTAATAAATAATGAATAAAAAACATCGGGATATAAAGAGTGCTGTCATTGGTTGATTAATACAAATAAAAATGTTGACGTCATGCATAACACGTCAATACTACTCATTAAGCAACCGCTAATAACAACAAGCAAATAGGAAGTTTGAGGAAGTTACTTCTAGTAGGTTCGGCTCGAAAAGCATATGCGGACTTAAGTTGTGTTAAAATTTGGCAGTGCATAAAGAGCTGATACAACTTTTCCTTTTAAAAGCAAAGAAACCTTTATTTTACATAAATGTATTATTTTCTCGAGATTTTTGAGAGGGATTTTTATTATTTTTATTATTTTCTTTGTGAAAAGTGATTACAAAGTATTAAGAGAAATTCTCCCACCCCGTGACACTGTAAACTTGTTAAACTGTAAGACAAGTTTGATAAACTTGATACGTTTTGAAAGTGAAAACAAGAGAGTCAATATTCCTAGCGAAAACAAGGTTGACACACTCATGCAAAGTCCTAGATAAACTTTGATAAGGTTGAACGTAAAAAAGATATTCAATTCTAGCGAAATAATATAACTTATTATCTTAGTTTTTTTGTCTATAGTTTTAAAACTCTCCCATATATAGTTTCTTTCATCCTAGATTGTTCCTTATTTTTCTTTATTTTTCTCTTCCTTGCTTGCTTCCTTTTAGTTTATTGCTTGCTTCGTTCCTTGCTTGCTTCGTTCCTTGCTTGCTTCGTTCCTTGCTTGCTTCGTTCCTTGCTTGCTTCGTTCCTTGCTTGCTTCGTTCCTTGCTTGCTTCGTTCCTTGCTTGCTTCGTTCCTTCAGATTGCTTCGTTCATTGCTTGCTTAGCTTTGGTCCTTTTTTTGCTTCCGTCTTCCCTGATTCCTGCTTATATTAATCAGGATTTCTCCTTTTCGTACTTCTTTGCTTCCTTGCTTCCTTGCTTCCTTGCTTCCTTGTTTCCTTGCTTCATCGTTTCCTTGCTTCCTTGCTTCCTTGCTTCCTTGCTTCCTTGCTTCCTTGCTTCCTTGCTTCCTTGCTTCCTTGCTTCCTTGCTTCCTTGCTTCATTGTTTCCTTGCTTCCTTGTTTCCTTTCCGCCGTGTAAAAATGTACCAAGTATATTGAAGTTTCAGACGAAGGAATAACGTCCAAACGTCACAAGTCATTTTACACGGCGTTCAAGTTTCCTTCTAATTTACTTATCTGAATAGTACGTGGACGACTTCGAGCGGAATTGTGCTAACTGTCTCAAGGCTGTAGACAGATTCTAAAAAACGTTACAGTTGTGCAACCGCTTCGTCTTCTAAACCTCAAGTTTCAGGAGAAATGTCAAGATCGTTGTTTCAAATGTGCTAAGAAACAAAGAAGAGTTAGTTTATCTTACCTGGTCTTCATGGCATACTTCGCTTGCTTTTACTGAAGTTCCTAAAAAAAGAAAATCGTGTCAAGAAAACGTAATATGATCGTGACTTCGGTATATTGCAAAATTTTGTCAAATTAAAAATTTTCTGAAAAGATGCTTAGATTTAAATCGAAGCCCTCTTTCGTGTTATATTATATTTTTGTCAGTTTTTTCTTTCACGATTTTTTTAATTACTTTTATTGTGGATTAGTTTTGAGAACTGATGAATTTTTATCTTCGAGTCATACTTTCAAGCATCACATATTATAATTTAAAATTCTGTATTATCGTTTGTCATCCTTTTTTTTGAAAGTTTTTAACCATTCGAGAAGTAGGAAAAAAATTATTCAAAACTTACCCAAAGCGATAGCAATGACGATTAAAAAGCGAATAGTTTCCATAACTTGAAGAACTCCACTCGGTTTCTTGAATAACGTTCTTGTTAAAATAAGTTGCCAAACTGCATAAATAGAGCTTGGAAATGAGATGAACTGACCTTTCGAAATCATGCATAATAGATGAAGCTATTAGATAGCCTGTTCGCCATGGTGAATTTACAATAGAATTGGCTATCAGGCAATTCCTCTCTTTCAATAGCTGCATATGCACAAAGAGATGACGATATTGGTAATTTTCCTTTATCAACACCTGCCTTGTTCGAAAAGGCTTTATCTGGCGAACTTAATTGTGACTGCCGGATTTTCAAAACTATCGATAACTATACCAAAATTCTAGTGCTTACGGTTCTAAAATTCAAGTGCTTAAATTTTCAAAGTTTTGACAAATTCTTCTGTTTTCGTTCCCCTTCTGTATTTTTTTTTTTGAAATGCCAAAAATTGCGTTAAAATATTTATTAAGAAATATCAAAAAATTAAAGAAAATGAGGGGAAAAAAATCTCCATAAGTACTAGCTATATTTACTGGCAAATTTCAAAGAAACTTTTCTTTCTTTTTTCTTTCTTATCTTTTTCAACTTAAAAGTTTTAGAACTAAAGCGATACGACTTCAATTATTTGTATTCATTTTCAGGTTTTAAAATGTTTGTTTATTTATTTGTTTATTTGATAGCAATAACATTAGCATTATTGCTATTGGTATCTTATTCTGTATTTCTTTTTATTCGACTGGACTGGCCGAGTTCGACTGAAGTTATATTAGTTTAGGTCGCCTAATGCGAGCCGGGTTCGATTCCAGGACTCGGTGTCGTATGTGACTCGAGTTCATGTTAGTTTTTTCTCTCCTGCGCCGGCCTCGAAGGCTTTTCCTTTGGATTCTCTTTTTTTCTACCTGCGCAAAAGAAGGGCCACAAGTTTGTTACCCTAAAATAAGCAGTTTTTTAAGTCGTGACTTTCTTGCACCATCATACAAAGCAAAATTAAAGGGAAATAATCGGTCGTCAAATTAACGGCTTAGATTAATTCTCAAATTTTTATAGATATTGTGAAACAACCACTGGGTTGATCAAAGCCACAGAACAGCAAATTGAAAGATTGAATTGGAGTTAAAAGCGGTTAGGTTTTGTCAGGAGAGAGGAAAACCAGTGAGAGAATCAACAATCCTCTAATCGAGGGAGCGACCTAACAAACTGAATATATTAAAATAGTTGGGAAATTCGGCACTAGCTTCAGTCAAGTTGTTGACATTCGGTCTTGACGCGAAACAGCTAGATTCAATAGCATTGTAGGTGGCCAATTCAAGAGAAAATTAGAAACGGTATATATTTTGGCATTCGCATGGAAACATGTACAACGTAACGCATGCTTGGAAACATGTATCAACGTAACGCATGCTTGGAAGTAAGTCTCGTACGTCCACCGAGACATTTGCATATGAAAAATTAGTGTCGAATGTCTTGATCCGCTCTCATATAGTTTGGAAAATATGAAAATTTAACATTGAAACTTGCAATTGCCTGAAAAATAATGGAATTTACAAAAAGGTTAGCTTTTCTTAAAGCAATTTTTCTTTGGGACCCCGTGTTGGAGCTCGGCTCTGTGTGGTTTCCCTTGCCCATAAGGCGAAGTTTACAAGATAAAAATAAAATAAAATAAAAATAAAACATATATTCCAATTCGATCTGTGAGTTACTTTACTGCCCTGACTTAGATCAGCTCAGAGGTTGTTTCAGAGTTTGATCTATGTTAGCCGTGCCCTAACTTAGATCAGCCCAGAGGTTGCTTTGAGGTTCGATCTGTAAGTTAGCCGTGCCCTGACTTAGGTCAGCCCAGAGGTTGCTTCAGGGTTCAATCTGTGAGTTAACCGTGCCCTGACTTAGATCAGCCCAGAGGTTGTTTCAGGGTTCGATCTGTGAGTTAGCCATGCCCTGGCTTAGATCAGCCCAGAGGTTGTTTCAGGGTTCAATCTGTGAGTTAGCCATGCCCTGACTTAGATCAGCGCAGAGGTTGTTTCAGGGTTTGATCTGTGAGTTAACCGTGCCCTGACTTAGATCAGCCCAGAGGTCGTTTCAGGGTTCGATCTGTGAGTTAGCCGTGCCCTGACTTAGATAGCCCAGAGGTTGTTTCAGGGTTCGATCTGTAAGTTAGCCATGTCGACTTAGGTCAGCCCAGAGTTGTTTTAGGATTCAATCTGTGAGCTAACCGTGCCCTGACATAGATAATTTGGGATTAAAATGTGGGTTATCCGTGCCCTGACATAGATCATCCCAGAGGTTGTATCAGGATATTTTTTTATATTTTTATCTGAATATATCTGAATTACCACTAGAATATTTCGTCAATATTCATTTATTTGTTCATTTTTGCCTTAAATTGAATAAGCACATTAATGCTTCGCCAAAAGGTTTAAAGCATAGTACCCTCTTTATCATACATCTCATACTAGAGTACAAACACTGTATCCATGAAACAGTACTAAATAGCTAGAACTGATTTGTACTAAATGTCATGCAGGGATGAAACAACATGAAGAAATGCCCCTTTTTATACCAATCTCGTAGTTGAATGGGCCACCCTGGTTAAATAAAGTTTACATTTACTTTAACAACAGAAAACTATGGACATTGAAGATTTTGTAGAGATATTTCATTTGGCTAGTGCAAACAGTTGCATATTCAGTGACTAACAGTCAAAAGTGAAATAAAATAATATGCACTAAATTAGAGTTTCGCTGTAACAGACAACATGAGGCAATCTGACCGGACCAATGGAAGGGTATCTGTCTTTAAAGAGGTGTCCACCTTACAGGGGTGTCTGCCTTAAGCGAGTTTCGCTGTAACAAAAAAAATACTGATGGGGCAATCTGATCGGTATAAGGGAAGGGTGTCTTCCTAAGAGGGTCCACCTTACAGGGGTGTCTGCCTTAAGCGAGTTTCGCTGTAACAAAAAAAAATACTGATGGGGCAATCTGATCGGTATAAGGGAAGGGTGTCCTCCTAAGAGTGTCCACCTTACATGGGGTGTCTGCCTTGAGCGAGTTTCGCTGTAACAAAAAAAATACTGATGGGGCAATCTGATTGGTATAAGGGAAGGGTGTCCTCCTAAGAGTGTCCACCTTACAGGGGTGTCTGCCTTAAGCGAGTTTCGCTGTAACAAAAAAAAAAAAAAAAATATGGGGCAATCTGATCGGTTATAAGGGAAGGGTGTCTGCCTAAGAAATTTCCACCTTACAGGGGTGTCTGCCTTAAGCGAGTTTCGCTGTAACAAAAAAAAAAAAAAAAAAAAGGGTCAATCTGATCGGTATATGGGAAGGGTGTCTGCCTAAGAAGTGTATCGAGGGAGTTCCCAGCACTATGTATTAAGGTTAATGTTTTTTCACGGGCCAAGTAAAACCATTTTACTATTTAGTGGGAAAAAAGTTAGTACTGGTTCACGAATTTATAGCATTTTAGTTTTAATCTTCAAGAAACCTTGTAAATATTATAGATAAAATATCGAATCGCTTATTTTATTTTATTATTTTACTTTAATTTCAATGAAAAAGCACCACCACTGCTCATGTTTCATTGTTTGGTGCCTTAGACTGTAGACTTATTAAAGGCTTGAGGCGTAATAGAGGAAATAGAGTATATCATATTCTTCGTTTGCACGTTACGTCATCGCGGCCATGTTGGTACCATTTAACAAAATATTTCTCATCTATTGTTAACGGTACCATAATTGCCGCCATGCTATTGTCTTTTAACTCTCCTGGGAATACTTGCAACCCATCAATACATATTTAAAAAAATGTATATACTCAATTGAAGAATGGTTGTCGGGATCAGAAACAAAAAACATAGAAGCTAAGACCGAAATGGCACATGGGAAGTACGTTAATTAGATGCATGCTGTGACCGGCGACCCGTGGCATTATCCACTGTTTTTAATACGCGTTTGGCATTCTAAACCGACTGCATGGATGGCGCAAATGAATAAATTATAATATAATTATGTTATTTCCCATGTGCCATTTCGGTCTCAGCTTTTATGTTTTATGTTTCTGAACCCGAAAACAATTCTTCAATTGAGTGTGTGTGTGATATACTGTATTTCCTCTATAATGCCTAAAGCCTTTAATAAGCCTGCAGTCTTAGGCACCAAACAAAAAAACATGAGCGGTGGTGGTGCTTTTCCATTGGCAGACCTTTGAAAATCATTTCATCAGTCGAGATTATAAAGACAAATAAAAATAATCAATAATAATCAAAGATCAGAAAAATGTATTAAGCCCCAGCCTGTAGTAAGCCCTCCCTTATAATAGACAAAGAAATAACGAAAATAAATAAGCACCTAATGGGCTAAATAGAGGAAATACGGTACTACTGCTTTTATTGAAACAACCCTCCCCATAAAATAAAAATAGCCAATATGATGCGACAGAATCCATGAACAATAACCTAGCATTACACCGCTGGATTGCATGAGATTAGTTTGAAAGGGCGAACCTAGTCAGCACTAAATCTTACCTTTACTTTTATATTAGGGATCCCAGCCATTTTGAAAATCAAGATTCCCTGACTTTTCCCTGACTAAATAACAGTTTTCACTGGCCTTGTTGAGCTGCATGGGCAAGCATGGGCCACATGCCTAACTTTTACCTAGGCCCCGCTCTTATCATATTGCACAGGATACCCAACGTAATTAAACAGTCCAACATAAATGATACCAAATACTTCAAAAAATTATTTTTCATTACTTGAAAAGATTTATCAGTCTATTCGAAAATTGCAAGCAGCATGAGTATCACACGGATATTCATAGTTAACTTTAAACAAAATTCCCTGACTTTTCCCTGACCCATGGAAACCCGGTATAAGATGCTGTAAGTAGACTCGTGTGGTATCTCAAACTACTTAATGATGGTAAGAACGCCCTCCTCTGTCATCCATCATGGCGGAAAATGATCACGTCATCCGCAACAGCAAATTTGTTTTGAAGTGAAATTTTGAAAACATCCTAAATATGTAAATTATGTAGAAAATATGTGGCTATAATTTTATGCTTTCCGACGATATCTTGAAAAAACTTTGATTGACGGCTACTAAAACCCGTATTTCGTCGCGGCGACAAATCGTAAGATACTTTTACTATATTTTTTGTGAAGTCCACCCTCATTGTTTAGTGGCCACTCAAGTGAAGTGGAGAAAATGTATATTGGAAAAGCAATGCTTGAAATTTGAATAGGTCAATCATTAAGAAAAAAAGCGTTACAATATTTTCATCGTTGTATTAGACCTTTTTAGCTTGGGAGTAATGTTGTCCCATTTCGGACCACGTCTCATTCCCTAGAGTAACATTTCTTTTTTTAACGGTTGTGCATGAGAAGTCACATGGATATAGATACAACTCAAACTAAGAATCTTCTTCTAAAGAGAATGACACGTGGTCAAATGGGAAAGTATTACTTCCAACCTTAACAGGTCTAATTAAACCTTCATTCCATCACTCTTGCCTTACTCATTCATGAAAAAGGTTACTTGATCTTATCTGGGTAAATTAGAAGAGGTACGGGCTATCTAGGTTGGCCCTGCCAGAGGCAACGCCACCATCTTGATGTTCAATGCTCTTCGTGCGCATCAAATGTCCTACTTCTTTGCTGACCAGTACTTTGTCTCCAAGGCTTAAAATAACAACATTAAAAATATTAATATCCATAGATATAATAATATAGATTTCAGTATAGATATAACGTATATTTTACAACAATCACTTCAGTAAGGGGCTCGTTCCACACGCACTAACTACGTAAACTATATTTAGACACAAGAAACAAGAAACAAGACACAAGACACAAGACACAAGACACAAGACAATGACACCACACACCACACACAAGACACAAGACACCAGACAATGACACAAGACACAAGACAATGACACAAGACACAAGACAATGACACAAGACACCAGAGACAAGACACAAGTCACAAGACACAAGATACAAGTCACAAGTCACAAGACACAAAAAACAGCACCCATCTTTAGTTTTGATTACAACATAGTTAGGATAGTACGCGCGTGCTGATTGGTCGAAAACTGTGCTTTATTAGTGAACGGAGCACAGTGCTGACGCCATATGCGCGCGCGAAGTGCTGCTAGACCCTGCGACCGTCTTTCTTTTTGCGTAAATAAACTTATCAGTCGGCTAAGCATCTGATAAGACTATGTATTTTTTACGGGGTATTTATACAAGTGACGAGTAAAAATGTCGGTACAGCCGTATCAGATGTTTAGGCTACTGATAAGTTGTTTATCATTTAATTCTGCAAAGAAATGCTCAAACTCTCTGAGAAGTGAGACAATAGGAGTGCTGATACTTAGTTCTGCCATGGTAATATGACGTGAAAATTTCAGGAAAAAAGTTTTAATTATCTTGACTTTTTTTCCGCAATCATCAATAATATAATAAAATTTGGTCGCATTTTATTATTCAGATACTTCACCGTGATTGGATAATTTGTGAAAAGATTGTTTGGTGGCCTTGGTTCGAGTAGTGAGTGACTCTCACTATAAACATTTCTCATATATCTCTTTACTAAGCAAACATTTGCAGTGCAAATCGAAAAACCGAGGGCACCTAGAAAATTCTAGGAATGTTCTGTTCTTCTTTGGCCAATCAGAATTGTATTTCTAGGCCACAAGATAACGGAAAGATAACAATAACGCTTCTGATTGGCTGATTAAACATTCTTGAAATATTTCTAGGTGCCCACGGTTTTTCGATTTGCAGTGTGACAATTTTGCAGGCTCAAAGACAACAAACGTTGATGGCAGACAAGGATCACGTGACCTGTCTAAGCTCATACTTTACCTTATTAGTACGCCAAATATCCCCAATTCACTGATGACGTCAGTCAACACAGGTTTTTCGAGTTCAGGGCGAATGATGTAGTTCTTGAAGGATGGAGGTCGTATTTTGTCCATGAGGATGTACTGGGATCGCTCATGTGCATTTTTCATCTTGTTCAAAGTAGTCTTGATATCATCGCCATAAAAATTGTTCCCTGAAAAAAATAATTTTTATTTTCAGATACCAGAGTCTGAAATGTTTAGCAATTTTACGATTCTGACAAACATTTTAAATTGAAGAGCAAACGACCCTTTCTGGTCTTTATCTCTGAGACAACAAGTAGTCTTTAGTCGTGAAAGAAAAGCTGATGAATATGGCGATGATGTTGATGATGAAGGTGATGATGTATGTAGTATTGATGGTGGTGGTGATGATGATGATGGAGGTGATGATGATAATGTTTATTATCATGAAAATAAGTTTAAAAAATCCCAACCCTACTAAATACAGCCAAACAGAATGCAGATGGAATCAAATCTAGTATAATACCTCCTCCTTCTCTTTGTGGCTTCAGTACGTACTTCTCAGGGTCTTGTAAGGCCATCTTGACCGTCTGTTCCCCTTCAGGTCCCTGGATTGGAAGGTACTAAATCAGTCTACGAACAGCAACAAACATATCTTTTCTCTAGCGTACAAAGCAAGCACCCTCCTCTTCCTAAAATACAAAACCACATATACACCCCTCTCCAATAGGTGGATGTAATGTACTTATTTCGATAGACACTTGCAGCTCGTCGGAATACAGCTCGATTTGGAGAAAATAACAATAGGTTTTTCAATTCTAAAGAGATTGAAATGGTATTGTTTTGACCTCCAAAATGAGCTGCTTTGACGTCACATAAAATCAGGATTATGTGAAACCTCGTTCCCAGTGCCCTCTCACAAGAAGGAATTACCACTTGTCACCTGTTTCAATTTCTCTCCGCGCACGTGAGAGGGCACTGGGAACGAGGTTGATCAGATCAAACAAGTAACAATTTTTTTTATGGCAATTACTGCTTGATGATACTCACAGGGTGTAAAACTGTAACTGATAAAACATCTCAAGTGCATCAATAGTTAACCAGCGGTTCAAATGTATCTACTCATAATCCTTACCGGTCTCAGCTTTATAGCATTTGAGGAGGTTAAATTTGTCTTAAATCAAAGGTCTCAATGAGACGACTCACGAATATGTTAATAAGCGATGGTAAAACCAATAGAAAGGGGATATGTTGTAAAGAAATAGAGGATATTACATGGGCGCGCGGAGATACGAAATTTATCTTCTAGTGTTGAAAAGATCTCTCACGAGTGAGCGCAGCTCACTCGTGAGAGATTTTCAACACGAGAAGATAAAATTCGTATCTTCAAGCGGCCATGTAATTTTCTTTTTATTATATAATTATCAATGAAGTATGTTTTGGCTTTTTCAGGCAATTCTTTCCGTGTATTTTTGAATAGCCATCGCAATGGTGTTATTTTCACACGTGAAAATAACATGTTATTTTCACGTGTGAAGATATCAATTTTTCGAAATAGAGAAAAATAGATATTTCATTGGTAATTATATAATAAATATGAATAATAATGTTTACAAAAAGCAGATTTGTTGGGAAATTTAAAGAAATTTTTCGTTTGCACGTTACGTCATCGCAGCCATGTTGGTACCATTTAACAAAAGATTTCTCATTAGTATCCATTGTTAACGGTACCACAATGGCCGCCATGTTTTTGTCTTTTAACTCTCTTGGGAATGCTTGCAACCTATCAATGGTATAGTCTGGTGCAAAGGACGAACGCAAACGCAAGGAAAATTACTACGCACGAAACACGAGGCACAACAAACTGGTTTATCTGGTTTAGCTTGCAGCTTTTTATGAAAATGACTCGTAAACTGGATTATCTGGTTTCATAACACAGCGCGCAAAGCAGGCAGGAGGACTATAACCGGTTTTTATGCAAATGACTCGCAAACTGGTTTATCTGGTTTCATAACACAGCGCGCAAAGTAGGCAGGAGGACTATAACAGGTTTTTATGCAAATGACTCGTAAACTAGTTTATCTGGTTTCATAACACAACGCGCTAAGCAGACAGGATGACTATAACAGGTTTCTATGCAAATGAGCCAAGTAATAGCATAGAATCACAAACATTCCTAGGGAGCATACGCGAGTCAAAAAGTATACACCTATTTCAATAAACGTTGTCATCGCCAAAGGCGAAAGGCAATATGCGAAAAGTGATAGGAGATAGGTCATTCCAGGATCCAAGAATAGCTAGAATGACTTGTGCTTCTCCTCCTTATTCTCGTCAAGAGCATGGACCTTCGTGCTGAGACTGATTCGATGTTCTTTGTATTCAACGAAACCATTTCTACGGCGAAATGAACCTATCTTTTTCGCTTTTGGCGATGCGATACAGTCAATTCAAAAAACGTTGTCGTCGACCGGCTCAAGCCTACGCGACTGGACCGAAAGGAATATGGGTAAAAATCACTGAAGCGGTTAAATATTCGTTCTGAATTAATTGTTCCCGCTAGTAATAAGATAATAATGGCTAGAAACAATCCATCAAATGCATGTCTTTGGGTTTAGAGAAATAAAAACAAAGTAGTTATGATTCAGTTCACAATTTCGAAAATATGAAGGCATTAAAAAAACGTCTCCTTCAACACTTCCCGCTCGCCTACAAAGGTTCGTGCTGTAAACCAGGCATAACTAGTCAGATAAAATTATTGAGTCAACTCGGCTTCAATGATTGCTACCCAGAGTTCCTTTCGGTGCAGTCGCGTAGGCTTGAGTTGGTCGACGACAACATTTTTTGAATTGACTGTATTTATTGAAATAGGCGTAGAAACATTGCCGATGTTACAGTCAAAATACGTAAACCGTGAGCACATAAAATATGCCTGGAATGTTAAACATCGTGTTCTGACCAATACCATTGGTCAGAACACAAAACTCACCATTCCAGTCATTTTTTAGCTGTTCACGGTTTTCTTTACCCTGACTGTAATGTGCCAACACTTTTAACAATAGGTTTATTGGATCGTTCAGCAGACTTCAAGTTGTAATCAACCAAACAAATTATAAGAACTATTCATCGACATTCCACGATATCATGTCCATCCTAACCCAGACGTTCCTCTGAGAAAGAACCCAATCATGAAAGTATATAAGGGGATATATTCGGCTCCTTCTTTGGGTAACGGACACAGTCATTTACGTAGTTCAATAGCCACAACAAAAGACTCCAAGTTATACAATAGAACGAAGCAAACCAGAGAATACAATAGTTTTGCGGTACATGCAAAAGGACCCCCCCCCCCCCCCCACTCAAAAAAAAAAAAAAAAACCCTCCCCACCCTCAGTTCAAGTCACTGCACAAATGAAGTGGATTACCTCATCTAGCGTGTAGAGGCCTGTAAACGTTTTTTTAATTCGGCGTAAAGAAGCTTCATCCGAAATGAACCTGCAAGGGATATAAAAAGGCATTTTGTTAGAACGAGAAAGGACAAGAATAAGGAAAAGGACAAGAATGAGGACAAGGACAACTAAAAAATACCTTTCGAGGACACCAGGTTCTGCCAAGACCTGTTGGACTTTTTTGGTCCCAACAAGATGTAATGCTGCAGTTGGAGATTTGATGGCAAGAGATCTTTCTAGCAGTAGTCTTGCAGACCATTCCTACGACAAACCCAAATGAAACCAATGATAACCATATGTCAATATTAGTCAAAAAGTAGAGGGGTAGTAACAGCGCAGCGCCCTTAGAAACGAATGGAAAAGGGTGTAGGAATTTGATGTTGGTAATGTAATGTAGTCGTAACGTATATTGAGATTGGATGAATTACTGAAAGACAATGGGAAGCCATTTCAATGTTACGTCATGTCTCTCGTACGTACCGGAAGTTAGTACCGCCTGTTTCCCACTCATAAGAAAACCCCTCTACCTCTACGGCATGTTGTACCGTGTACGTACTGTAAGTTAGTACCGTACGTTTTCCACTCATAAGAAAACCACTCTACGGCATGTTGTACCGTGTACGTACTGTAAGTTAGTACCGTATGTTTCCCACCCATAAGGAAACCACTCTACGGCATGTTGTACCGTGTACGTACTGTAAGAGAGTACCGTACGTACCCCACTCATAAGGAAACCACTCTACGGCATGTTGTACAGTGTACGTACTGTAAGAAAGTACCGTACGTACCCCACTCATAAGGAAACCACTCTACGGCATGTTGTACAGTGTTCGTACTGTAAGAAAGTACCGTACGTTTCCCACTCGTAAGAAAACCACTCTACAGCACGTTGTACCGTGTACGTACTGTAAGTTAGTACCGTACGTTTCCCATTCGTAAGAAAACCAATGCAAAAAGTAACACATTCTGGAATTTACGTCATCTCATTGGCATATTGATATTTTAAATATTTATATCTTTGAAAAGAGACGACCACATACAAAAATACTGCACCATACTACTACACTGTTCACATATAATTGATTTTGAAAATAACATTTTCCCCTTGATATACATTTTAAAAAATCCATGAAAGTGAATTTTATAATAACCATAGGAACTTCACGCTTTCTGATTGGCTATTTTTATCATCAATAAGAGGACAGGTAAATAAACTCGGCTACGCCTCGTGGATCCACACTACTTTGACAATGTGATGCACAATTTATCGTCAATAAGAGGAAAGACAGATAAAAAACTGATGTTCACTTATTCTACTCACATCTTCTGAAGGGTAATTTTCAGGGGTGTATCCAGCACGGAAATATACCACAGCAACTTCATAGCCCTCCCTAATCGAAAGAAAACAGATTTATTAATTTAATTCACTCGCTATTTGTATGGTATAATAGACCCCCTGCAGCACGCCGGAATGCAGCTCAATTTGGAGGACATAACAATAGGTTTCCAATTCTTTAGCTCAATAGTCCCCTTCACAGTTCCCTGCGCCATCTCGAAAGGTAGCCGTGCCTTAGAATCGAAGCGGGACGAACGGTGAGCTTGCAATAATACAGACCTCTTTTTAACACCTTGGAAAATTATTCAGTCTCTATAGTTGCAAGCTCACCGTTCGTCTAGCTTCGATGCAAAGGCACGGCTACCTTTCAAGATGGCGCAGGGAACTGTGAAAGGGACTATTAGTAAGTCATTCCAGAGCTTGGGAGCTGATATAGAAAAAGCTGAATCGATCTCCAGCTCCATGTAAAAGTTAAAAGAGAGTAACACAGCAAGTGGCAGATTTGGATGTCTTCAGTTCATACTTACACCATCAGTTTTTTGTTATCAAGACTTGCAACTTTATACAAGGTTGTGAGGGAACGTCTGATTAGTCTTATACTTGGTTTCCTTAAAAAAACAAAAAACAAAAAACAAAAAAAACAGAAAACGTTCAGTTCCTAAATCTCAATTACGAATTAAGTGGTATAAATCAACTTCATATACCGACTTCTGACTCCGAAGGTTTTTCTGGCCTTCCAGATCTTTTCTCTTAGTCCCCTCAAATCAACTCCTACTAATTCAAACTGGTTAGATCTGTGCTCCGGGGTCATACATGGACTGTCTAGCGGCTGCCAGAGGCACCTCACCTTCACATGCTTTCAGTTCGACCCCGTTGAGATGTGCCACTGCTGTACTTGCGGTGGTGATTAGCGATGACAAGTTTCTTTTTTCTTTTTGAAAGTAACAATTTACCAAGGCCAGTTATATTAACTACAGCTATTTGAAAAAAGGTTGAATACTGCATACTGCATACTAAATAGTGCATTATAAGACCGAAGTGCATTGTGGTTCATAGTGACATTGTCTAAAGTAGGCTTAATAATAATTATTTATTCTATTTTAGTGTATTCCATCTGAAACAATATACTAACTACATGTAGAAAGTCAATTGCTGTATATTTACTTTTTATTTCAAATTAACGAGACCCACAATGCACTTCGGTCTTGGAATACACTATTCAGTATGCAGTATTCAGTATTCAACCTTTTTTCAAATAGCTGTATATCAACCCACCTTTGACAGAGGTAATACTCTAGAAGCTTCTGATCAAATTTGTTTGTTTCATTATCTGTAATAACCATAAGAACAACAGCACTGAAAAATAATAAAATAATTTTGAATTAGAGGACAAAAATACATCTTTAATATTATCCAAAATCGATACAATTAAGCACAAAAAAATACAAAAAAAATCGATATCCCTTAGTTAGTATCCTTGATTTCTTTTTAAACCTGATACTAGTCTTACTAAGTTTCTTTCTTTCTTTCTTTCTTTCTTTCTTTCTTTCTTTCTTTCTTTCTTTCTTTCTTTCTTTCTTTCTTCCTTTCTTTCTTTCTTTATTTAATGATTCGCCCAAGAGCAGGTGATAATATAATAGGTCCCCTATATAGTGTTAACACCCAAGGGTGATAAAGTATGATTTTAAGGACGATACTACTGTACCTTTTGGAGCCATAAAACTCCCAAGCCTGGGCCAATCCCTCTGCTATTCCAGCTAATGAAGAGTTAACTGGCATCTGTCATGAAAAAAAATGGACTACTAAATTACTAAGGCACCTTATCCAGCCAAAGCTTTTATTTGTAGATGAAAATGTTTAATTACAGTTGAATGTTCTTGAACCCCGCTTGGTTAGCTGAGTTGGTAAGAGGTTTGGTCTGTTGTGCGGGAGGTCAAGGTTCAATTGGTGTCTCAAAATAACGGTTTCAATGCTTTCTTTATCTCAAAAATAACATTTTATGCATTTGCATTAACGGTTTCTTTACTGGGTGTGAATAACTAGTCAAGTGCTCTCTTTAAAGACTGTATTATGTTGTTCTAACCAATTGAGCAGTAGTGATCTTTAGAACAAGAGTCTGACTAGTGGCTTAATTCACACTATATTATTCTACAGTGTCAGAAAGATTTTAATACCTGTTGAGATCCTACAGCAACATTTTTCCCAGTTAATCCAAGTACATAACTAAAAGAAAAATAATAATAGTGAACTAAAAATTCAACAGTTCCAAGGGTAAATGTGTGGATGGATATAACTAAATAAACCTTTGGTCTTTAACTTGCACAGGTATCATTTTTCCCATTTCAGACCAGGGCCCAGTTGTATGAAGGGTAGATAGCACTAATAATAATAATAATAATGATGATGATAAGATGATGATGATAAGATGATGATATGACGATGATGATGATGATGATGATGATATCTTTATTTACCCTGATAAAAAAAATAATGATCAGCTGGACATAAGAACTGCTGGTATAAACTGGTGTTCAGCCCTGGGGAGTGGGGGGTACTCTGCCAGGATTTGGGTAGGGGTGTTCCACTGGGATTCTGAAAGGGGTACCCTGTTTATGACAAAAAACCTCAAATTTGCATACCCTGTTTATGACAAGAAGCTTAAAAAACCATACCCTGTTCAGCAGATCATCCCCGTTAAGTCCATATATGGGAGTACCCCCCCCCCCCCATCCCTCCCAGGTGTTCAGCAAAAATATAAACTAAATCTAAAACTATTTGATGGATAAATCTTATCCAGTGAATAAATTTATTGGATAACAGAATCAAATTATCCACTGGATAAGGATTTATCTATCGGATAGCACTTCGTACAACTGGACCCAGGTATCATTCCCTAAAAGATACTAAGATTATTTGTTTATCAGTTGCACACATGACCATAAGACGCATAACTATGGATGCAACTCAAACAAAGAATCTTTCTCTCAAGAGAAAATTACACTTGGTCTGAATCGGGTGGAATAGATTATGAAAGTAAGCAATATTTTAAACTGATATTGTTTAGTGGCTACTAGTTTGGACAGCATTGGTGTGTTGAATACAGGAAATGAATAAACTTCACTTATATTACAGGCGTTTCCATAACAAGGCGTTTCCATAACATTGTCAGAAAACACAAAGCTATATAAGGGCATGTGGCTATAGAATGTCATGGAAACACCTTGATTGATGTCAACCAAAAGCTTCTTCATGGCGACAGAAACTATCACTAGAGCGGCGTGTGTGACTGAGAATGGCTGTAACTATATATTTTAATACAAACACCACTTGACCCCATACTGGACTCTTCCATGAGGTTCCCTCCACACGCACTACCACTATGTTCTATAACTACAACTGCGCTCCCACTCACATGTTGCTTTTTATGGAGGGAGGAAACCGGAGATCCCGGAGAAAACCCTCGTAGCAAGAGAGAGAACAACACATCAAATAAACTCAACTCACGTATGATCCAGTCTGAGCCAGGGCTCGAACCCAGACCACAGTAGTGGTGAGAGGTGGGCGGTAAACCACTACACAACAAACCTTTTACAGACTGTTTAAGAACATCTTTCTTTAAAACTTTATGCATATTTAATCTTTTACCTGCCCAGTCCTGGTAGCTTGCTACCAAGGCACCCAAATGAAGATGCAATAGTGTTGACTTCCACTTGTTTGATATTCAACTGTTCATCACATTCCTTCACACTTGTGGCACCTTGTTTATCGCTATCCAGCATGTAGTCCGACCGCAACAAACCAAGAGATATTGGCTAGAAAATATAAAAAAGACAATGTTTAAAAAATCACCTCCACAATATTAACAACATGACACATGAAAAAAGAGTAAGTTATCAATATGAAATAAAGCTAAATTTAGAAATTTCTAGACTGTATGGACTACAAACCTGTGCTATTCCTTCCTTCCTTGTCTGTTCGTAGATATCGTAGATCCGACCAGTAAATTCATCCACTGTTATTGTTCTAATAATCAATAATATTGATCTTAGTTAAGCTGGCTAAATGTATTTAAATTTACTAAATTATAAAGCTGTAAATACATGTAAATATATGTACATGTATACCATGCTGGAACATTTTTTTTTTTAAATTTGAAAAATCATTTGTCAATTTATTTATTTATTTATGATTTATGGTGGCTATGGCGTCATGTGAAAATGAAGAATATTGATTCAGAAATAAATTGCTTCTATAGAAACTTTTTTTAGAACCATCACTCCCCATACAGGTTTCCTCCACACACACTATCACTACATTCTATATTCATAATATACCATACTCAAGTCACATGTTGATTTTTATGGAGGGAGGAATTTGAAACACCACTGTCACTGATGTTTTGAAAGTTCTCAAATTGAACTCACCGAAAGGGTCGTCCAAATTTGGAAACTATCTTTTACTAAATTTTGAGGCCGTACGATTTCCTATACTAATTATTTCCAAAAACAATACTGATTTTAATTGATAACTGTGATTGGACCAGGATCTCATAATTTTGGTGAATTATGCTCTGTCTTAATTCGCAGGTTGAAATTAAACACTAGTCAAACTGATATCCTGGAGCTGAATACATTATATGCAGAAATTATTATTTCTTATTTTTTCTGTTAAAAAATATCAGCCTTTGTATATTAAACTTCCAAAGGCATGAATAAGCTTACTCACCCTTGTAGAGATTCTTTCAAAAATTCGTGATCCTGGCTGATTTTATGAACTAAAATATTGAAATCTTGTTGCACTTCTTTGGCTTGGTCGAAGAGTTTCTTCGGAAAAGGAGATGGAAAGAGCATAAAAGGAGCGTGTTCTACATCCCCAGGAGCTTTTCTAGACTGCATTAAAACACCGTTCGCTAAAGAAAAATCTACGGCACTTTTCGTGAGGTCGGATACTTGCTTTTCAGTGAGATTTTTAGTATCAAAATGAAGGTTTAAGTCCATTTTGTTGATAAAATCAGTAGACAATGTTTATCTCTTGTATCTTCTTTCTCGAAATGTTTGGGCTGGGCTGTGAAGAAAAAACGCTCTTAAAAATGACTTTAAAAAGTTGATGATCTCAAATCATTCCACCAGCTAATCCGCCATCTTGAAGCAATATTGTAAATCAGGGGGGTAGGGGTAAATCACGTTTTTGTAACTCCGTCGCGCCTACATAAAATTTAAGCTTTAGTTTCGAAAAATGCAATAAATGCTCTCAAAAGTTAAATATTTATTATTTTGAGAATTCCTATAAACAGGAACATTGTTTTTAATAATTAGTTTCTTCATTTATTTTAAACTTCTCCCTCCCCTCGTATGGTTTTGTGGTTGCGACGACTGCTGACCAGGTAAACTAATGCATGGCAAGCCCACCTGCAAATTATTCATGTGCTCATACATGATCGTCCGTAATCGGGGCAAAGTCCGAAAAGAAAATTGTTGTACTCATTTATATAATTACAATTCACTAAGGTTAGTAGAAGTGAAGTGATTTTTATTTTAAAATATTTTTCAGTTCATTATTAGCGTGTAACTTATGTTTTTTAGTATAAACCTACTAATGGTGTATCACAAATCCTGCGCTCTGATTGGCTGAGCTAATAGTGGGTTATCAATAATAATTGACCACTAAGTAGTGAAAAGAAGCGGTTTTAAGAATAAAAATCAAATTAAGAGAATCTAATTATTTCAACAATGCCTGTATTCATTTATTTGACCTATCATTAGTTTTCTAAGCTACTACTAGACCTCCCGACTTAACAGAACGTACTCGGACATTTATTCGTACAACCAGGCTAAGGTGATTTCACCCTCGTCGGGAACGCTGGGGTAAAATTCTGTCCCTCGTTTCTCGCTGGAGAAACGAGCGACAACGACAGAATTTCACCCCTGATGGGTTCCCGAGTATGAGGTGATTTGGAACGACTAAGCGTGCAATCTATTGTTTGTCACACCGAACATTTCCAACTATTTTTTTATCCCTTGTCAAAACAAAATATTTTCCACCAAAACCAACGAAATATGCTATTTGTATAAGGTATTTGTGAATCTTTTCAAAAAGGAGTTTTATTATTTTCTTTATTTTTGACTAAAGGTTTTTGTTTAGCCTAAACACCTGGGATTAGTATATATTGAGCTACGAAGAAAAATGTTCGCTGATTGGCTAATTAGATCGAGCTGAGAGAAGCGAAACCACCTGGGAAGGTAAGCATCTAGCTCTGGCCTATTTATAAATTTTCGTACATATCTATTATTTACTAATTGATGACAAATGACTATAAAAAAGTATCGTTTTTTTAAATATGCAACAATCCCGAGAGCTATAATTGAATAGCAGAATCTTATTTGTGCTCTCTGATTTGCAAATTAATTGTTACAATTTTGAAAATTGTAATAAAAAATTTGAGGAACCACTTGCTACTTAAAACAGCAATGCTAATCAAGTTAGGTAGCAAATTAATCATTTGGTACTGTTATTTGATAATTGTTATAAGAATAAGTATAGAAATAGGAAAATCCAAAAACAAATGTAATTGGATTGGAGTAAAAAATAAAGAAAAAGTGCATCAGAGTAACTAGTAAGTTTTTAAAATTTGATCTATTATTAGTTTTTTAAAACCTGAACGTTTAGTTCTTTTTAATTCATCTTTGATCTTGTTCCAAGTAATGGCACCGACGTAACGGATATTAAATTCGCCATAATTAGTTCTTATTTTGGAAATGTAGAAAGAATCTTTTGAAGCTAATCGTGTTCTGTAGGTATGTATTTTACTTATGGGTGTGAAGAAGTCATGCGAAAAACTGATGGCAGAGTGTTTGAATGAAAATCATGCATGATTTTACCATAACTTGGAAATCGCGCGCTGATTGGCTTAACCATTGTCGATTAGAGGCTAGACCTGCTCTGTGCTTAATATGATCCCCCCTTCCCTTACTAAAAGTTGTTGCTGAGCGATTAATTCTCCATTCTGTTAACTGTCAATTTTTAGCTTATCCCCCTCCAGATAAAAAGTGACTGGTGATTGTTCCCCCCCACCCCCACCCCCCCCCCCCACAACCCCCACCCCTCTTAACACGCAACTACATCCCACGTGTCTATCATCGTTGATAAAAAAATTAAAAGTTTTACAGCCTAAAATACTAGCCAACTAATTTTTTTAGGGCAGACATAATTAAGACTTGCAAAATGTACATAGGCGACGTCAACCGGAAGTGTAACTTCCCTTTGGCTTTTCGCGCCATCAAAGTCTATCTTCCGGATGCGTTGATTACTGACATTGAAGTGTTTTGAATAAAATCTTCAACGAACAAAACTCCTAAGAGAACTTTGTTATGCTTCCTGTTGACGTTGCCAGTCCCCTATTAAAGTCCCGTATTAAACAAGATACGGACTATCATAACCTGCCCTTCCAGACATAGCACCACCATCTTCAATCTTGTCACTTTTTGTTCGAAGTAAATGACCAACTTGTTTGTTTATAAGGAGTTTGCCCCCAATACTAATGAATAAAGTGCATAAATAGAACTGTGAATATAAATCCTCGCTCACCAAAAAAAGGGGAAGCCTTCGCTTGAAACATAGAGGTAATAATTGCAGGGAAATTGCAGACAATGATCACGTGACCTGCCTAAGATCATAGTATACCTTATTAGTACGCCAAATACTCCCAATTCACTGACGACATTAGTCAATACAGGTTTTTCGTGTTCAGGGCGAATGATGTAGTTCTGGAAGGATGGAGGTCGTATTTTGTCCATGAGGATGTACTGGGATCGCTCATGTGCATTTTTCATCTTGTTCAAAGTAGTCTTGATATCATCGCCATAAAAATTGTTCCCTGAAAAATAAAAAAGATAAATTTTTTTACAAGGAATAGGTAGAGTGTTGCAGCATGCACCTGACTCTTCATCGAGATTTACTGAACAAAGAGATTGTGAAAGTTGTGTTTTAACTATTTTCATTTGGCCGGGGTTACAGGGGTTGGACTAAGATCAAACGTCGAAATTCACAGAGGACCACAACCAAGTTTGTTAGAGAGGACCACAAGTTAGTGCATTAACACTATTAAGTGTACATCCTCTTTAAACAAAGTCTTTATTATTATTATTATTATTATTATTATTATTATTATTATTATTATTATTATTATTATTATTATGACAGCAGTGTAAAACTTTTGTATGCTCCATACAAGTGACACAATAGGGCGCTAAGCGTAACCTAAAGGCCAAATTAACCCTAATTAAATTCTAATTATAATTGTTAATAAATGACAATATAATATGTTGTGTTCAAATTTATAGTTACTAATATTTCAAAAAAAAAAAAAAAAAAAACTTATGAAGCTTAAAAACTATCATCCTAACTTCTGAGTATATTTAGAATGTTCACTAAAATTAGTGATAAAATGGGATTGATAAATCCTAAATCAAATCTTATATGGAATATATAAAATGTGACTATATATGAAATCATTAATTTAAAGGTCTAGTTATTATTATTATTATTATTATTATTATTATAGTAGTAGTAGTAGTAATAGTAGTAGTAATAGTAGTAGTAGTAGTAGTAGTAGTAGTAGTAGTAGTAATAGTAGTAGTAGTAGTAGTAGTAGTAGTAGTAGTAGTAGTAGTAGTAGTAGTAGTAGTAGTAGTAGTAGTAGTAGTAGTAGTTTTTACTAAATAGATTTTATGGCTATACATTAGTAGATATATTTTTATTATAGTATATTTTATTATAGTTTTTCTTTTTCTCTTTTTCTTTTCTTTTCTTTATTAATTTGTTGCAGGTATATAGATATTGTATACACAGATTGGAAGAACGTCAAGTGCATCTAAAGAGACAACCACTGGTACACACGCAGAGTCAAAGAAGTCATTGAAATTAGACTCCACCCCAACAACATCGATACCGTTCATTCCAAAGCACTCCGTCACGCCAACCAGACACAGCCAATCACAGCCCCGGTACGATCCTTAAGTGAGCCAGGCTGACTGCAGACTAGCAGTAGCAGTCGAAACGTCGAGGTCCACCTAACTGCCACAATCGTAAGACAAATAAATAGTGTGATATCGGATTTATATCCACTATGAATAATCCTTTTAATTTTATTAATGCCATTTTGGCCCGGTAGTTTTAATTTGGTAAGACAAACCCGTGAGGTTCGACATGGCTTGCCGCATTATGCGACACTGGAGCGCCAGCTGTTTCATACACCGCTTTTTTGCCCCTAATTAATTTATCAATTACGTTCGACACATGAGTAGAGCGGCTTATAGAACGGGCAATGATGAACATTTCTTACCTCCCCCTTCTCTCTGTGGTTTAAGTACGTATTTTCTTGGGTCTTGTAGAGCCATCTCGACATTCTGATCTCCCTCAATACCCTAGATAAATTATGACAAGGATAAGAATGATCCTTTGCAGCGACTAAAGAAAGGTGAGCGGCAAAGTAACACAATTTGCAAAGCGATGAAGATTAGACCTTTTTAACTTGGCGAAAATATATTCTCCTTTCAAAACACGTCATCCCTTATGCTATACCCTGCTAGCAGAGGTCTTTTTCTGCCATCGGTCTTGGTTGAAATTTTCTCCCCGACCAGCCTGCCGTTCAGCCTTACATCGGAGGCAAAGAAAAAACAACCTCTGCTCACAGGGTACGGTTGCATATAAGAAGACTAATGAATAAATACTCAAAAATACATTTTACTGTGAAACGCTTGAAAGCTCAAGTTAAAGTGGTCACCACTAAACTGTACATTAAGTTCAAGGTAGAGAGTTGTAAAATCGCTGGCCGGGGCTTTTCGCATGACCGTAAAAAAGTCGTTGCCGTGTCCGTGCCGTGCCACGACCGTGATGTTTTCTAGAATTTTGATTGGTGGATTTTTTCTTGTCCAATGTGATTGGTCTGGCATTGCCGTGACCTTGGCGTGATTATGTCCGCGCAGTGTTCATGCCGTGTTTCGGGTATTTAATTGGATGGAGAATAAATTCTCGTGCAATGCGATTGGTCTGGCGTATCCCTTGTCGTGTCACTACAGTGTTCTTGCTGTGAGCGTTTCACAGTCATACGAAAGCTCTCTATATCAACGTACTTTATATCTACTCACCTCATCTAGTGTGTAGAGACCCGTAAATGTTTTTCTAATTCTTTGTAAAGAACCTTCATCAGATATAAACCTAGCGGAAAAGAATAAATAAATGTTGGGAATGCGTGGAAATAAATGAAATGGGAGGGGATCAGAGCGGGGAGGGGCGGATTTATTGATGATAGGAGGTACCTTTCAAGGACTCCAGGCTTCGCCAGGACTTGCTGCATTTTCTTGGTTGTCAACAGATGCAAGGCAGCAGTGGGACATTTGATAGCAAGTGATCTCTCGACAAGTAATCTTGTAGCCCATACCTGAAATTAAATATAAGCTTTTCAAGATGTCGAACTTTGAATGTTAATGTGTTTTTCAATATTCTGCGAACTTAGACATTCCAACGGCTTGTTGTGAAATTGGTTTTCACTGCCGCCAGTCAAAAATATAAAAGCTATCGACTGATTATTTTTGACTGACGACTTGCAATTACCAAGTTCTCAGAATATCGAAAATTGCAGTAACAAACACGAGAAAAATTGATCATCCAAGTTTTCGCTTTCAATACTCACGTCTTCTGTAGGGTAATCGTTTGGTGTATAACCAGAACGATAATATACTACTGCAACTTCACAACCGTCTCTAAAATATGAAACAGGTTTTGGTTATTAAGTGATGCTAGATATAACTGGATAGAGATCGTCAGTGGCCGTTACTCCTTGAAGCCACAGAGCTCAGAGAATAACGTTTTGACAAGTCCTTTTATTTAGAGAAATAGCGCGCGAAAATATGCGTCGCAATACTGGATAAAGCGCGCGCAGGCATTGATGAAGAAATAGAAAACGCGCGCGCGTGCTGTGTGCAGCTATAAAGCACGCGGAGGTTGGTAGAACACGCGAGAAGTGGACACTTCTTGAGTGTTCTGCCAACCCCCAAGTGCTTTATGACTGCAGACCGCACAGCAAGCAAGTTATTTATTTTTTTATTATAAAATACAAATTACAATAATAGATAGGAATGACGCAACTGAAAGTGTGCGCGCGTGCAATGTGCTCTCATAAAGCAAGCGCTCCAAACCAATCAGAACGCGACATTCATAACAGTTATGTTATAATGTCTCTTCTTTGAGCCTTTTGGAAGCGTCTTTAAGGGAGGGCGTGTATGCGTTCAAATTAAGAGAACCCATAAGCCTCAGGAACAGTTTTTTTTGTTGCAAAACATCACTCCCCGTACTGGGCTCTTCCATGCGGTTCGCTCCACACGCACTACCACTATATTCTATATTTACAGCATGCGACACTCAACTCGCTTATTGATTTTTACGGAGGGAAGAAACCGCAGTACCCGGGGAAAACCCTCAAGGCAAGGGAGAGAACAACACATCAAACAAACTCAACTCACAAATAATCCAGTCTGAGCCGGGGTTCGAACTCTGACCAAAGCGGTGAGAGACGTGCATTAAACCACTACGCCACCCCATATTAATGCCACGATATATTAATAGAGACTTGTAATGTCCTATATCTAATATCCCTGGAATCTATCTGGTATCATAGCCCTTATTAATTTCATCGTAGACCTGCAGCTTACATTATCAACTTTTTGTTATCATCAGGCTTGGCTCTTTCATGCAATTCTAGAAGGGATCTTTTGATCATCTTAATTCTTGGATTCCTATGAAAAAATAACATATAACATACAAATGATCTGACTTTCAATTGACTCAAATCACAACGCGTCTGATACAGTTGATGATTACTAGGATTGAAATGTACTGCTATAGGGGAGTGGATTAGGAGATTAAGAGCAGGGGCGGATCCAGGATTTTTTTAAAGGGGGGGGGGGGGGGGCGGGGTTGTAGCATTGATTGAGGTACTTGTTTGGCGGGAAAGTAGCACAGGGTTCCCAAACGGAAGTAGGTCTTATGATAATGATTATTTGCTGCAGGCGAGCATGGTTGTTTCAGGTCCCACACACGGCGTATAGAAAAAAAAAAAGCGAGCGAAATGTGTTCGGCACCGCTGTTTTAATAAAACTCGCGATGCTGTTGGTGTTCTCATGAACATAATAATAATAATAATAAATCACTATGGCTCTCATAGGGGGGGGGGGGGGGGGGGGGTTGGAACCCCCAAAACGCACCCCTAGATCCGCCACTGTTAAGAGCCGTCTTTTTAAGAAAGCTTACTTTTTAATTCGTTCGATGTTTTATAGATGAACATATATCATTTAAATTTTTTTCTTTTTCTCCATTTTTATATTGTAATTGTAAGTTCTTAGGGCTGCTACTTTTTAAATTGATCCTTATTAGCTTGTTTAACGATTCATTAAGTATTGTAATGCGCAATTGAAAATTTCCCATATTGATAATTGAGCAATATAAGTGTAACAAATTATTATTATTATCATTATTATTAGCGGAGCACCATACTTTTAAGTAAAAAAAAAAAAAAAAAAAAAGAAAAAATGGTAAACCATCGAGTTGATTTTTCATGGATTGGCAGACGTCACTTCAGTCCAATCCGTACGTCCATCCGTCCGTCCGTCCGTGTACGCAACACAGGAATCCCGCTTGATGTCAAAGCAAAACTACTCACAAATGCGGCTCTCAAATGCACAGAAAAAGTCGCTCTAGGACAAGTTATAGACCAAAAACAATTTAAAAAAAACTTTCATGTAGTCAAAGATGGATCAAGAAGTATTCTTCAAGAATTCAGGTGTGTTTTATTTAGCAAACGATCGTATATTATTGACAAGCACTTTTCTCAACGAATCGACAAATCAAAGACTTTCTCTCAAAACATTTTATATTTCTATAGATAAGCTCTTTCTACCAATAATTTATTTATTTTTGAATGAAATATAAATTTTTACCAAATATTCCACTGTTTATTAAGCTGTTCGAGCAAGTATGATTATAAAAATGAGCTTAAATTTGTGTTTTTGAGAGATGTTATTGTATAAAGACCTAGACTTTCACTTTAAAAAGCTAAAAAATATTCAAAAACATTTACAAACGCCAATTTACTTACAAAGAAATTAGTCATTTTGTATTTTGCATTGCCTTTTGCATTATTTTCTATTTTGTCTCAGTTGTTCTTGTCAAGTTTAAATGAATGTAAGCTTTGTTTTTGGAAAACTGTAAAAGACCTAAATAGTAAACCTTATTTTTTGCTCACCTTAACCGCCAGTTTTCAAGTCTGTGTTTTTCAGTCTTGATTTGTCCTAAATCTCCAGATTTTCGATTTCCATGAAAGACATCCGAGGTAAATTTCATTAAACTTGATATTGTATTGGATTATCTGTAGCTATCTTTCGTTGTTGTTTTTTAAGTAAGAGAGATTCAAAGCCTAAAACTGTCGGCCTTGGAAAACTTTGTCGAAGAATCTTCTAAGAACAAAACTAGCCCCTGGGGGTGGGGGTGAGTTGTGTACAAAATTCCTAAGTGGGAGAGTATACTCGCGCAAAAAAAAACAACAAACAAACAAAAAACAAAAAACAAAAACAAAACAAAAACAATGTAGGGCATTTCGATTCGATTTCACTGCATGGTTATTTATTATGGGAGAAATTATCTTCATCTCTAATAAGAAATAATTGAAGATTTTTTTCCCGGTCTTATTTTTACCTTTCAGTTCCATTCACATTCGAGAGCTCCGCTTTTAGGCAGTGCCTAAATATGTATATTATTTTTATTAGACATTTAAACATCCGTCTACCGTAGTAGATTGAAATGACCTGCTAGCAAAGTGCATAATTTAGGCCCTTTCCACACTAATGCACTTCTGTATTTTCGTTTGGAAAAAGTCGTACTTTTAGACGCCTTTTTCGCGTGGCGTGCACATTAGAACCATCGAGATCGCTGAGCTATGTTATTGAAAATGCAGTTTGAAAACGCTCTCCACTTAAAAGAGAAAAATCTATGGTATTACACGTCGGGCACGCTGGCCCACAAAAATGCCGACTTTCGACATTCATTAATTAGAGTGGTCTACAGTAAAAACGCAGGATTTCGAAAGGCTTTTTTCGCATACGCAGACGACGATGTTGCATAATTTCCGATCGTATCTGCGTTTCCAGCTGTCCGAATGACTACGCGCGAAAAGGATTGTTGGTAGAAATGGAGCGGCCCTCTCACCAGTCTCTCACTTTTAGACCGCGCGGTTCATCACATGAATTTTGAGTCCGCCATCTCGAAGATTTGCCTAGTTAGTGAATAGTGGCAAATTTTTCACGCCTTTGTGTCTCCAAAGCCTCATCTGAGTTAATATACTCATACACAAGTACTTCTGTTGATTGTAAGTGAAAGAAACATGAATAAATGCGAATATAATTATGACTCTAACGATCGTGAATTGTTTTGGTTCTTCACTCGTAAAAATAGAGTTTGTTTACATTTGATTTTACTTGCTATGTGTCGAGAAATATTCCAAATAGCAAGATTAAGTACTTAAAAAGGTTCTTGTGCATTGGCTGAGTCATTCAGCGAGAAAATAGCAAAATAACACTCGTTCGAGCAGCACAGATCGCTGTTTCAACTCTACTCGATGGGAAGAACGACCTAGAGGCAGCCATCAACTTTTTTAGCGGGTTTTTCTCTAAGTTTCAGTTACTTATGAGCCAAAGACAAGGCAAAGAAGAATAAAAACACGAAACTCCTGTGAACCTACTCGCATTCGTCGGAATGCCAGAATCATCAAACGCTACTCTAAAGCCATTCAATCGTCTTTTATTCACCTTTGCAACAACTCACGTAAATAACACATTCTGATTGGCTGAGAGCTATGATCAATAAGAGGACGGACACATGGATGACGTAATGTTTTTGAAAACACCGAAGACTCGCCGGTAGGATTTTATCGTTAGGACTGTGATTTTGCGAATTTATTTTGCTAATAAAAGTCGACAATGGAACCAGAAGAGGAACCAAACTTTGAATTTAATCTTGCTGATAGTCTTGCCGACGAATATTTAGTTCTGGAGGCAGAAAAGATAGAGGAAGACGTGAAAAATTCATCTCGCTTTGCATCTTGCGAAGAAAAAGACTTGAATGAGCTTGTGTCAAGTGCTAACGCGAAGGGCACAAAAAGAAACACCAAATGGGTATTAAAACTGTTGCAAGGTAGGTCAGCTCATTTTTTTCAAGAAAATATGCGTTAAAAACCAGCTAATATTGAAAAGGAGAAAGAAATCTACAGAAATAATCTTACTTTCACTTTTAGTTACTTACGAGTTGTTGATGCAATTTTCAGAATACTGCCATGAGCGAAAAATTTGCAAGCCCTTGTTGGATCTAACAGAGGCCGAGCTAAATGACATCCTGAGGAGGTTTTATGCAGAGGCCAGAAACAAGAAAGGTGAAGAGTATAGCCGCTCCTCGCTGCTTGGGTTCAGGAATGCTGTTGAACGCCATTTTGCAGTCAATGGTAAAGCAATGAAGCTCACTAACAACCCAGCATTTTACAGCTCTAACAAGATATTGGAGAGCAAGCTGAAGGTCAACAAAAGAGAACAGAAACAAAATACCAAACACAAACCAGTCATTGAGCCAGCCGATGTGAGTAAAGTCAAGAAAAATCCTTTTTTGAGCCACGAGAATCCTTACGGCCTCCTTCGGCGAGTGTGGTTCATAGTGACCCTGTATTGGTGCCGCCGTGGTTGTGAGGGCCAAAGACAGCTCCGCCGAGAAAGCTTTACTTTTGATCTTGACGGTGAAGGAAAGGAATATGCAACCATGACTCACGAGGAGCAGACCAAAAACCATCAGGGTGGCTTTTGTGACAAGCAGAGTTATGAAAACGAAACACGGTTGTATTCAACAGGTGAAACTGGCGATTCGCTGTGGTGCCTGAAGTACTATCTTTCCAAACTTAACCCCAAACAACAAGCGTTCTTTCAAAGACCAGTGCCAATCTTTACACCAGAGGACCCAGTGTGGTATGAAAACAAGCCTCTAGGTGTCAACAAGTTGGGTGATATGATGAAGTCAATCTCTATCGGAGCCGGCTTGTCAAAAGTCTACACGAACCACAGCGTCAGAGCAACAGCTATCACCATGTGGTCAAATGCTGGAATCCCGACTCGTCACATAATGAGCATCTCTGGACATACCAATGAACAGAGTATTCTATCTTATAACAGAAGACCATCGGTCCAGCAACTAAAGACCTGCTCGGACGTGATTTCCAGTGCATTGACCGATTCAGAGGGCGAGAGTAGAAGGCTTGATCGAGATCCCAGGGCTGTTTCGTCTACTTCCACTTCTGTACAGGTTGTACAGTCTGAGATGGCCATTAACTCCATTCCAGAGTCGATCTTCAATGGCTGCTCTATCCAGAACGTGAATGTCTATGTTGTCAAGCGAAATTGACATTGCTTTTCTTAGCTGAACTTATTAGGCCATGCGCACGCTATTGGTGTACAATCTAAAGATTCGAAATTTGAAGCTTCAACATTGTTTTAAAGATTCGAAATTTGAAGCTTCAACATTGTTTTATTTTGCTTCTAATTTTATCTCCGCTAAATAAATCCGAATGAGATTCGACGTCGTAAATATTTGACAGTCAAAGATTATTTGTTGCTCTAAAAGATTCTTATAAAAACAGTGTAATAAGCAAAAAATAAAAACCGAAGAATCTCTGTCACGACCTTACTCCAAAATGTAGCGTAACATTAGTGTCATCTCAAGAGTAAATTGCATTCAAAACTACCGTGAGTTTCATCCATATCGTTCCAAAGTTATCGCCCGTTTAGTTCCAAAAAAAATCGTGCGCATCGTCCCTATGAACCCAATGTTTTTTCACTATTGTCCCAAAGTTGCCGAAAATTACCGCCTCTATCGCGCCATTTTCCCCCCACTCTTTTGTGCCGAGTTATCGTGCATACCGTTCCTATAGTCCCAATGGTATCGTTGTATTAAACTGCAAAGTTTTACAGTCAAACAAGCTCACGCGTTGACCCCTAGATTCGATTAATGAAATCATTAGTCAATTATTCCTTTTTTACGTACGAACCGGAATAATGGAATATTGCAATATTCAAATGAAAATTCAGTTCATTATTCGACTCGTGATGAAGAAGGTAAATCATCTAAATTACAGATACCTTCGAGCAGAAGTCGCTCTCTTATTTCATAAGCATACACACTAGGTTTTGTAATTTCCATGCCTCAATTACTTGGAGGATAAATTTTGTAGGGAGCGCTCCCGCCTTGAGCGAAATGGAGACACAGTTCCATGTCGTCGATAATGTTGAAGTATTTTCTGGACTCCACAACTAGACATTTTCAGTTGTCACGAAATTGCTTTATTGGACAATCCGCTATTGCTGAGATGAACAATTTCCTGTCGAATAATATCAGGTTAAGGCTTTCCCTGCACATAAACACGGCCAAGACTATTTCTGGCCGCCATGTTTTCTTGGTCTTCCGGCTGTGTTAGCACTGATAAACCAATCAAAATGTCGTATATTGAATTTAAAGTTGATGGGAATTTTCATATCTTCGCTTTCGACGTTGTAAATTTCAACTAAATAATGAAATCAAAATTCGAAAATTCAAATCATTAATCGACTCTAGGGGTCAACGCGTGAGCTTGTTTGACTGTAAACTATCTTCTGTGATCAATCAACTTCACAATCAATTAATTAATCCAATCATTTGTAGGTTTGCATATAAGAGATTTGACATTTCACTCCCCGAACTGTAATTAATGCAATAAAAGTGAACGTTTTTGTATGTTTTATGTAGCTTGTCGTTTTTTGTCTTTCTTTAATTAATTCTGCATACTTTACCTTTCACTATACTTAGCTTCTGTTTTCAGATTAAGATCCCACAATAAACACTTTGAAAAGCGTAATACGTTACATTTATGTTTTTTTTTATTACACCAGTTTATCATCCCGCGTTCACGGACGATAGGCACGTCTTAATTAATGCACAATTGGGGCGAAATATTCAAAATATTTGGTACGATATGTACGGAACATTCAGAAACTTTTGGGATGATAGGTGCGATACTTTTAGGCACGATAAGGACGATATGCGTGAAAAGTTTATTCTTGATTGGGGAGAAAGGCATGTTTTAACGCGGGCGAATTTTCTTGCTATTTTTCAAACGATTCTAACGCTTGTTTTTTCAACTTTTCTCTGGAAGTTTGAGCCCTAAGCTGTTGAAAGTTTCCACAATTGTAGGGAGTTTCATGTGCACCTGGACACGACAAAATAATTTTAATAATGACAGAAAATAAAGATTTCATTCGAAATTTACCTCAATCGTTTTTTTTCACAAATAGTGATACCTGTTTTATTTATCTCTCTATATTCTTAACCTTTTGTTTTAAAGCAAAATCAAGTTATTTTTAAGGTGCACATGAACTGCAGATTTTTTCTGTGAAATTTCATGAACAAATGTTTTGTAGTTGTTGAGAAAATATGCAAAATATAGCGTTAGAAATTTGTTACGCGATTGTACACCAATAGCGTGTGCATGGCCAGTAAGCTTCGTTTTTTAGAACCTTTGAGTTCTGACTCAAACTCTTTTCGACTTAGCTAAAAAAGCCATTTATAAGTAAATGTCAAAAGTTTTGACCAATAGCAAGCATTCTTTCACAGTGGCTGTCAAAGAACTGTCAAAATTAGCCAATCACAGCGTAGGAAGTTTGGTTGTGAAATGTTGACGTGCTTTATGAAAAAACTTTTGTAAGTTATAAAATAACCTTTGAAGTTTTCAAAAGTAAATAACCGAATAACCTTCGTTTTACTTCTGTACTCTGTCCTCTAATGATCATGAAAACTAACTATCTTAGCGAAAATATTCAAAAGCTCACAATAATCGGATCTGTTTGGTCTATCGCCTTGCTTTCCTTGAATGACAAATTTTTGAAAAATTTTTCGCTTATTTTATTTTGTAAACATTTCGCAGTTTGTTGTAAAAAACAGATCGCACATAGATTTCCATTGTCTGTCCTCTTATTGATCATAGATGACGTCTTAAAATGTTCAAAACTTTACAGTGAAACCACTTTAGTTTCGAACATTTTAAGACGTCATCTATGATCAATAAGAGGACAGACAATGGAAATCTATGTGCGATTTGTTAAGTAGATAACATAAGAGATATTCAAATGTGCTGTAAACTCTATTTTCTATCATAAATCCGTGAAATCCGTCAAAAATCCCTTCCGAGCTTCGTCGAACCGCGTGTATTTTTTTTGAAAGAGGACTTAGAACGAGGGCCGCTCGACTGAAATTCAAAACGCACCGTGATTGGTCAGTTCACGCGCTCTCCGGACAGCTTATTCTTCTCGTAGTGTGGTTGCTATAAAAATCCTATTGTGGACGCGAACCTTATGGTACGTCTTTGGTAAGACGAAAACGGATTAGAGTATCATAATATATATGCATTAGAGTGCAAGTGGCTTTTTTGAGAAAACCCTATTAATTAGTGGTTGAATGGCCTGTCAGTGAAAGGGCTAGCTGGTTCCTATTGTAATACTTACCTTCGGTGAAGATAGTATTCTACAGGTCTCTGGTCAAACATGGCCGAGTCAACATCATTTGTTACCATTAGTATAACGGCCCTTTAAGAAAAAATATATAATTATATGTTTATAACAAAAGTTCATACCCATGCCTTATGCCCTTAGAATAACAAACTTTAAAAACTATGCCTCTCCGCCTTCCTTGTCCCTGGGGATCCCCTGGACATCCCTTGTCTATCCCCTTGTACAAAATCCCCTTAACTACCATGTTTCTCCCATCCCCTTGTCCCTGGGGATCCCCTGGACATCCCTTGTCAATTCCCTTGTCTCCCTTACCATTACCTACTGTGTCTCTCCCATTCCCTTGTCCCAGAACATCTCCTGGACATCCCTTGTCTATCCTCTTGTGTCCCTTACCCTTAACCACTGCTTTTCCCCATCTCCTTGTCCCCTGGGGATCCCCTGGACATCCCTTGTCAATTCCCTTGTCTCCCTTACCATTACCTACTGTGTCTCTCCCATTCCCTTGTCCCAGAACATCTCCTGGACATCCCTTGTCTATCCTCTTGTGTCCCTTACCCTTAACCACTGCTTTTTCCCATCTCCTTGTCCCCTGGGGATCCCCTGGACATCCTTTGTCTAATCAGCCATCTGCATATCCCATGAACGCATAGGCCACTATTGGATATCCTTCAAGGTCTTCTTCGAGACAGCGAGGTAAAAATGTGTTTCATTATCTACTTTAATCAAACACTGACCAAATCATTCAGTACCTTTTATTTCCATACATTTCCCAAGCTTGTGCAATCCCTTCCGCTATTCCAATTAATGCGGAATTGCTTGGCAGCTGTCATCAAAGAAACACGTATATTAAAAAAAGTAAGGACCGCTGGGATAGTTGTTTTACAGCGTTCCCATTTCGAGACACCGACGGCCGAGACAAGCAACGCATTTTGAGACTTACAGGTAGCCCAGTAATAAATTATTTACTAAAACTAAATAAGAAAGAGTGGAATGCGCAGTATTAGACCAGATCCTACCTTCGGTGAGCCCTCTGGAATATCTTTATCCATTAATCCAAGAACATAACTAGAATAGCCAGTATAGGTAGTTTAGCAAATAATGATGGAATACTGGGATTAAATTACATTCAAAGCAGCCCATGCGTTCCTATCAAGATTGAAAGATTAAAATGAAATTTTTAGTTTGCTTTCAAAGTTGTTTAGAAGTTTGCAGAAATCATTGGGGTATCCTTTGAATTTTAAATCAAACCTCGATTTGTATATCGATTTCGGCCGATTCAAAAGAAAATGCAAACTTCAAATTTGAAAAAAAAAAACTGAATTAAATCTTACAACCTTGATAGGAACGCTAGCTTGAGCCGGTTCGATTATGAATGACAACAGAACCCTTGCACTGAAATAACCCTTGCCCTAACAGTTTGTCTTCAATTCAAACTCATGTACAAGAAAGAGTGTCTCAACCTTTATCCGAACGCCATGTTTAAAATGGCTAATTTCTCAGACCAAAAAAAAATTGACCAAATTTTAAGGTATTCAAAATCACACTTCCGAACGACCGTCTTCATGGAGAACTCCTTTTTGTCGCGTTTTTTCACTCACTGACGTTTAATTGGAATATAGCGCTTAAGTCGTTGAAGTTACCTGCCAAGTCCTGGTAATTCAGATCCAAAGTGACAAGCTCCAGCTGCAATAGTATTGATTTCAACTTGTTTGATACTCATCTGTTCATCATTCTTATTCTGGTTTATATCAGCTTGTTGGTCAACATCCAGCATGTAGTCTGACCGAACCAAACCAAGAGATATTGGCTACAAAAATATAAAGGATATCAAGCATAATGAACAAGGGAGAAACGAAAGGTGTTCTATATAATAGGTGCAAAGGCACCATAGAGGTCAATGGTTTGATCTTCAGTGACTTCACAAACTTATTTCAAAGAGTAAGTAAAGCTTGGTTATTGGTAAGCTGCCTGCTAAGAAACACGTTCATGGTTTGAACCTCTGTGATCTCACATACTAGTTTCAAGGAGTAAGTTTGGCTTTGATGGTTAGTGTGCTGCCTTCTCAGCGACAATTAGAGGTCGTCCATAGTTTAATCCTCATTGACCTCCTAAACTTGTTTTTAGGGAGTAAGTGTGGCTTGATTGAGTAGGGTGCTGCCTGCTAAGCAAGAGATTCATGGTTTGATTCTCAGTGACCTCACACACTTGTTTTAAGGAGCAAGTGTGACTTGGTTAGTTAGTGTGCTGCTTGCTAAGCAAGAGGTTTATAATTTAATCCTCAGTGACCTCACAAGAGGCTTTCAATTTAGTTGATAATCAGGAGGGTAAATGCCAAAGGACTAAAGCGTCTATTTAACAAATATACATCAGTTTTTTTTGTGTCTGTCCTCTTATTGACGAGAAATTGCGTCATCACATTGTCAAAGTAGTTTGAATCCACGAGGCGTACAGATTTTTAGAATAACAATTTTTAGTGATCAAAACAATCAAAGGAAAAAGCGCGCGCTCGTTGACGTCAGCTTTATCTGTCTGTCCTCTTATCGTTGATAAAAAAATAACCAATCAGCGCGCGAGAAATTTGTAAGTTATTGTAAAATTTTGTTTTTAAATGCGTCTATATTAATATATGGAAAATATAAGAACGGCATTCAGGTCAAGCCTTGCATGCAGTACCGGAATACAAACCTGAGCTATTCCTTCAATTTTTGTCTGTTCGTAAATATTGAAGATCCGAGCGATAAAATCGTCAGCAGCAATGGTCCTAAATTATGAAGAGTACAAGAACGATATGTCAATAAGGTGATAAATAATAATAATAATGATAATAATAACAATAGTAATAAAAAAGCTTTGTGAAACTAAAATTCTGGTCGAGGTCTGTTTCCGACTTGTCTCCAAACAGTAACTTGGGATCTAAAGTAATTACTCTAAGATTGTTGCAGGAGCAGAATGTTGTTAACAGAGATGCGAGATGCAATTCTAGATTTGTAAAAAGACAAACACTAGATCTAAATGCCGCCACATGAATATGGATACACCTCAGGCAATGCAAGGAATCTTATTTCCGAGAGAATGATTTCTTTTGTCTATTCTTAAGTCTCTGGGTGGACATTGTAAACATTGCCATTGTGATGACAACCATTTTAACAATAGGTCTTGCCATATCGCTGTATGAGATTGTTCAATAGATTTCTGGACGGAAATGTATATTAAGTACTATAATCTTCTAAAACAAATTTTGCCATGGTACGCCTGACTATTGCTTTGTTACATATTTTGAACTTTGTGCAGTTAGATCAGTGTTGCCCAGTTATATATGACACAACTTCAGAGGCAATATTTTCTATTTTTTGTTTATCTGCTTCAACGCACCAAGTCAAAGAATCATCTAAAATGTCGTTCCCTTCTCAACCCTCCATCTGGGACGTCGAAGCCGGTGGTCTTGTGAAAGGTGGAATTAAGCTTCCCACTTTTTTACGAAAATGACAGTATTTTGACTTAGTTTGAGTTTCATTATAGAGAGAAATCAGTTATAAAATACTTGTTATGAATCTCGCTTTGTGATTGGATTGGAGCTTTAGCTTCCCACTTTTTACCGAGAACGACATTATTTTGACTTAGTTTGAGTTGTCATTATAGAGAAAAATCAGTTATATAAAATGCTTGTTATGAATCTCGCTTTGTGACTGGATAATTGGGGAGCTTTAGCTTCCCACTTCTTTACGAGAATGACATTATTTTGACTTAGTTTGAGTTTCATTATAAAGAAAAATCAGTTATAGAATACTTGTTATGAATCTCGCTTTGTGATTGGATTGGAGCGCGCATGCTTTATTAGAATTACAGAGCGGATTAATTAACCTGATCCCTTACTTTGAAAAAGTGTTTCTTATCCCCCCCTCGTCAATTTAGAAAGTCCGCTGTCACTCTCCACATCAAGCAAGTGTACTGATGACTGACTATATTTTACGTTCACTTTAAGTTTACCTTGAGGTCTTGAAATTATTAGCTATTATTATAATCATCATCATCATCACCACCATATAATAATAATAATAATAATAATTATTATTATTATTATCATTAATTATTATATTATTATTATTATTATTATTATTATTATTATTATTATTATTATCATCATCTTTGAGGCTTTTGCGTTCAGACATGATTAATTAAATGTAAGATTACGGATAAAAAATAATTAAAAAAAACAAAAACAAAAACAAAAACGGACCAGACTTATCAAGAACACTAGTGACTCTGGCCGCCTTTGCCATGACAACCCCACCAGAAAACAGTAGACATGCCACTCATTCATCTCTTCTTTGCGTCTTCCCACGCTTTGTTTGCATACAGTCCTTTGACTAAACGTTGTCGTTTGATCGGCTTCATCCCTACGCGCTTAGACCGTAAAAGGATCATGGGGATAATTACGCGCTTCACACATTTTCCTTATCATTCTGATGAAAGCTATCATAGTTATAGCCGAAACGTCATGTTTTTTAAATATTCTACGCGCTTTATCCGTAATCTTGAATTGCATTTAATGAATTATTTCTATTAATATTATTATTATTATTATCATCATTTTTATTATTATTAAGCACCCTTGGTGTCTCCTCCAAAAAATCATCAGAATTTGTAGAAATGATGAGCGAATTAGGTTTAGAGAAAAAGCAGCAGAATTATATATTTAGGAGCGTAACGAAAATCATCATCAGATCCACTTATTACATTTTTTGTTGTCGTAACAAAGCATGGGATAATCCTGAATTGATAAAGTTTTAGTTTTGTTAATTCTCAAGTGTTCGTAAAGTCATATTCGAGTAGTCAATTGCCCTATTTCACTATGACGTCAATGCTTGTTTATGTGGGGGATAGAATCACCAAATGTAATGGAAAATTCAACAAAATTTGCTCCTAGCGAAACAGTTTAATCTAAAATGGCCTGGTTTTCAGATATAATATGTGTTAATATGTACTAAAAAATATTCTGAGAGTTTGCTGGCTATTCTACTTCTCTTCATGGATTGATACGGGTTTTAGAACAATTTTCGGTGAATTTGCGTTGATTTGACCCCCTCCGACGACCATGATCCTTTGCGTTTAAACAATAGATTGTTTTGATGTGACGTCATAGTGGAATAGGGCAATTGTAAATCGCCTTTAAGTAGAGAGATTTACAATTGCTGTAAAAATGTTGAACATAAAGTTTTCATTATTATTATTATTATTATTATTATTATTATTATTATTATTATCGATTCCCAACTACTTAAGTAATAATAAATAATGAGAGAAAACACTGCAGTAGAAAACAGTCACCTCAACTTTAGTGACATGGATTTTCTCGTTCTGAATTCGCGGAAACGCACCGGTCAATGTCACGAACTTAAGCTTTATTAGATATTGAAAGTGACTCCTACATTTGCACGTCCAAATAGTAATACACATACAGTCGATCCCAAAAACGTCGTCCAAGTGAAAAGAGGTTTATAGGACAATAAATGTCACTATTTAATGTTGTATAGAATGTGACATGTAAGATGGCGGACGTCGATAACTTGAGCTCCGATCAAATAAGTATTAATATAGTTAAAGAACTTCTTAAAGTACAGGAAAACAGCTTTAAATCTTTTGTGAACCTCCTAATTGATAATTTCAACAGCCGACATGATAATTTAAACCGCGAAATACAAGGAATCAAGGATAGTTTGCAATTCTCACAGAAAGACATCGACGTGACGAAGAGCAAACTTAACAGAATTGACGCCTTAGGCTTGGAGATTGATTCTTTAAAGGGCAGTATCAACGATTTTGACAACAAGATAGATTATCTTGAAAATCAGAGCAGGCGAAGCAACGTGAGGATCAGTGGGTTGAAAGAGGACAAAAACGAAAGCTGGGCAACAACGGAACAGAAGGTTAAAGATCTCTTGAATGAGAAGCTGCAGATCTATCCCGAAGACGGCTTTAAAATAGAAAGAGCTCATAGAACCGGTAGACGCAGCGAGAAGCCAAGACAAATCGTCGCTAAGTTCCTCCGATACAAAGATAAAGAAGCTGTTCTTCAATCTAGCAAGAAACTTAAAGGAACAGGTATTTACATCAACGAAGATCTTTCCTCGAGAGTTGTCAAAAGAAGACAGGATCAACAGGAGAAGCTGCAACAAGCACGCAAAGAAGGGAAGATCGTATATTTCAGTATGGATCGATTGGTCATAAAACCAAGACCAATGGCCTTTAATTCAGAGCAACCTTTTGGCTCTCTTGGCGCTACTGCAAGCTTTGGATCTTACAGAGACGCAATACAAAATGGAAGCAGGATCAACGCAGGATCAAATTCACCGAAATCATCCCAAGATCAAACCTGAAATTTGCACGATTTGCCTGATGTACCGACATGTCTCAACAAACTGAACATTACTTTTGTAAAGATAAGTGAATATTATATAGTTATATATCTAACTTTTCTTCAATATATTCATTCCTGAATTTTTATGCGTAAACAAAAAAATAATGTATGCACAGTATGCCTAAAACGCCTAAATTCAAATTCTAGAACAGTTAATTGTTCAGTTTGCTCTAAACGTTGTCACCTGAAGTGTCTTAACAAGGCACCTGATTGTACCGATGTTAACGACCTATCTCATTTATCAAAATCACACATATGCTCTCATTGCATAAGTGACGCCTTGCCGTTTGCATCATTAGATGACGACGAGTTCCATTCAGCCTTGCTTGAATTACAATACGGCTGGAGCCCGTTTCACAACTTTGATCGGCTCAATGGGCTTTCATTCCAACCTTTTCAAAACACATTCGCCAGGTCCAAAGCAAATTTTGTAGATAACTTCTGTGACCCGGACGAAAACGTGTTTACAAATGTCAATGATATGTTAAGCAATTGTCGATACTATGTCGAAGATAGTTTCGAAAATCTTTTAGACAAACCAATTGGTTTTTCACTCATTCATTTTAACATAAGAAGTTTACGAAAGAATTTCGACAATCTGGTTTGTTATCTTACCGCTTTTTAAAAAGCGTCACTTTGACGCAATTGCTTTGACCGAGACATGGCTTAAAGATAAAGATGATCTACCTTCCTTTGCAATAGCGGACTACCAAGGCCCAATAGTCTTAACTCGGCCAAACGAAGATGGTGGCGGAGGAGTTGCTCTTTATGTCAGAAATAATTATAATTTTAAGATTCGCAATGACTTAAAGTATAATAGTAACGATATCCAATTTCTGTTTGTCGAAGTGGAAAAGAACAAGGAAAGCAAATTAGTGGGTGTCACATATAAACCTCCAAAAATTAATATTGATAGCTACTCAGACGTTTTTACTGAACTTATAGAAAAACTACATAATACGAAAAATTGTTACATAGCTGGAGATTTCAATATTGACCTTTTAAAAAGTGATTCTAACGCGGAAACTAATGCCTTTGTCGATACGTTGCTCTCCTATTCTTTTTTTCCGGTCATAACAAAACCTACACGAATTACTTGTGATTCTGCAACATTGATTGATAACATTTATACCAATGCATTTGATCAATCCGTCAATAATGTCACTGGCATATTATACACTGATATTTCTGACCATCTACCAATATTCATTATTCAATACGAAAAAGAGCATAAACAACGTCCGGAAAATTACTCTAAGCGTATCTTCTCCGCTCGTAGTGCAGATAAATTTAGAGAGGAAATATCTAGGGTTGATTGGTCAGTCATCTACAATTCGAACAACCCCAACGAACAGTATAATTTCATGATAAATACACTAATGGAAATATATGACAAACACTTCCCTATAAAAACATTCTCAATTAAACCCTCAACTAGGAATAACCCCTGGATTACACCAGGTATATTAAAATCCATAAAGAGAAAAAATAAACTATACCGAGCAAAACTTCGAAACCCTACTGAGAACAATCGCGAGGCCTTTCGAAATTACCGTAACACACTGAATCTTCTGATCAGGTTTACCAAAAAGGAATATTACAATAAATTAATAATTAAAGCTCATGGAAACTTAAAAGCTACTTGGGAGATTATCAACGAAATAATGAATAAAAGAAGAAAACAAACAAAATACCCTTCTAGCATCGTTTACAATGAAAAATACTTTGACAGTAAACCTGATATTGTTAATATTTTCAACAGATTTTTCACCAATGTAGGGCCCTCTTTAGCCAAGAAACTCCCTCCCAGTAAACTAAGTTATAACAATTGGATGAAGGAAGCATCACCTATGCCGGAGCTTACTTTTCAACACGTAACACCATTGAAAGTCCTAGACCAATTATACAGTCTCGACTGCTCGAAGTCTGCCGGTCACGATGGCATTAAAATAAAATACTTGACTATGATAGCCGAATTGATTCATCGACCATTAAGTCACATTTTCAATACTTCGATAATGACTAGTTTTTCCCGGATATGATGAAAATAGCCAAGATAATTCCTATCTTTAAAGGAGGTGACAAGTCTATTGTATCTAACTACAGACCTATTTCTCTCCTTCCCATTTTCTCAAAAGTATTCGAAAAAATAATATGTGAATCATTAACAGAACATCTAGAAGCCAATAATCTCTTATTTGACTATCAATTTGGTTTTAGGAAGAAAAGAAACACCACTTACGCTATACTAGACTTTGTCAATAGGATAATAGAATCAATAGACAATGGTGATTTCTCAATTGGTATTTTTCTAGATTTGTCTAAAGCCTTCGACTCAATAGATCATGACTTATTGTTGCGCAAATTGTCCTATTATGGTATTAACAACGGCACAAAAGCATGGTTCGAAAGTTATTTAAAGAATAGGAGGCAATATGTCTCGATTGATGGCATTGATTCTGATCTATTAAGGATCACTCATGGCGTCCCACAAGGCTCCATGCTTGGACCGATTCTTTTTCTAGTTTTCGTAAATGATGCACAATACGCATCGAAATTGATACACCTAATCTTGTACGCAGATGATATGAATTTATTTTATAATCACAAAAGTATGACAACCACTTTAAAAGTCTTTAAAAACGAGCTAGATTCACTTGAGGATTGGTTACTGGCAAATAAATTAACAGTTAATATTTCTAAAACCAATTTTATTCTGTTTGGATCCATACAAAAACTTAAAGGCTTAGAACAAACACCGATATTAAAAATAATGGATAAAGCAATAAACAGAGTTTCTAGTACGAAATTCCTTGGCGTCATAATTGACCAAAACCTCTCATGGGATTCACATATCGATTTTATTTCACGTAAAATCGCCAAATCAATCGGTATTTTATATAGAGTTAGACATTTTCTTAACCTTGATATACTCAAAAACTTATATTACAACCTAATTTATTCTTACGTTTCCTATGCTACATCAACTTGGGGTAGCATTTACAAATCAAAACTTAAGCGTATTCATGTCCTTCAAAAACGCGCTCTCCGCGTCATCACGTTTGCCGACAGAAGGGCCTCTAGTAGACCGTTATTTCGGAAGCTGGACATGTTAAATGTTTATGAAATTGTTAATCTTCAATTGGGCATACTGGTCTTCAGACACACTAACAATTACTTGCCAGAAATTTTTTCTAACTATTTCACTGACTTATCACAAATTCACAATTATAATACTCGCTCCAAATCGAACAAAAGTATGTTTTTACCTAGACAAAATCTTAATTACGGAAAATTTGGTACAAAATTCGCGGCTGTTAAAGTTTGGAATGATATACCCATTGAGATTAAAAATAGTTGTTCACTCAAAGCCTTCAAAAAGAATTACAAAAAGTATTTGCTTAACTCAGATGAATGATTGTTTAAGAACATTTAATTACTTGATTGTTTTTGTTTTCGCTAATTACATTTTTAAATCATCATTTTTCCTATTTGCCTTTGCATAATAATCAAGAGTCCGTAACGTTATAATGACCTCTTATATCAAACTACTGATTTTTTTCTGATTTTTTCTTCCTTTCTTTTTTTTTTTTTTTTTTTTTTTTCCTGTACATTTATTTTGTTTTATGAAATTTCTAGTTGTTCAACTACGAAAACTACTGTACTATATATGATTCTTCCCATCTTAGATATATGTAAATATTACTCATTTTCGTCTTAAGGGTGTAAGAGCTTGTTTAACCTCTAAGGTTGTTCTCTTGCACCCCCCACAATATTTGTAACTTATTCAATTTATGTATATGTATATATATATTTTTGTGGAAATAAAAAACTGTTGTAACTGTTAAACTGTTGTAACTGTTGTAACGTGTCTCATTAAATATTCAGTTTTACGCGCGTGTGGAAATAGGAATCTGAACGTGCTGCATCACATGCGTGGCAGAAAATGTCGACGGCGGGTGATTCAAAACAAGTTCTTTCGACTTTAGAAGTTCGGGTTTTGGACTCCAAGAAGAAGTCTAGCTACGTTGTAAGAAGTTTACCCAATTTTCCAGTGTTAGAGACCGTTTCAGAGCTACGTTCTGAGCTAGTGAAAGCCTTACCAGACTTAGAGAACGTTCTGCAAGACTGAGTAATGAGTAATGAGCAAACCAATCTGCACGTACCATACCTATTTACCTATTTACCTATTTACGTATATACTATACGCTATTTCATTCAATTGCATTTCAGGATGTTCTAGAAGACACTCCATGACGATATACTCTTCATGCGGAAAAAGTGTTCCTGTTTGAAGAGGTCGACCGACGGGCCAAGGATTAATGTCTCCACTAGTGTAGACGTCCGTTTGACCGTTTTAGGACTTACAAACAGATTAGCGGCTATCTCCTGGTATGTTTTTGCATAAAACAAATGTTGGTATACCATTCTCCACCTTAAATCATCCGAGAAAGCCCGCGGCATCTTTCAGATTCAGTTTTCAATACTGTAATTTACTTTTGCATCAGTATGCTAATTCTGAAAAAAATCCACGCACGTAAAACTGAATATTTAATGGCACACGTGACAATTATTGTCCTATAAACCTCTTTTCACTTGGACAACGTTTTTGGGATCGACTGTATATCTAATATTGGCTTAGTCATTCTCTAATGTTAACTTATTCTCGTCCAATGTGCACAGGCTTTGTAAATGCCCTTAATATAGATAGATAGATAAATAGATAGATAAGATAGATAGATAAAACTTTATTTTACCACGGTATGATCATCAGGATTTACAAAATGTTTAAAATAATCAACTAACCTACTTTAAGTTTAATCTAACCTAATAAAATAAAAAACCTGCTTTCCATGAATGCAGTGCTTTACTGTGCATAATATGAAATTCTTTGAGAGACTCTGCCTGCCTTAAGTTATTTGGCTTGATTTGCTTGATTTACAGGTTTAGGGACAACATTTTTTATTCAATAGATATGTATAGCCCTTTTTCATTTAAATATGTAGTCGTTGTAGAGCTTTCGACTAAACTAGGAACACTTTCGGTTTCAGTTCACTCTCGTCACGGTACAACTACATTTGAATAGATCAATAAATAGGCCTAGTCTGTTAAAGGAAACGTTATGGCGAATGCGACTCAAGAATAATACTTCAATTAAAAATTAAAAGCCCAAATGTTTGAGCTACTGCATAAACTAAATTCAGAAATATCCGAGTATTTCAGTTGGACGAGCGAATTTAAAATAAATCGCAAAATGCCCTTGCACTTTGTAGTTATTAAGGCTAAAGTCAACGGTTTAAGTTTTGTATAGTACTCACCCTTGTAGAGATTCTTTCAAGAAGTCGTGTTCCTGGCTGACTTTATGAAGTAGAAGATTGAAATCTTCTTGTACTTCTTTAGCCTGATGAAAGAGTTTTCTCGGAAATGGAGATGGAAAGAGCATAAATGGAACATGAACTGTTAGCCCAGCTGGCGAGGACAGAAGGATACCATTCGCTAAAGCATATTGAGCGGCATTTTTAGCGAGCTCTTCCACTTGCTTTTCATCTAACTTTTCTATATTAAATGGAAATTTAAAATCCATTCTTTCCGGTGCTGTCTTGGCTCAAGGAAGCCGTAGGACTTTCGTATATATTTGTAAGCCGAGTACTTTCTGATTTTGTTTTGGAAACGGGTCACTGTTGCTGCGTGACGCGTTTTTCAGCCTACATTGAATTTCAAAACTGAATTTGCATCAAAATATGGCGCATTGACAATGAAAACTACCAACCATAGTTATAGTAATGATGAAAAAGTAAATTATACACCGTGAAAAGATGAAAAAACTTACTGACGTTTCGGACGTTAGTCCTTCGTCGGAGTAAAAGAGAAAGAAGTTGTAGAAAGGAGTGTATATATGATAGAATAAGACAAAAGAAACCAATGAGAGCAAGGTTGGCAAGGAAACAGAAACAAACAATCAAAAGACAAAAGAAAAGGTTAGTTGAAAATAAAGCGTTCATTAATCCCTTTGGGACTAAGAGTGCCCAATAGGTGAATAAGCCGCATTTCTTTGGTCTTGCGACAATCATTGTTGCCTTTAAGCAAAGAAAGACCGAAAACAATGAAGTCAGAAAGAGAATGGTTAGCTAGATTAAAATGGCGGGAAACTGGTTTGGTGGGATCGTTATTGCGAATATCATAAAGATGATTGCAAATGCGATCACCAAGACGGCGGCCAGTCTCGCCCACATACAAAAGATTACAGCGGGTACATTTAATACAGTATACAACATTAGAAGTGGTACAAACAAAATGGTCAGTGATTTTAACAGTTGATTTAGGACCGACAACAGAAGTGTGAGAGGCTATGTGAGGACAAGCATAACAACGTTTACGAGAACAGCGAAAAGTACCAGGTTCTTTGTTAGAGGGAAGAACTCCCTTGACCAAGAAAGAACGAAGATTACGATCACGTTTATAGGAAAAGAGAGGGCGGTTGTTGAAAATAGCAGAAGTGCGAGTATCAGAGTCAAGCAGAGAAAAGTTGCGGTTAACAATGGGTTTAATGGAAATGTTAATAGGATGATACGTAAGAGTGAAAGGAATGCGATCATTAGAGGGACGAGTATGAGGAGTGAGAGCGGTGGTACGATCAATAGTAGAAACTTTACGAATGGCGCGATCAATAACATGAGCAGGATAATTACGCTTAAGAAAGAAGGAACGCATCTCAGAACATTTAACAGAAAAATCAAGATCATCACTACACAAACGACGAAGACGAAGAAATTGCGAGAACGGAATAGCGTTAAGAGTGTGCTTAGGATGAGAAGACGAGTAGAGTAAATAAGAATGAGAGTCAGTAGGTTTGTAATGGACACTAGTGCTAAGACGGTCGTCATTAACACTAAGCAAGATGTCATAGTTATATAATGGAGCGAAATGGTTTGAAAACTCCATAGAAAAAGACCCTGTTAGCAGGGTACACTGAGATACATGGAAGGGGCCGGGGGAGTGGAGGACCTGGTTTCAACATGCATAGAGTATTTAGTTGGTTGAGCTTCCAAAAATATTGATAAAGTATTTCGTGACGTCTCAAAGTAATGATAAATCAGACGGGCGGGCGCCCGGGCAGATACGGGTCATATGATAAGTAGTGTTTAAAAAACGAGTAGGAGTGTTTTATCAGGTATAAAAACACGAGGCGTACATCTAAACTTGGATGTATACTTCATCCCTGATGAAGTCATCCTCATAGTATTCGAGTGGTCTTTATATAAAGTCACATATAAAATCACTTAAATACTAATGAAGAGGACTTTATCGGGTATAAAGATTCATGCACGTGACGTGTATGGTGGCTGCAATGGGATCATAGGCTTATGAATTATTAATGAGTGTTTTAAGTATATTTAGCATACACCTAATTGAAAAAACGTTGTCGGGTTCGAGAAGTTCATACCATCGAAGCTAAGACCGAAAAGGATTTTGGGTACTCCGAAATGTGTATTATATTTGCATATAGATATGTAAAAATGCACAGTAGAGCAAAGTCGGTCGACCTAGATTAACATGCCAAAGCCATTCTCCGAGAGCTGTTTGGGTGCGGTATTTTGTCCTCCCATGCTCCTCTTCGATCTTAGCTTTGATGATATAACCTTTTTTTGAACCCGACAACGTTTTTTCAATTAGGTGTATACCAACTTGTGTACTTCCTAAGAACGCGCGCGCTCATTGGTTAATTGGAGGCAAATTTTGTACGATATTCACCTCTGAATCTCGGAATATTGAGTCGGCAACAAAATGGCATCTGCCGGCAATCGTTTTGTTACAATTTCCGATGAGGAAATTGAAACCATGAAAGTAAATGCCATTCCTAAAGGCAACGAAGTATGGCCTAAAAGTTTTGCTAGAAGTTTTCCTAAAAGTTTTGCGTGACTTTGTTACGCAAACTAAAAGTTGCTGTTTGTTTCTTTGTATTGAATTATTGTATATAAAAATAAGTTACTCTGTACACAAGTTGGTATATGCTAAAACAATTATTCGACTCAGGCTCGGTAAATATGGAGAATACTTACCTCGCCGCTCGAAGACTCGCGTCTTGGTAATATTTCCCGATATTGACTTCGCCTTCGGCAAATAATGTTTCCCGAGGCGGAGCCGGGGAAACATCGGCGGTCGAGGGTGCACAAAACATACTGCTTTCCCGAGGTCCCAGTCAATAAGTGCTTTATAATCATGTCACGTGTCAAAGAGAACGAAATGAACAATATATATAGCTCAATGTAGCTAAGCTCAATTTATTACAATCAAATTCACAACAATACTTTAAAAAGTTAACACTTTGTGGAGAAAACATAAATTACTATATTACGTTTATTTGTCGTTGAAATTAAATGTTTTGCAGGTTTAGGGACAAAAATTAAATTAAATGTTACATTGCAATTGTTAAATGCACCATAAGCAAAAGTGAGGTTGCGTAAAGAGTTCGAGGTGTATGTGAGGCCAAGACTGGCGATCCTGGCAAAGAACTTCTGAATCAATAGCCAAGGGCAAAAGTTGATTTTGTTTGCTGCCTCAAGTTCTCTCGACCCGTTCTCAAAAGGAAAAATAAAATATCAAACATACATTTCTGCTGTGGGCCTTTAGGTGTCTTCAAGTCAAATGATATCTAGAGTTTCTCGATGTCTTCTTTGGTCATTTCAGGATGTTGGTTGACTTTTGACTTGCCAAATTTTTTCAATTCAGCCATTGCAGCGGTAAAAACTGAATTTGAAGAGCTAAAACTGGCATCCTCCAGTATGCTATAGAGTTCATAGTGTTTTTCGAGTAAAATATTCCATCCTTTTTAATCCTTGTATTTGCATAAAACGATTCGAGCAGTCGGTCAAGTTCGATCCTGTCCAGGGTTTCAATCTCGGACGAAAAACCGTGAAATTCCCGAAGAATTTTTATAAAATTCCCTAAGAATTTTATCTGCTTGTTTTGTCGCATTTATGGTGGATGCAGAGTTTTTTCTGTAAGCATAAGTTGTTGAATATTTCCTGCACTCCACGGTCAGCAAAGCGAGCCATCCTCAATAAAACTGTACGTATGGTTTTGTAAGCAATGTTTTCCTCTTTTTTTTTTTTTTTTTTGCGCATTTTTCCTTATAATTGTATGTATGGTTTTCTGTTCTATCTTTAAATTGTAATCTTTCTCTTATTAAAAGGAACTCAAACGTAGGCAACTCAAACGTAGGCGACTGTTTGCAGAATTGTATCATTTAGAGGGTTTTAGATTGACTTTTTTTCTCCCCGCAAACGGCAAACGTGACCACGTTTTCATAGTTTTCGTGTATTTTGCTTTACCTTTTACAAACCTTCTCACCAAGCGCAAATACTCTTGTTTTTCTACTACTTGGACTTTTTTGCGATTCCTTCTCAGCTATTTAAAAGAATTTTTTTACTGATCAACTGACGTTTCACGTTTGCCGTGAACGTAAATCTAAAACTCTCTATTAACACGAAGTTAACGACGAGGAAAACATGTGTAATGCTTAATCGGTACCGCATCAATGTCTATATCTAGTAATGCCTCCTATGACATTAATCTATGACATCACATTATAAAAATAGATAAAAACAATCCACAAATTGTTTCAGGGATGTTACATTTATTTATGAAATAATTAGAATGTATGGGTAGGTAGGAGTAAGGGGGGATTGGTGGGTTGGTTGATTTATTTATAACCTTATAAACTAATCTACTGTTTGCTTATCCGATCCAAATGTTCAGTCGCCACATTTTCGCGGGAAAAAATCTATCTAGGCATAGCTTATAATAAACCAAGTTTCCCTCATCCAAATTCAAAACGCTTTTCGATTTTAGAGTCGTTAGCAGGAGAAGAATGATATGATATGCAAATCGACAATTAATTTCGAAATTTTTTCAAACATTCAGATATTATGGTCGTTTGCCCCCAATGTTTGATGTTACTTTTTGTCGTAAAATTTCTTGATTGATAGTCGTTGAATTGCTAGTCGGCAAATGAGACATTAATCGTCGCTGGTCGCATTTCAACAATAATGGTAGTAATCTACCAAATAAACTTGCCATGATTAACACAAATGGGTAAAACTGACTGTTTAATGACAACTATCCCTGAGTGATTTAAAAGTGCCGTGTACTATGACTGCAATATTACAATTGCCTTCTTAGGTTGCTTACCATTTAAACCAATCCATCCGGTTGGAATTTCATTTGTTAATGTTTAGAAAAGAGCGGGAAAATTTGCGTTACAAATGTTGCACGCGTCTACCGGAAGAACTAAAAAGAGCGGGAAAAGTAGATTACCTCAATCGAAAGACCGAAGACCGGAATTTCTGGTTTTCCCTGGTAAATGGTAAGCATCGCTGTGCATTATCATACGTGATGTGAAGATGATGCAAAAAAATCGTTGCAGCAGCCTTGACTTGCAGTGACAAGAACAAAAACGGCAATATCACTAAGTAAGTGAAACCACTGTGATTGGATAAAATAGTATTCCAACCAAGTAATACAAGTATCCAGTCAAAAGCAAAGCATAACTATATGAGGGGGTTATGAATAGTAATTCAATCAATATAGGAAGAAATCTTCACTCTTACGTTTAGGACTTTGGTCTTTGTAGTTTGTACACTTGCATTTTTGAAATTAAAATGAATTGGGCAAAATTTGTTTTTGCGTCGATCATAAATGTTAGCTCATTATTACTTTTAACTAACGATGTAATTAGAAATAAATACTTGTAATACTTGTGCTAGTGCTTTCCTTTTAGTTTATAGACCCTTGCAGCACTTCGGAATGCAGCTCAATCTGGGGGACAAATCATTTCTCAGGAGATTGGAATTCTTTCTGCTTTGACGTCACATGCAAGGGGATGGTACTTGTGATTATATTTTACACCTAGTTTTGCTGTAGAGTGAACTTTCTCTTCTACCTCCTGTAGTGTCTGCAGTGCGTGAATTAGCTGCAAAGCATATCATTCTTGGTTGTGTTTATAAAAAGCAATTCAAGTGCTGACCTATTGTGCTTCAGTCGTGATCATAACTAGGCGTACCAGGAAGGGAGGGCCTGGGTTCCACTGCTAGCAAGATAAAAAAACGTATATTTAATTATTGTTAATAATATAAACTATTTTGATATTGGTTGGAGATTGCGGCCATACAAACTGAGATGTTGCTAATGCGAATGGTTCACATGCTTCTCCCTCCGCGAAAACGCTAATTTCTATATTGACCTGTGAGCTTGGTATGCCCTGACATAGGTCAGCCAAGAGGTTGTTTTAGGGTTCTATCTGTGAGTTAGCCGTGCCCTGGCTTAGAACAACCCAGAGGTTGTTTCAGGGTTCTATCTGTGAGTTAGCCGTGCCCTGGCTTAGATCAGCCCAGAGGTTGTTTCAGGGTTCTATCTGTGAGTTAGGCGTGCCCTGACTTAGATCAGCCCAAAGGTTGTTTCAGGGTACAATCTGTGAGTTAGCCGTGCCTTGACTTAGATCAGCCCAAAGGAAGTTTTAAGGACTCAAACTGCCGTGCTTTATGTGTGCTGCCTGACTTAGATCAACACAGGGGTTGTTCCAAGCTAGGGTTTGATGACAGTGAGGGTTGAATGATTGAAGTTAAATGGAAGATGACGATGTCTGGTACAAATATATACCAGTATCCGCACTACGAGGTTAGTAATTTTGTCAGCCAGATAATGTATCGATAGAAGCCTATTCTAAGTAGCTGTAAGATATGATTCCGAAGTCCGTACGCGTACTCATGTGATGTGACTGGAACAAACAATAGTTTACACAGATTCGTAAATATTACTCCATAAAACAATATGGGTACAAGATAGCAAGAGGACCAATTGTCAAATACGACGTTGACTAAAATTAATATGACTTCCAGCGACGATGTATATGAACCATTTAGCAAGGCCCTACCAACGGAGGGGGTTTCAACTTCGTTGGTAGTTGTTGGCTAGCTAATATTAGCGCCAAGCAGTGTTAGAAAACAATTACGCTGCAGACAACAATAATGCATCGCAATGGTTGCACTGTTATGGATGTGTAGCTGGTCATGCAATTCAGCAATAAAGTTACCAAAAGGATTATCGAAACAAAAACACTAAAAAAGTTACGTGTGTTGTTTTTTTCTTCCCAGATCCACTTTCATGCTGGTGCTGTTAGTAATTAACAGAAGTGCGACCAGTGATGATGATGGTGGATTATAAAGTGTTGATAACTGGTGGCATGTATGACTGATAATATTTTAAAGTTTCAATTGATATGTGTTAATCTTTTTAAAACGGATCGTTGACAAGTAGCAATGAATATGTGTCGTGAACAATAGAGTGTCGCCCAAAATAAAAGTGCATTCTTAATACTCCCGCTTCGAGTTCTCCTTTCATCAGGCTTAGCTTCAGCTGTGCGTTATAATATTCAGTCATTCAACTAAAACCCGTGGAACCTTAATTAACTTGTATATTGTTCCATAGTACATAAATTTTTAGTAAAAGAAAAGAACACATTTGTACACAATGGAGGCTAGACTTAGCAGAGGCGAACTCGAAATGGGAGTATTGCAAATATGAAGAGGATAATTAATGTAAAAAAAATTTTTTCCAAAAGGGATCAGTCGAATAATGAATTATGGTGGTCCAAGGTTTTGAAATTTTGATGAAAATGCTCTCGCAAGCATAACATTACTGATATGGTTCAGTGAAAATCACTTGTGGCTTGACGTACCTTCCTCGACCAAGTGTCCTTCATTGTCAATACCTGGAATTTACAATGATTATTTTTATGCAGCTTTTTTTAAATCTAATTCCTTCTTTCATGATGGATTGGAACATTATTAAAAAAAAAGGTTGTTCCGACTATAAATTTGAAAGAGAGAAAGAGAGAGAGAGAGAGAGAGAGAGAGAGAGAGAGAGAGAGAGAGAGAGAGAGAGAGAAGAAAAAAAGAAAAATTATTTTCCCTAAGTATAAAGCCCTAAACTTCTTGGTTTATCCAAAAGAAAAAAAAAATCTTGCGCATGTACACTTACAGCATTACGAAGCAGATGCACTAAATTGGTCATTTTGAACGCGCTATTTTACCCAAAGGTTTCTTTCTTCTGAAAAAGTCTGAGCATGATATCAAAGATCCTATTCCACATACTCGCATCTTGATTTGTCTTTTGACCATTTGATAAAGCGCTTTCAGTTCAATTCTTTAATTTTTTCAGAAGAAAGAAGCCTTTAAAAATTTTCACACTTGACTATGTGACTTGAAAACCAACTTCAATGACAGACTCCTGATCTCTTATTTGGCATGGTATGCCACAGGGATACCGCGCCATGAACATCTTTACTTACCTTTCATAGGAATATGTCCTTTTACTTCCTCGGTATTTATTGGTTCTACCCAGCTTTCTTCTTCTTCTTCTTCTATGGCCTTTACCTTCTGATTCTGGTCCTTCTTCCTCAAACAGTAAAACAGCACCACGGCAAGTATTGTCAAGGCAACCACAGATCCTGCCACAATAATTGCGATAAGCGTAGTCTGACTGAGTCCTGACTTCTTGACTTGATTAGAGTTAGTAGAAGTGACAGTTGATGGAGGAGGAGTGATAGATGGGATGCTGTTGAACCCTTGCTATAGAGATAAAGTAAAACATTATTATAGTTAGGAGAGACTAAGTACGTCATCGCGGCCATGTTGGTGCCATTTAACAAAAGATTTCTCGTTAGCATCTATTGTTAACGGCACCACAATGGCCGCCATGTTTTGTCTTTTAAATCTCTTGGGAATGCTTGCAACCCATCAATGCTAGTCCTGCTAAATGAATATATGGCGCAAAATATTGTTGTAACAGATATTGTCTTAGTTGGAGTGTCGAAAGACAAAATTTGGCCTGGCTCTTAAGAGACTGAGACACGCATATGAGCTAATAACAAACGTAGACAAGGCCTAAAAAGTTTATTGTCAAAAACAACAACAACAACAACAACAAAAACAACAACAGCAACAACAACAAAAACAAAAACCGATAACTAAACAAACTCATTTGAGGCTACAAAGCAAATCTAGTAAGTGGGTAAAATTTTTTAGTGAATTTCCTTTTCATTGGTCTTCAAATCTTCTAGACATGCAGGAAAATCTTTCATGAGCTCGAGTGAAAGCCGATACCGAAGGGCTCAAGCCTAAAGGCTCTTCAGCTAACACTATTACGGCCTCGAGAAAAATTACCTTATTATTCTAGATTTTAATCTCTTACCAAAAAGGAACTGCGGACAACATCCAATCTTTGTCCATCCGACAGAATGACGGTGAAGTTACCACTCTGCACCAGGTTTCTCAAGCTCTCGGCCAGATTTTGGACGCTTTGTTGCCCATTCCCACCAGGCAGCAGGATAAATTGTACGATAATGCTACCTGGACGGACTGAGAGATTGCTGATACGTGATTGGTCGACGCCAAGCTGTGATGCAATTCTGCTTTTTAACGTTGCGATGAAAGAGGCTTTATTGTTGTCGTTGATGACATCGTTGAAGCTATGTAACAATGAGAAGTAGTAGCATGATAATGAAAATAATAATAATAACTATAGTAGCCCTAAACGTTTCTAAAAGTGGTTTGATCAATGAAAACGTAATAATTGTATTTCTGCGGCTAAACACGCTCTAGTGGGTCTGGGACGAGTTCCCGGGAACACCTGTTCGAGTAAAAGCGTTGAGAAAACGTCATTTTATGTAGCAAGGCAGAAGGGACAAAATGTAAGTTTTTTTTGCGCCCGCTTAAGACCCTTATTATCGCCATGTAATGTAACTTACTAACGTCTGACTAGTGTGTACCATTTATTAATTGCTAGTTGTGAACCTCTGCAACAACCTCATCAATTCCATCGAAATCTTAGCAAACGACAGTGAAGAGCATCGTAAGATCGAACCGAAATTTAGACTGTAAAAATATACCTTGAGGAGAATAGAGTGAGCGTATCACGCAATTCTGCAGCTACGACAGGGATAAAAGCGTGTGTACCGTACTGTACAAAGTGTCGATATCAATCAATTGAGGCCATATTCTTCTTTAGTATATACATTCATTATTATTCTTTAAGCTGTGTTGAGTATTCTACAGTATACTATATCTTACCTTGCATCCAAGGAGAACTGTATTTCTGTTTGCTGATCATTTTTTGAGGTCACAGAAGGTCCCCCAGTATGACTTGTTATCGCTGCGGTGTCGCTTGGTATGGCTGCATTGTCGCTTGGTGTGGCTGTGGTATTGCTTGATGTCGATGCGGTGTCGGTTGGTGTCGTTGCAGTGTCGCTTGATGTCGCTGTAGTCGGACCCAAGGTCGTGGTCGGACTGGTTTTGCTTGTTGTTGGACTAGCAGTAGAAGAAGATTGACTCTGTTTTGGACTCAAATCAAATACGGCGAAGAACCCTAAACGACTTGATGTGCAGTTAATGGAAATCTGGCTTTTTTCTGCAACCATAGCATTTGTCGTAACGTCTGTAGTCGTCCATGACGATGATGATGCATCCCATTGGTGACACTGTAATTATTAAGAAACGATACACTAGCTCAAGGACTATTCAAATTTAAGTATATATTGAGAAAGACTGGCTATTATATACGATACTTGCCTTTGTCATTGCATTAAGTGAGAGGTTAGTGGGACACTATGTAAGACAAACTCCTTAGCTATGACCAAGTATAGTATGCAACTTTAATCTTGACCCGTTAAGAGAGCATTGCTCTAGAAACTAAACCCATATCTTTGCGCTTGTCGATGTGGGAGCCTATCAACTGTTCAGGGGTTGAGGAAAACCTGGGTCGAGTTTGCATTGCAGTGCATTTTGGGGCTGTTAAATTTCACGGGACATATTTCCAAGATGGCGGCTATTTCGTCCCCTAAGATAGCCCCAAGAATGCACTGCAATTCAATCTCCACCAAGTTTTTTCCTTCAACCTCGGAAAGGTAATAATCGAGACTCTACTGAAATATAATAGATATGTACACATCATAGCGCAGTATTCTGCGCATTGCAATTCACACCGATAACTATCGACTAAAAAAATCGTGCATTAAATACAAAAACTAGTAAGTCCAATAAAATAGAAAGTTTCCATGATTTTACATTTTTTTAATATTATTACCTTGATTTTAGAGGATTGAGCATCCGTGACGTTGATTAGGGGAATGTCAAAACTTATGGGCTCGGCCAGCTCAGGGATCGTCATAGCAACCAAAGTTTCTGGGTTGAAAAGCTTAACGTAGACGACGTCACTGACAAGTGATCTGTTTTCGTTGAGAGACCTGATCAGCAAATCATCTGACATCTACAACAAGGAAAACGTAGGTCAACATTAAATGAAGTACCTTTTTAAATTCTGATTTGAATTTCATTTTTAGAATTCTGTTTGGCTGTGTTGCATGTATATTTAATAACTACTCTTATCTAGCATTGTAGGCGAATGAAAAACCAATACTCAAAGGAATAGCAAGAGTTCAAATGAAGAGAGTGTCGTTTCTTGCAAAAACAAACAAACCAAAAAAAGAAGAGACAACAAATAGACACGTTCCGGTTGTGTTGTGTAAAATAAAAACAAGTGAAAACAAACTTAAATAAACAAATAAATATATAAACAACAACGATGATACTAAGCAAAAAAAGAAAAAAGAAAGAAAGAAAAACAAGAAAAAGAAAAAAATTAGATAAACAGGTAAATAACAGACCTGAGCAGATACTACGCATGCCCCATTGCAACCGTCTTCATTGCAGTCCCAGTTTCCATACATATCCTTCAAAGATTTTCCCAAGAGTACTTCCGCAATTTTAGAATCATACAAGCTACAGTTATCACAACCAATCCTACTGTAGACTGTATGCACGTGCTCAAAGGAATTTTTCTCGCTTCGCAAGACAGTGGTATTTGACTCGGCTGTCAATGGTGTTTCTCCAGTAGACAGGCCTTTGCACATTGATCGACCAAGTTCATCGAGAAGATCTAGGAACTGCTCTTTGACTGTCATTGAATCGTTGGAGAAATTCGATGGCTGAATGATTCTACTGAAGATGCTGAGGGTTTGTTCCACCTGTTTGTGAACAAGTCATTCCACGAGTCAAAATATTTATCTAGTAAACTATCACTATCTGGAGGTTTGGATTGGGGTTCCCTAAAAACCAATCCACCCCCTCTAATGCGTTTACCACTCTTGGGTGGACGGCTTGATGCCTAACAGGCCTTGCGGCCCAATTGATAAGGCAGCCGGTTAGCACGGGTACAGAAGGTGGTCGTCACCAGCGTCTTCAGTGGATCTTTTACGTCCGCCTTATACAGGGTTAAATACTGAAGACAGACGGGGCCTACGGTTTTAAGTCCTTGTCCGAGAAGACTTGAAGGTCTAACCATTTGCAGATACAATTACAAAGGCAGCACCTTCTCCACAGTTATGTTAAGACACTGAGTGTTGGTCCGGCCGAGGCTCAAACCACGACCTTCCGCACAACAGACCGACGATCTTACCAACTGAGCTAACCATTCATTTTACAAGTAACAGTTATTCAGTTATCATTTTTAGGTTTTTAGTCAAGTTTAACTTTTAGGCCAATTGTCAGTTAACTGTGAAACCCCATATACACCTTTACTCTCAGGACTTTCCTGTTTCTAAATCCTACCACGCCAATGGAAATTGCTAAAAACGAACAAATCAAAATTGTGTCCTACGGGACGGGTTACTATACTGTTTTAATTCCTGCGGATGCAGCATGTGAATGGACTATTTCGACGATGCCGCGCCACCTTGGATCGCATACATTATCGGGCTTCCAGGGGGCAAATGAAGCTTTGCAACAATAACGTCGTCGTTCGATACCTACAGCTAACCACAAGATAATACAACAAATAAGAATTAAGGCGGTACATTGATCGCCTTTACCCCAAAAAAGAAAGACAAACACACGAAACTCTATATATTTTCCGTCATACTTGTTTTGTGTTTCCCCCTGGCAAGATGGCCGCCATATCGTCGAAGTAGTCCAATATAAACTTTGTTGGATGCGCGCTAATCTCTCTCTTCTCGTGAACGTTTTTTGCCGGGTTCTCCTTCAAATCCAACATCTGAGTTGAAAGCGTCACGCAAAGGATAATTAACATATAACGGTATAGTGTACAAGTGTGTTCGTAGTGTTGAATGTGTTTACTTACAATCGTTTGTTATTATTTAGTTTGACGTACCTGTTCTGGGGTCTTTGTTTCTACGTCTGGGTTCTTTTCACTGACTGCTCTTCTTTTGCGTCTACTTGTCTTTTCAACTTCCAATTCCCTCGCATCATTCATTTCGTGGACGTTTTCACCTATTCTCTTTGATCTTCCTTCTGCGTTCAGCGTTTCGTCTTGTGCGGCCTCAACAGTTTGGGCGAGAGTATCAAGTACCAGGTCCTCCTCATCTTCACTTTGCGTTTCTCCATTTTCATTTGAATCCATAACCTAATGGACCGTTTTGGAATTAGTCAACTGAACACTACCGCTGTGTTTATCAATCACACACTCATTTTTACAGGGATAGCCCCATTTTAGTCTCCCAATATTCACAAATACCATAGGTAGAGAATGCACAACTTCAACAATACTGGATCGGAACGCATGAATAATCTATACAGAATGGAGACTAACCCTATGCAACGGAGAATCCGAAACTGGAGTGTGATATCAATTTCCTTAGTCTTGTTTAAAATCCATATTACTTCTTGGTTTTACGGTGTTTTTTCCTTTTATCAATACGATGAGTAAGCATAGGCAAAAGGAAAGTCCGAAATTGACTAAAAAGATCACGTGACCGAGTCAAAATATTGAATATTTCTATTGTCTGTCTTAACTAAGAATGAATTTCAACTATTCCGGACAAATTCTTGTTAAGATTATTGTACTTAACAATTCCATATTAAAAAAAATTCGAGTCACATAAAAACCGCCAGCCCATTTTGAAATTCCTATTTTTCTCGCCTTGAGGTCACGTGACCACCGGGAGTCGACGTGACCATGCTTAAAATTTCGAAAAACCCAATTATGATTTTAGCCCCAAAACTCAATTTCATAGATTTAAGATTGATAGAGTTATTGCACAAACTTAGTATTCAGCGATCCATTAAAATACCAAGCCTTTTATGCTTGAGAAGCTAGGTTTCTGTGTTGACAACACTGAAACCTAGCTTGGGCTACCTGTGCTTCCACCTTGCTGTAGGCGGCATGGTAGATTACATCATACGAAATCTTATAACATGACACTAAAGAAACCTGGCTTGGGCTACCTGTGGGGGAAGCAGCCAGCTGGTATTATCGAGAATAGTCAAGGTTCCTACGTTTCAATACAAACGGGTATGCACGGGGGTAGCTGATTGTCAGTTAACCGACAAATTTCTTAGATCAATTATAAGTTAACTGCTAAACCCCATCTACACATTCATGCAATATAGGGTAAAGTCTAATCATTCTAAACACTTAACTTAATATTGTTGCTGCCTTGATCAATAACTTACTAAATAAACCGAAAACAAATAAGACAATATACAAGAATTACTAAACAGCGTTGCCTACGGTACCTTATCAATGACTGTCTGGATGACATTTTCTATGGCTTTCTTTACTTCGTCGTCTTCTTCTTCACCTTCTTCACTGCTTTTGTTTCTATTTTGCACTGACAATAGCAAGGATGACATAGCACCTGGGACCAAGAAAAAATTATTCAGAACGACAGATTCCCAAAAGAGTTTCGCGTTGATTCTGTTGCTACGGACGTCCAATCTCAAACTATTAAAGGCCAACGCGACTGCATATTACGGTAGGACCTTATCGTAACCTTCGTAAAAGGATTTTGATTTGTGTTCTAGCAGTGATCTCGCACACGGTTATTCCTTTAAAAGTTATGTCGTAAACTATGTGTTTTTTCCATCGTCATATTAAATGACTCTAAGTTTAATAACGCGAAATAGAACATGTTCCGTTCAGCAGATAGCTTATACGAGCGCTCATTTTTGCCTGGGTGGATTACGAGAGGTTATCAAGAAAGCCATTGTATTTTGAGTACGTGGATTGTTTGTAATAAAGAAATGCGTGCATCTATCGAAAATATGCCTGAGGACTTTAGAATAGACGCATGTCTGTCGCACTTGAAACCATAAAGCCGTCCATTTTTGAAATGCGCAAACGACACACACCTAACTACGTTTGTGAGTATTGCCACTAACACCTCGATAAGCAAATACGATACGATAACAAAACAAAATAAAGGAGTCAGCTACTGTGTTAGTCTCCTACGCAGCCGCTATTAGTGTCGTCACACAACGCTCACTCCCCGTGACGACACTAATAGCGGCTGCGTAAGAAACTAATACTGTGTGAATACACACTCAGTAAATGGGACCACTTAAAGAAAGTTAACCAATCAATACAGGGTGACATCAAAGGAATAAAAACTTGAAGTCAAACTTGAAGCAGAAGCAAGCAACAAAGTGTAGATATCTAAAAGAATACCACGGGAATGAAATATTGTGGTTTTCTAAGGTCAATATGATACTGATTATGCTCACTCCAAGGACCTATTTTTTTATTATCTTCAATGTTGTTCAAGTGGTCCCCTTTCAAATGTCAAACACAATTTTAACACATCATCAATAAATACAATCTTCTGATCACCACTACAACGACAATAATGACACGCACAACATCCACAACAATAGAAACAAAAATTTCAAAATATCCAGACCGGCCGCACCGCCCCAGCCAACAATATTAGAGAGCTTAAGATTCTCGTTTACGGCAAACGTGAAACGTCCATTAAAAAATTCTTTCAAATTAGTGAAAAGGAATCGCGAAAATCTCCAAGTGGTAACCAAACAAAAGAATACTTGTCTTTGGCGAGAAGGTTTGTAAAAGGTAAAGTGAAATGTAGGGAAACGATGAAAACGTTGTCACGTTTGTCGTTTGTGGGGAGCAAAAACGGGAATCTTAATCAGCCTACTGATGACTGATAACTCACTTGTAGCACTTGACAAGTCTCCTTGAGCAAATCTTTCTAAAAGCTCTTCTTTAGCCTTAGCGATGTCATCAGCATCAAATTTCTTCGGAGCAACAACGACATCCTGTTCTTCTCTTGAGCAAGATCCATGTACATCACATGCTTGGATGAAACACTTCAAAGTGTGATTGTTAACTTTGTCACCTGGGAATGAATTTGGAATATTACAAATGTTGTATTATTATCAATCTCATTTGGTATATCGCTAATAATAAACTCGTTTCTTAAGTGGCTACTCGACTAAATTTTCTAAACTTTCCTTCTCTGTCACTCGATCGACATTTGTTTGAACAAAGAACGTAGATATGGCGTTCTCCTCATGATCAAGATGCGATATTTAGCAATTTCATGTCTTCCACGGCTACAGCTATAGACAACAGCCATTTACAGATCGACCACATTAGAATCAAGGAACTTCCGGGGTCTGACGTCGACCGTCGATCGATCCCATATAGTTTCTAGGCCGATTTTCTCCCGTTCAAGGTCGCTATCGTAGGGACGTAAAAGAACAACTGAAGAGGTAAAGAAACCCTTGCAGTGACCACCCTCAGTGCCTACACTTCATACTAACCATCTCTCATGATTGTAAATTGCTTAAAAAGTAATCTTATATTCAAAACTCAAAGTAAAGCGCCTTTTCCTATATCTCAATAGAAAAGGCGCTATATAAATCATACATCATTATCATTAAATCATTATCATTAGTTTGATGCCATAACGATTCCAACCCTGCGTAGATGAGTTTGTAATCAAGAATAATCTAGAAACCCAGGATATTTTAATCATGGTTCATTATTACCTGGTGGCAGCGTGGTTTCACAAGAGTCTTTTTCTGAGAATTCCACAAAGTACTTCGGTCTTTTTCTTCCACGACGATTGGTGATAACGCATCCACACCGATAGACTAGTGGCCCGTCTTCCTCAGCTACGCTCCACCCGTCACCAGCACTGATCGTGAAAGTAGTATTGGCAGCAACACCTTCTGATGGTTCAATCAGCACTTCACCTGCAAGAAAAAAACATATGTAATATATCCAATTTATTCGAATCGTATTGCAAAAGGAGATCGTGAATATCACCTAAGATGGAATTGGAATTTAGAAGTTGTTTTTATTTTGCGGAGGGAGGAACATCAAAGAATCCGGAAAATCCCACGAGGAACGATAGAGAACCAACAAACTTGCAATATGCTTCGTTACGATTTTTTATCATGACTGACTATAAAAGGTTGGTTAGAGGAGAAAGAAATCTAGAAAAGCAAATATCATTTAGTATACTACCATGCAAGAAGCAAAGGAGGATGCAGTAAAAACATGGATTAAATCGGTTTATAAATTTCTTGTTCGGGAGTTTATCGTAGTCGAGTACTTAGTTTCTGTAAATTTTTCGTGGTTTGATGATCCTGTCTTAAAATGGGGCATGCGCTGATTGGTAGTTTTGACTTCCAAGTATTAGATTAAGTTTATTTATGACAATAATAATAATAATAATAATCATCATCATCATCTTCATCATCACCATCATCGCCATCATTATCATTATCATCATCACCATCACCATCACCATCATCAACATTATCATCATCGCCATCACCATCACCATCACCACCACCATCACCATCACCACCACCATCACCATCACCATCACCATCACCACCACCATCACCATCACCATCACCATCACCATCACCATCACCATCACCACCACCATCATTATCATAATCATCGTCATCCTCACCATTATCATAATTTTTTGGTACTTCTATATACTTTCCCCCTACTGTAATTGTTACGGCTGGGGCAATCTTTCGAGTTTCCCCGGGTCGGCCGTGTTACGACAGCAAATCACTCACTGGGATTCCATCATTCAATCACTGCATTTATTAGAATCACGTAAAGACTGGGTAAAATACAATAAGGTATATCTGTATTAGTTAAAAACCGCTTACAAATAGAAAAAATGTGCTTGATTAGGGAATGATTATGCAACACGTGGTCTAGCGATACTTAGAAATGAATGCTCAGCCAACTATAGGCAGTTTATGCTGAAGAATAATAATATTGATAATTTCTTGTAGGAGAACTAAATATAATATGAGTTACATACCTCTGTGCTACTTGGCCGGATAGCAAATTAGTTAATATTCTAAGGAGCTTCTTTCTTAGTTTAACTTTCCTTCGGCACGCTACATCAACTTATCACCCAAATCAAACTATCAGATTACGGTTATGTGATACGAGCATAATCACTGGTAAATCATTAACAGTAATGTTTGTCTATTTATCCTTAATTTCTTTCCTTTCCCTTATTTTCTATTGTTTTCATTTCAGTTCTAACCTTGATTTGGTGTTGCTTTAGTCTTCAGGTCTGCTTCGGCATATGATGTTACGTTATCGTAGGTTGCAGTGAGTCGTATCTTATAGGTGGCGTTTTCAGCAAGCTTCCCTGGGTTGAACACCAAATAAACGTTTTTACGGGCTGGTTTTCTAGGGTTTGTTCTCTTTACTTCGCCTTTTATTTTAGACTTGACTACATCCTGCTCTTCTTCTAAATCAACATACGCATATCCTGGAAAATAATCAATTGTTGTGAGAAAGTTAATCAAAGTAAGAAGAAAGAAAAAGAAGAAGTTTTAAAAGGGCCCACACCAATGCAAAGATAAAAAGCTTTTAGGCTGCGTTCATAACTATGGCAGGGCGGTGGGGCAATTGAAAATTTGAAATGCCCAGAATAATTCTTAACACCCCCCTTAAAGTTATGCAAAAAAATATGATCCCCCCTAAGCAAGGCTTGTAGTTTCTTCCAAAATTTGTGCAAAAATTTGCCCGTCCCCCCTTTTTCCTACCAAAATTTTTCCGATTCCCCCTCAATTTCACCTGCCCCCCCCCCCCCTGCCATACATTATGAACGCAGCCTTAGTTTGGGACGTTTTTCCGTGTCCAACAGCTGATTATAAAACTGTTAAAATATAGCCAAAATTGTTGGCAACTGTTTAGCCTTCACTTAAAACAGTTAGAACTTTGAACACCAAAACCTGTCATGAAGAAAAAGTAAGAAAAACCATTTTAGAACTGCTATTTGTTTTTGCACCAGGAGGTCGTTTCTCCATATGATTTACGTCAAACTTATGAGCTATGTATAGATCTACATAATACCTTCTTGGCTTTCCTCTACTATTGAGAACTCGTACTGGGTGACAGGTGCTTTACTTTGAACCTGGCCACGAACCACGATCTTTTTGTCTGAGTTTGCGTTCTTGATATCGAACAATTTGGTCTTTGGGGGCGATCCTCGTTTTACTTTGATCTTGGTTTCTCTTATGCTTGAACGATTCCCTTTGCTTACAGTCAAAGTGAATTTGTACCTTAAACAGCAGCAATATTATTAGCATAGCTTTTTTTACCATAGGAAAAAAATGCCTCAGAAAGCGATATGTGATGTACGATGGGGATATTCTGCCTTCAAAAGCACATTGCGCAAAGCTGCTTGATAAACTTGTTTATTAAAGTTGAACCACTTAATAAAGTTAGACCGAGGTTGTAATTTCAATACCAGCAACATTATCAAGCTAGACATTTTTTAGTAGAAAAGTAGTACTCAAAACCATAATATGCGATCTAAAATTGAGGGATGCTGTACGCAGAACTACACTGCGCAAGACTACTTTTTTTAAATGTTTCTTTTGCTCCCAGTCAAGGTAAATTTGTACCTTTAATAGCACGAATATATAATAATACGAATCTATTCATATTTCATTAAAAAATGGGGAAAAAAAGACAATGATGTGAGTTCTAAAATGAGAGGAATGACTAGGAACTAAACTACGCGCGAATTAAGATATTCCTTTTTCTTATACTAAGTTTGTAAGCTTATAGCTTCAATAGAAACAATATTAGGTTCTACTTATTTTCTTAAATGTTTCACAAAGAATTGCGTGAACTAAAACGACCACGCGCCGCAAAAACAGGAAGTACACTATATAACCGGTGCTTCCCCCCCCCCCCCCCCCACAAGCATACTCACGTGCCATTCACTTGTGGAAGCTGTTCTGTAGTGTTTATGCGAACAACCGGTTCATCAGGAATGTCAAGACGAATAAGTTCATTAGGATTGGTCTTGTTTGGATAGAAACAGGTGTAGCCTTCAGGATCTTCGCATGACCACGAGTATTTCATCTCCTTGGGGTCTGCATCAGGGTCCTTGGATGCTCTACCGTCAAGCGTCAATAGATCATGTTCACCAATTGAACGTGTTTTCCCGCCTTGGAAATAAAGGTGCAAATAGATTATAAAGGCTTTGCACCATCACTATCACCATCATGGCAGCCATGAGAGGAAGCAGGAACAATTGAATCTGGTCTAACCTGTTCTACATGACGAGAAAAGATTCAGTTTTCCAGGGATTGCCTCCTGTCATGGATGCCATCACGAGATGGTGCAAAGTCTCTATTGTCACTGCCAACAAAATTCTTTTTGATTCTTATTGGTATTCACTGTCTCTCAACAAGGGTGCCTTAAAGGCCGGACAACACAAAACATTTAATTCAATTTTCTGTTCTACGAAAGGGCAGGCAAAACAAAAAAAGTATCTACTGTTCTTAGACCACCTACCAGGGCTACTGCCACAAAAACATTTTTCATTTAAACTCTCCAGATGACTACCAATCACTTAACTACCCAAGAAATTTACAATGCAAATATCTCAGTTCAGTTTTGACTGCCACCCATTGTGTAGGGGTCACCGGAGGTCACAGAAGGTCACAGGAGGTCACAGCGGTCACAGGAGGTCAGCTAAACTAAAGTTCTTTCTTTGGCATTTTTATTCAACACGGCTTTCATATGTCTTTAAAATGTTTCTCATTTGTTTGTATTGGTTACCTTTTATTTTGCATTCCAATGGCCTGCTTTCTGTAACAACAGTCACTGATGCCCTTGAACACTGACTCTGGTCGTTGGCCAGGCATGCCATAATCTCAAACACATATTGCTACGGAATGGTAAAAAACATATTGTAGGGGGTTAAACGTTTTCTTAAGTATTTCATCACGCAAAGCAAGACAAGAACTGTTTTTCGTTGTCACCTGGTGGCAAAGTTGTGACATCTACAGAGCTATAGCGGTGAAGAAAGCCAAAAAATCATAGAAAAAAACTCTTTTCTCCGCATGCAAAAACCTTTTGTTCTATCATTAATGACATGGGTGGCGCTTTAATAATCAAGGTGTATTTTTTGTCGTGCTTTGCAACATACCTTTCCAGGACGCAATTGATTTCTTCTGATGAACAAACTTTGCAAATCGAATTTCTCTATTTCCACACTGCTTGAACTACAGCTCCACGTGTACAGAACCGCTTTGTCACGTGCTGATACCCGATGGCACTGGGAAGAACCAGCAATAATTGCTGTAAAGAAAGATAAATCGAAGCAGTTCAGCAAGTTAACGTTTCTTCGTGGCAATTTACAGGTATATCATCTATATCGTAATTTTATGACTCGCTGCCCTGTTTATATCAGAGAACGGAGACACCCGTGAAAATTTGCCTTCGAGTGTTCTTTTTTCGGCCAGCGAGGGATTTCAGGTTCCAGAAACCTTAGTAAAGTTAGATGGATATTTGTAAGGAAAATACACTTAAGCAGTCCACACTAGTCCATTACTCACCTTTGAACCTCAATGGAATGTTCGCAGACACCTTTCTAATCTTATTTCCAGCAATAAAGATGCGAGGAGCCTTGCTGTCATCTCTAGTTAGAGAAACCACAGCCTTTCCTTGCTGCTTAGAGGTGTCTGTCACGATTACCTCTAATTCGTAGTTAACGTTCGGCAAAACAAGCTGCTTGTGAATTACTAAGGAAGCTTTTTTCATCTTAGACAGGAATTCCTTCAGTTTTCTCATGTCTGCTTGGTGATTGGCAGAAATCGCTGCGGTTTTATTAGAGAAGTACGCTGCCCAGGAGTATTTTAGCTTACCAGAGCCAGTTGCCTTAGCTTCAATCCTGAATTTTTGACAAGGTCCTGTTGGAAAGAATTAATTCGAACATAATTCGTTTTTGTTATGCATTATTTTCGGTATGACAATTTAAATTCATCGTACTAGAGCGGACTCTAAATAAAATTTAAGATATCGCCATATTAAGAGGAGCTAAAAGGAAAGGGAATTTGGAAAGAAGCCCTTGAAGCAGAGACAACCGCGACGTGCCCTCAGATCTTCACGTCATAATTTGTTAATCGTTCCTGCTACGAACACTTCTTACTGTGGTGACTCTGCTTTCTCCGTTGCTGCCCCAAAATTATTGAACTCTTTACCAGAAGAGGTGAAAAAATCTGAATCTTTAGAAACTTTAAAAAATCTTTTAAAACATATCTTTTTGCAAATACACACTGTTGACATTTAATTCTATATTAATTTTATACTGTTGATATATCTTAAATTCTTACATCATTTTTATATTTCTTATATAAAAATAAGTATTTATATCATATACATAAATTAGTTTATTGTAAAGCGCCTCGAGTTTAGGACGCACTATACAAGAACTTATATTATTATTATTATTAAAAGACTATTTATTCTAGACAATCACACGGGAGAAAGCTGCGCATTATTGAGCATAACGCTACAATTCCCGTCTCTCTACGATGCTATTAGGTTCCGTATATTCCGTATCTAGAAAATCTTTTCCTTTTAATTTACTTTTTAATTTCCACGATTTCATCACGCTTGGAAACTGGAACACCGGAACGTACAGCAATTACAGAGCAAGGGGGGGGGGGGGGGGGGGGGAAGGGAGGGGGGAGGGGCGGGGTTTACGGGGGGAGGTAGATAGATATATTAAGTACATTCCGTATCCATTGACGAGCAAAAGTTTAAATACCTGCAGATTTAGCGCCTCGTATTTCGACAGTGACCGGTTTGGGTTTGGAGGGTCTACTGCAACTAACGTTCATTTCAGTAATGCCATCTTTGTAATGCGTCAGTTTGCCAACAGCGTTCTTGATCTTGCGATACACCAGGGTCAACATTTTACCAGATTCGATAAAAGGAGCATCAGTTGGAAGATTCACTTGAAGAAGCTTATTTTTAAATTGGCATCTAGCTCTTTTTCCTACCATTTTTGCGCTGGAAAGTGAGAATAGATCTTGGCATTTCGTTGATCGAGTTGCAAGCGCCGCAGGTTGATCCAACTTAATTGTTAGGTCTCTTAGGTTTTTGGACAGCTGACATTTTACCGTACGAGGTGCAATGGATTTTATGGCAAAGGAGGTCATTCCAACAAGGGTGCCTGAGAAGGCTACGCCAAGTTGGAATTCGCCCGTCTCCAATCTTGCTGGAATGTGGCACATCACCCTTGAACTGCTTATGAAGCTTGCTTTTATTGGAAGGAGCAGGGAACGTTGGGATTTCTTGGTTTCAAGGACACATTTGGCAGTTGTCCTGTTTGTAAATCCAGAGCCAAGGATGGTTACATTCGTTGCCTCGTTCCTTAGGGCAAAGCTAGGTATGGCACTGCTAACAACTATAGTTTTATCATCAAAGAAAAGCAGCCTGTTTAGGATGATATAGAAAAAAAGGGTATTAGTTAAAAAATCTTTTCATTGGACGAGAAATCCAGTATATGTTGAGTGAAGTTCATCCATTAAAACTGAAGACTTTTTAATATATTTTAATGACGATAAGTTCTTTAGCTATTAATATATCATTATTATCATATTGTTATTTTCATTTTTGTTATTATTATTATTATTATTTATCAATTGTGATTATTGTTTTAGATGAGTTTAGTTATGAATTTATAAATTAATTCTGATTCTAATTCAATCAGTCAGTACTGCGGATGGTGCCTTGGACTTTGTTGGTTGCTTCACTATATTATCAAAATTTTTAACGTTACTCCTCTTACTTTTGTTTGGTAAACTCCAATTCAGTGGAAGACGAATCGAATTTACACTTGAGTGAGTATGAACCAGGAGGGACGGCTTTGAATTGGAGAGAAAAAGATGAAACACCAGTTTTTGTGGCCATGCCAACTGTAGTTTTCTGCAAGGCAATTCTATATAATAAAAAAAGAATAAAATCAATCAATCAATCAATCAATCAATCAATCAATCAGTCAAACAATTAGTCAGTTATTATAAAACTATTAATATTAATCATTATAATTAATAATCATAAAATTATTATTAATTATTAAAGATGTGATTTATTAATAAATTAATCATATTAATCCTAATATTAATTCAAGCACCCATGCTATTTTTATTTACGCACTCCTCCTCCAGACTTACCTCTCTGCACCCTTCTGTAGCACACAGCTGGCATTCTTGGCTGTCTTTATTCCTGTAGCCTTTACAGTGACGTAAGATGGTCCCGAGGCTGGAAACGTCACTGAACTTGCGCCCGTGATCTGCTTGCACTTGTTAAAGTCAGAAGATTTAGGGTCAAGACAGTTATTGCAACCGTCTCTCCTAAAATTTGACAACCATGATCAATCACATGAAACAAAAGTAAAAATAGTTGAGGGGTCAAAGCTATGGGTGACATACGTAGTTCAAGCTTGTTAACGCGGGTTCAATCTCGTACCCAGAGCATTTCTTCTGGCCGGCGGCGAAAAACGAGGGCTCTGGCATAATCCATTTTGAGACCAGGATTTCTTGGACTTCCGGTATAACAGCGCACGCGTTCAAAGACTTGCCAAAAATTAAAAATACTTTTTTTCCCCGATCTTCAATTGTTACTATGATTTTGACTTTGATTTTGATTTAATTTTGGCTTTAATTATTTTGATCGGTTGTATCTAAATTTCCGAAAATTGCGCATGCGCCAAAATATGGATTATGCCAGAGCCCTCGTTCATCGCCGCAGGCCACAAGAAACGCAGGCTCTGGGTACGAGATGGACGCGGGGTCGATTCTCGACTGAACCGCATATATGAGTTGAGTTTGTTTGTTGTGATCATCTCTTCCTTGCCACTATATAGGTTAACCCCCTCCCCATCTGTGGATCCACAGTTAATTCGCAGTTTAAAAAAAGAAGTCATTTATCGTTATTGTATAACTTACCTGTTTGGGCCTTTCACAATCCCATTACAGTCTGTACACGTGGAGTTATCACCATCACATTCACCACAGGCATCCATTCCTGCGTTTACGGGCTTGCCAGTTTTTCCGCCCACACAAACTTTGCACTTGTTATTTCTAAAACAATGTTTGGTAACTTAAATTAAGGTTCAACTTTATTGCTAATCTAAAAGAGGCATAGACAACGCTTTCAGGCATCCAGAAAGAAATCACGAAGATAGCGCTGGGCTCATAGCAAATAATAAAAACATAGGCTTGCTGGAACAATAAGTGTGTAACTGTGTTATATCTACCGCTCGATGGGTATCGTTTCCACACGGCTTATATCTTGAGCCAGGGGCTTAGCGAGGGCATTTTGGCAAGTACGCACTTGACAGGTCAGCAAGCTCCTAAGATATTTCCACACTAATTTCTTTTTCAATTTCTTTGTACTATGTATTTGATAAAATGACATACAGTTAGCACGAGCCAAATTAAAAGAAATTTCCGCTCAACCAATCAGAGACAACCGTTCGGGCACGCTTGGAATTAATGAACAAGGTATACAAGCCAAAAAGAAACATTTAGGTTGCTCCTAACGACATTGTAGTTTTCACGACAAAACATAAGTCTCAAAACGTTTTCGTTTCTCACTCAATTGAGAACCGTATTAATAATATTGTTTGTTTTTTTGTCTCGTCGAAGCAAATTAAACCCAATGGGCCATTTTAAAGATATCCAATGCACTTTATTTATTACAGAAAGAGTAAATTTAGAACGTTTATGAAATTCTCAACTACGCACGTGCGTAATGCGTAAAGGATGCTACGCCCCTGCTTGAGCAAAATGCATAGTCATTGAAAAGAGTCGAAGAAGTTGCCATTTGAACTAGTTAAGTAATTAGATTTGACGATTTGTTTTTAACATTTAAAAGCATATTTTATACTCTATCGATATTATTATAACAGACATCACCAAGCAGTTTGAGAAAGCCGTTAAGCGATAGTGTTTTCAAGTCGTTTCTCTCTTTTCTAGCAATCGTCCATACTTAAACCATTACTTCAGATTCGAGTTCTCTGTTGCTCAGGGTTAGCCTCGATTTTGTGCAGAATATTCATGTGTTCCAGTGGAGGTCTGTGGAATTTCAAAGTGTTTGTCTTGTTGAAGTTGTGCATATTTTACCTTTCCATTGGTATTTGTAAAAAGATATAACTAGCTAAAAACTAGTGTGAGCTGCGTCGGTGTTTCTAATGAAACAGTAATGATGAAAAGGTAAATTATACACCGTGAAAAGACGAAAAAACTTACTGACGTTTCGGACGCTAGTCCTTCGTCGGAGTCCGACGAAGGACTAGCGTCCGAAACGTCAGTAAGTTTTTTCATCTTTTCACGGTGTATAATTTACCTTTTCATCATTACTGTTTCATTGGTATTTGTGAATATTTAGACACTGATACGAGGCTAACCCTGAGTAAATGAGTCTGAAATCAAGGAACACAGCGGTAATTTGGCACTCGAAAAATGGTCTTTTGAAAAGCACGCTGATTAATTTCAAAATAAAATTTTCTCTACATTACCTGGCTCCATAATCACGAGCTCCCATGCACGTCCCAGCACAATCTTTGAAATTCTTTTTCAGTTTGCGCCAGCTTTGGCATTTACCACATTCGTCCACAAATGAAGTGTTACATGTATTTGCACAGTCGCGCTTTGGTTTACTGACTCCGGTTTTGCCACCATAACAAATGCCGCACTCTAAACAAAATATGAAATATAAAGTAAATAGTTTTAATGGACTACTTCGAGGATACGGTGTGCATCTGGAATTGCAAGGCATAATGGGGCGTCCACGGGGAAATGAAGCTTTGTTACACTAATGATGTCGATTGATATTAACAGCACACCTATGGTTGGTTTTTCTAAAGCAATACTGACCTATCTTGGCACCAGAATTTGGCGCTCCATCACAGTCTACGCATTTATTGATCCCATTACAAACACCACACAAATCTGTTGTGGTCTTGGACCCCGGCATGTCGTTGCATCCAAGACGGGTTGCAATCATCGAGCTTGTGTTGTTAGAAAAACGCGCGCTTGAAGTATTAAACTCCACGCAGTGTACTCCTGAGGTTCTGTTATCCTTGCCTTCCCACGCGTGAAAATCCAGCCGTGTGAATTCTTGAGCGTCTGCGTTGTTCCAAAGCAGGGATCTGTTCCTTGGTTCGAATTTCAAGCGATCTCCAGGTTTGATTAACGCCAATGGCTTACACGATTTTTTGTCCTGTCTCAAGTCCCGAAACGCCTTCTTCATGGGTTCCCAAGAAGAGGCCCCTTGTTTCTTAAAGAGCCATCTTCCAAGGGTTTCATTACGAATGCTCGGTGAAGAGCTTAGAATAGCCATTCCTAGCTCGTCGCCATCGTCGTCTTTAGCGCATTTTCTTTTATGGTAATTTGCCATTCTTTGCTCGAATTCTGGTAAGTCGTCAATGAGTGCATCTGGATTTAAGCCTTGCAAGAGAAGAAATAAATAAAACTTTTTAAAAATATGAGTGGAAAACGATGCAGCAGATTCTTAGCCTATTTAACCGCACCTTATCTTACTGAGCTGTAACAACGCTTTATGATTGGATGAATATTACTAGAAGACAATTGGATTCCATTATGTATTTTAATGTTACGGCATGTCGCACCACGACATGTACATGCTGTAGGCCAGTAATCTGATGAGTTTCCCATTCATGCAATGACCGCTCTACGCCATATCATACCATGCACATGCTTTGTGTCAGTAATGTACGTTTCCTATTCATAAAATAACCGCTCCACGGCATCTCGTGCCATATACATGTTGTAAGACAGTGTTGTTTGTTTCCCACCAATAACATAACCACTCTACGACATTGTCGTACCAATGTGCGTGCTGTAAGTCAGTATCTTTTGTTTTCCACTAATGTGAAAACCACAGCGACTAGTACTCTTTCGCAGTTATTGTTTAAGCATATTATTGTGCCTATAATGGGCTTTATCCTATCAAATAGCCAACGGCGCTTGAGTTAGTGCTTTTGATTGACGGCCCCGACACGACAAGCCAATGGGCGATAACTACTGATTAATTTGCTTTCTGAGACTGTGGCAGTCTGTCCACGATCAATCTACACTGCACCATCGTGCTAAGAGGCATGGTGCATTAATAGCGCGGCACACCGGCCGTCTTTGCTATAGAACTTTTCTGAGATTTGGAACATTGTGCATTGTGGTCAAGCTTCGGTACAAACGTCTCATCTACATCATGTCTTATTTGAAGTTGTTTTTAAAGCTAGACCACAATGCATCAGGTTTACTGAACTCATAAAATGTCGTGCACTTCACGTTTACAAAATGCCGGATTAACAACTGAACAAAAATGTCTCTCCTACCGTTCGCCATGATTTGTCGTAGGTTATCACTTTTCTTTCCAAAAATGAGTTTCCGAACAACATTTTGATCAACTTTCATTAACATGAACACTGGAACCCCAGCTTCGTACGTGGCATCGAGGCGGTTTGGAATGGGTGGAAAGAAGACGCGAGACTGTTCTATGATTGGCTGGTCGTCCACGGGCAATATGTGTATTAGTAGTTTAATTTCTTGCTTGGAGTACAAACATATTTTAGAGCCATGAATCATTTCACAGGGTGTCTGAGAAAATACATTAAAAAATAAGATTATTATTATCATCTTGATCATCCACATCATCCACATCATCATCATCATCCACATCGTCCACATCTTCATCCACATCATCATCATCCACATCATCATCATCATCATCATCATCATCATCATCATCCACATCATCATCATCATCATCACCATCATTATCATCCACATCATCCACATCATGATCATCGATCATCATCATCCGCATCGTCCACATCATCATCATCATCATCATCACCATCATCACCATTATCCAGATCATCATCATCATCATTATTACCACCACAATCACCACTATCGTCATCCGACCACATTTATCATTCATCATTAAATATTCACTCGATATATATTTCAAAACACAGAACACCCCCGTAACTCGATGGAAGCACACTAATCGATGGCCAATACTTTTATAACATAGTAAAACCATGAAATAATCTCGGCTAATCTAGAAAATTTCGAAAAACTGTTACATCGAGTTTTGAATGAACGCTTGCACACTAATACTCCAGTTTCGAGTTCTCTTTGCTCAGCCTTAGTCTTGTCTGTGTGTTATAATATTCAGCTATTCAACCAAAACCCGTGGCATTTTAATCAACTCGCATTGTTCCGTAGTACGTACATTCCTTACTATACAATGGACCTTAATAGAGGAAAAGAATAAGACTGGGCAAAGGCGAACTTGAAATGGGATTATTTACCAATCAAAGCGTGCGTTACATCTTGGTTATGTTATAATTGAGCAAATAGCTAAGTTATGGGACTCTACCGGTGAAATAGAGAACGCAGGATGTTGGGAGTAACACGAGAAAAGTTTACGAATCACAAACCGGAGGCGTGTGATTTTTAAACGCTTTCTTTTCTTCCAAGGATTTAGCTATACGCTCTTACCTTTTTCACATATGGAGCAATGGTTTTATCATACCATTTAAAAAAGGTTTTTTTCTTCATTTTGCCAACGCATATACTTTTGACTTTTTCTAAAATGTCTTGTGCTCTTGTAACATGTATCAAAAATTGCCTATCGACGGTTCGTCTTAGTTGCTGTAGAGTGGAAAGCAATCCATCTATCGTGACTGCCTCCTTTTCTTTGGTTATTTCAAACGCTTTGTAAATTACATCGAGCAATCCACTGTATACATAGTTCATCTTATCCATCTAAATTAAAGATAAAAATGTTGGATTAATAGGGATTTTTTGTTAGCATTGACATGTTAGGAAACATTTTCTCTCAGTTTGTGAGAGAAAATGATATCGAATAATCCACTGTATACACAGTCCATCTTATCCATCTAAATTAAAGATAAAAATGTTGGATTAATAGGGATTTTTTGTTAGCATTGACATGTTAGGAAACATTTTCTCTCAGTTTGTGAGAGAAAATGATATCGAATAATCCACTGTATACATAGTTCATCTTATCCATCTAAATTCAAGGTTAAAATGTTGGATTAATAGGGATTTTTTGTTAGCATTGACATGTTAGGAAACATTTTCTCTCAGTTTGTGAGAGAAAATGATATCGAATAATCCACTGTATACACAGTCCATCTTATCCATCTAAATTCAAGGTTAAAATGTTGGATTTTAATATAGGAATTTTTTGTTAGTATTGACATGTTAGGAAACATTTTCTCTTAGTTTGTGCATAAAACTTAAAACTGCAATTTTTTTTAGAAACCAAACGGGGGATTTCTGTTTTTCTCAGTAGAGAGAATATCTTTTAATTATTATTTCAATATAGTTTTCAATGTAATTCGATTCGATAACGTTCAATATTTGGCATAAGTCAGTCGATAAGTTATAAACAAATACCTCATTTAAGAAATCTCGAACGCATGGTTTAAGGTCATTGAAGCCTTTTAGTTCAGCACGTGGCATCACAGCTGACGCCACTACTTTGACCGAGGTTTTACCATTGGCATTTGGTGCCGGTGACAATCGTACGAAAGCAACCAAGGGCAAGGGGAAGGAATGGATGCCACTTGAAGTCTGGGTCATGAGAATGAGCTTCCATGGATCAGATCTGTTGAATCTGTATTCTAGACTTCCTAAATAATAATAATAATAGTAATAATAACAATAAGTATTTGTAATAGGACTCCATGTCCAATTAAGGTGGCTCGACCCCCTCACGCTTGACCGCTACCTTCCACTTTTGGAACGCTAGTGCATAAACGTCTTTTAACCTATTGCAAATCTTTTTTGCACATAAGTCACATAAAGATTGAATTAATGTTTGATGCAGTTTTTTATGAGATCGGACGTCATAACACGTGATTATGATGAAATATTTGATTTCGTTTAGAAAATAATTTTAGCCTTGCAGAGCGTTCAACACTAAAATGCTTCGTACCACATAATTATATACTAGATGCCTCCATTGGTGGGGATTTTCGAAAAAATCTATCTAGCTAATTATGAGATATTTGAGATTATTTAAATATAGTGCATAATCTACTTCAAAACTAAACAATGGATTTCATACGGCCGAAATTAATATTTCAGAGCTATATATTCACAAAAGTTATTGCTCATTTAGTTTTACTCTGTATCTAGTTTTAAAAGGAACATTTTGAAGGTAATCGACTTATGCGATTTTGTGAAAACGTATAGTGCAGAAGACGGGGTAAACATTTGATGCGCACTTTTCATTGCAGTTTTCTAGTCAATCTTACTAGATCTTCCATTATTCTAAAATTCGCTGATCATTTCTCTCAAAATTATGTCAGGATACAAATTTGAACTTAAACTAATATTACACAAAATTGCAAGACTATTGAATTCATTTAAAGCGATCTAAAGCGAACGAGAAATACAGAAAACATTGATCGTTTCCCAACGATTTGATGCTCTGGGAATTCTATTGTTTGCTAATGATCATAACACCAAATTCTTTCGCACCATGCACGGTCTCATCTCGCTTGGCTGCTTTCCGATTTACTCCCGAAGTATGGTTCTTTATCTAAACTCAAAAGTCTTGCTCGCTTCTTTCTTGAAGTTTTAATTTGAGGCATGTTCGCCGATTCTATTCACTCACACTGACAAAGTACATCATGACAAACGTCCCACGTTTGAATAAAAAAAACAACTGTTTGTTTCCCAAAGTTTGATTTCAGACCAAAATTGCACGACACGAAGTTCAATTACCACTTAATCATATCCTTTTTGTAATTATACACAAGAAAAAGACACAATAAAGAGTGCAGAATAAACAATTTAATGTTGTAGAAGAACTAAATGCGAACAAAAAAACAACAACAAAAAAAAAAAAAAACATATATAAACTTTTTTCCTTGATTTTTTTGTTTTATTTTGCTTTATTTTATTGATAAAAAATTATTTTTTTAGGATGCGATTAAGAGCTCCTAAGGATGCGATTTGGGAATTAATCGCATTCCTTTGAACCAATCAGATTGCAGGATTTGGTAGTGATTACAAAAAGGATATGATTATGAAAATAATTGGACAGTTACCTATATGGGATTAATGAGAAGCTGTATACTAATAATAATAATACTAATAATAATAATTTTAATACTTATATATGGCGCAAATTTGCATGTGAATATGATCAAATATGATCAAAAATAAGAATTGATCAAATACTTTAACAAGTACAAGTACAAGTTCAAATCATTATTTTATTTTGTTTTTAGACCACGTCTTATTCCCTTGAGAGTCACTGATACACCTTTCATTGCACTACTGAACATTGATAGTGTTGAAATCATAAAAATAGCTTCCCAAAAATAAATGTTGTAAATAGGTTGGCGATACGTAAAATGGCCGACCTAACGGACACTACTCACATGGTATGGAAAAAGTCGTAAAAATATGCCGGAAGGCTTCTATATTAGATAGATATAAGTTACAAAGCAATGCGCAAAAGTATAACCACATTTAATACATTCGAATACTTCTATGCACGGATCTTGTACGCTAATCCGACACATTTCGATAAGAAGCTGGCTCAGTGGTTTTACCAAATGAGGTGTGCAAACGCTCGTTTGACAGGAAAAAGCCCTCATGCTTTTGCGCGTTGCGCTGTAACTTTTCAGCCAGAAATATGCATGACACAAAATGAAGCCTGCATCCAAGGCCCGACGCCTGTGATGCACCAATCGTCATTGAATTTTCACGAAAAATAAATATTTTAGAATTCTTCATTTTTAATCCTTCTTTAATGATTTTGTTGCGCGCACGAATTTGTGCAGTAGAAGAATTTTTCAAGACTCAATCGCTTTACCTTTTCTCGAGTCAGGAGCTTGTATAATAGTAATTGCAGGTCGAGCATGTGTGTTGACTTGTTTGATCTGAGCCAAGTGACGTTCCTTGATATCATCTGGTATGCAATCCAAGGACGCCTTGTCGACAACCAACTGGGTCTTGTTCTTGACTAAAAACAGTTCTGACAACTAAGTATTAACATAATAGGATTAGTATGGTAATTTGAACGTATAATTTGTATTAGAAATTTACACCACTCTGATTGATTTTGGTTAAGGGAAGCCGTGGCTCATGTTGGCTCATGTGATCTCTTAGTCCAAATTATCGACTATTTTATCTCCAGTGTATGCAGTCTAGAATCCAAGAGCTGCTTGTTTTGTTATTCTGGTTTTTGCTTTTTTTTACCTATATTAACTAAGAAAGTGGGCGAGGCTAAGAGGTGAGTCGTCAAAATTCTATGAGCGTTTTGATGTCAGTCCATTAAGCTAGTAAATCTAATTGAATTACGAAATGCCCCAACATTTGATTAACTTTGTCAATTACTGTGGGCCCAGTAAAATGGGCCCTGTAGTAATCACAAGCACTGGCACTGAAGATGGTCGTCACCAGAGCGTCTTCAGTGGGTCTTTAACGCCCGCCTTCACAGGGTTATAGTGAAGACACACGGGACCTACGGTTTTAAATTATTACCGGAGGTTGTCCAGCTTTTGTCCCGAAAGTCCCTTTTTACTCCTTCCTTTGGTCACCCCTCTGATCTCCTTCCCAAGTATGTTTGTTAGGCTTGGGTCATAGGCCAATTATGGCTGGAATATTTTTTTTTTGCTGTCATTTTTTCGTTCCTTCTCATCGTTTTCTATTCTATTTCTTTCCCATTCCAGTATTTTAACATCGAAGCAAAACAATTTCCACACCTGCTTTCCTGTTCTATCAATTTCATCTTCATTTATTTCTATCTTGTTTTCAGCTTTTGCAAGACTAAACGGGACCACCATAGGAGGGACTACGACAGCGACAGTGTATTGAACACTTGGTTTGGTTGTCATAGAAACGCACGAGCCTTGACGGGCCGATCCTTTGAATTGTGATACACGGAATTTCACAGCTCCATGGAAACCAACACGTGGATTAAATCTTTTGAATCGATAAACAAGAAAATAAATCAACGTTATTTACCATGTATACGAGCTTCATGATTTTTATCTTAAATTAAAAGAAGCACAAGCAAGCAAGCAAGCAAGCAAGCAAGCAAGCAAGCAAGCAAGCAAGCAAGCAAGCAAGCAAGCAAGCAAGCAAGCAAGCAAGCAAGCAAGCAAGCAGGCAAGCAAGCAAGCAAGCAAGCAAGCAAGCAAGCAAGCATATAAATAAGACTTATAATAGTATCTGTGAATAGGGACTTATACAAACGAAGCTAACCCTGTACAAATGAGTCAATGGTCTTCAAAACAGCGGTCATGCATGCATTGATGTCGTCTATGTCATACCTTAGAAAGCTTCTCACAGACAGCACAAGATCTTGTCCAGGCGGACATATGGCCACTTTCCAGTAGTTATTATCAAAGGAATACTGCCAGGCCCCTTGGTAACGTGAATCGAGTATTACGGCTACTAGGCCTGCGCGCAGGGGAATTGATTCTGTCATCGCTTTACCAGGTTCAAGTATTAGGCATTTACTGGATTCTGGCGTATTCGATGGAGAAGGGCTGGGTTGGTTTGTTGCGTCACACGAGCCTGCAACATAAAATACACGACTTAAGGACGTTCATGGGCAAAAGTTCCCATCGTCAGAGCTTCTTTATATTTTGCATAATAAAACTACATCATACTAGAGGTAAAATAAGCAAAAAAATCGGACTTCGCTTAGCTGTCCGAAAGCGCGTTTTCATTTCGACATTGATTTTATACACGCGCGCACTACGCTTTTTAGTCATCCCCCCCCCCCAAACGTGAGCAAACAGCGTGCGCACGCAGAAAAACAAACGAAGGCAAATGCGATTCTAAAAGTAGGATCAAATGGTACGGTGTCTAAGATGGTTACAAGCATGAATACAAGAGTGGATTCCTTCTCTTAGTTCATATTCTCTTGATAAAAGGTTATTGGGCTACTAGTCTGGACTTGGAGGCTTCATGTTACGACTTATGCACAAAATATGTAATTTCGATTTGATACCATCGTCAAATTTTTTCAATTTTCCCCTAAAGTTGGGTATTACGATGTACTTTAGAAAAACGAAATAAAAGAGGGGGTAACCGACTTTTACCGAGATTAAAGACGCTTTTATGAGATTTTGCTTTTCAAAATATTGTAATGACGTCATCACGATGAGCGCGAGTGTATTTGAATTTGTATTCGTGTATTTGAATTTGTATTCGTGTATTTGAATTTGTATTCGTGTATTTGAATTTGTATTCGTGTATTTGAATTTGTATTCGTGTATTTGAATTTGTATTCGTGTATTTGAATTTGTATTCGTGTATTTGAATTTGTATTCGTGTATTTGAATTTGTATTCGTGTATTTGAATTTGTATTCGTGTATTTGAATTTGTATTCGTGTATTTGAATTTGTATTCGTGTATTTGAATTCGTGTATTATTTGTATAGGTAATAAGATGGTTTCGAGTTCAATTTGGAATTAATTTGCACGAGTTTGTTCTTCAAAACGTCCGTAATTTGGGCTTTTTGAACTAAAACAAACGAGTGCAAATTAATCCAAATTGAACGAGAAATCATCTTATTACCTTTTAATAATATACATTAACAAATTCAACCAAATTTGATAGAAAAAAAGACGTGTTGGAAAAAATGCACGAAGCGAAGAACTCGTTTGTTTTGCGATTATTTTTGTCAAAAATCGGTTTACAAAATAATATCTTATTTACAAAACAGGAAAGAAATATGAATAACAAAGATTACTTTTGATCTTTAAAAAGTAAAAACATGTTTAGAAATCATTTTTTTTCATCTTCAAGACTTCAAATATCTCGGACATTTTCATATCAAACAATTGTTGTCGTTCGCGGGCTTCCTGTGGTGACAAACCACGCTCCCCTCCCCTACACATTTCCAGTCCTTTTTCGGCCAAAACCAAGATGGCTGTCTAGTTAGTGATGTTTTCACTCGATTTACTGTAAATTTGAGCAGTTTTGAGTCAGAAATTCGCCTATTTAGTGAAGAAAATTATATTCCAATTTCCAAATATGGTAAGTACATTCCTTATATGGTAAAAGAAACGTCTCGAGCGGAAGGACAACTTTTCTATGTGGAAAGTTTGATATGTTGAGAAAACAAGTAAGCACATTGCGAAGAAATTCTGCAAAACTTATAAATAATCAAATATCCTCTTTTTCAATTCCTAAACACTCAAAGGAAAGTTGAATAAGCTGCTTTCTTTGTGCAGAAGTATTATTTACCTCTTTACGGATAAAGTAGGCGAAAGCTCTTGAAGTTTCAACATCAAGTTTCAACGTCTCTCGCTTCAACTTTCGCGTCAAGTGACCTTGAACAGCTGTAAAATGGCCCGACTGATATTTTCTTTCCTACATAATTCTCAAATAACAAGCAGCGAGTCCTCCTTTTGCCATTCTCAACCTTTTTGCTGGTTTTCAGCTGATGAAGCTTGACTTTTTTAGCAATTTTGAATCCATTTTAAAGATGAAAATCCGCCATCTTGAATTTTCTGAGAACTTCCTGGGAGGGAAGGCTGTTCTGTTGCTATGGTAACTGCTATAATCTGATTGGCTAATTCAAATTCTATTGTTTTTTTAGCCAATCAGAATCCTAAAAAATTGAAATCTGCACTGGTACTTCATATTTTTGCACTGGTGTTTCATTTGAGCTGCACTGCTGTCAGTCAGCCAATCAGAATTTAGGATTTTTTTAAATGTATATTATTAGAATTCGTATTTGTGTATTTGAATTTGTATTCTTGTATTGCATCCTCTGGGCCACCGTAAATTTACTGTATTTTTATCAAGTCCAACCTCGGCTTGGAACAATTCTTATTTCATGGTCACTAGTCAAAGCGAATTCTGGAAAGGTCTATTGTTTAGTGATTACATTAACGAGCAAACAGCCTGTTATAAAGATATGTATAAACAAACAAACTAACCATCTTTGCAGACAGCAGCTGTGGTAGTTCTCGGTTGACCAGGCAACACGCTTGAGTGAGGAGCACGTGACCGATCAATGGGATCCCGAGATGCACTGGGTCGTATTTCTGGAGGATAATCGGATGAGGGATGCCGATCAGGAGCTGATCTTGAAGGGGGACGGTGGACTGGGCTGCTGGCTGGTCTTGGACGAAAGGAATCTGGCGTTGGTCTGATATTGTCATTTTGACACACGCAAGTCTAGTTCGATAACATGTATAAAGCGAGTATTAGAGATCATGTGTGTATTGATGTGTATATTCTTAAGGTAGAAAGAAAGAAGAAAGAAAGAAAAAAAGAGAAAAAAAGGAAGGAAGGAAAGAAGGAAGGAAGGAAGGAAGGAAGGAAGGAAGGAAGGATGGAAGGAAGGAAGGAAGGAAGGAAAGAAGGATGGAAGGATGGAAGGATGGAAGGATGGAAGGATGGAAGGATGGAAGGATGGAAGGATGGAAGGATGGAAGGATGGAAGGATGGAAGGATGGAAGGATGGAAGGATGGAAGGATGGAAGGATGGAAGGATGGAAGGATGGAAGGATGGAAGGAAGGAAGGAAGGCAGGAAGGAAGGAAGGAAGGAAGGAAGGAAGGAAGGAAGGAATAATAAAGAATTTCTGCAGATTATACATTAATCATGTCAATTCACTAAAGGTCACAAAGGATATTAAATTTAGCTCGTTTGCTATTTTTGCGTAAACTGAATGAAATCTTTATTCTTAGTTTATACAACATGTATAAAAAAAATTTATCGAATACAGTTCAGATTCGTATGATAGTAAAATTTCAAGACTTGGCCGTTTTATCCCCTACAACATGGAACAGAAATTCTCTAGTATAAGTGACTTTTGTCCATCGAAAAATAGCAAAACGAGAGTGACAAAGAATGACATGATAACTATATTTATTATATAGATATCGATGAAATACTAGGTTTTCTCTAGTGTCGAAAACTTGATATCTTTCACCAGTGGAAAATACCATATCTTTCACACGTGAAGATATCGCTGTTGACATAGTAACGTATTTTAATAAAGAATTTTTGAGCTTTTGTTTTATTTAAGTTTCATCGATATCTATATAATAAACAGAACATTACATGGCCGCTTGGAGATACGAATTTTATTTTCTCGTGTTCAATTTAGATATCTCGCTCGTTTGCTGCGCTCACTCGTGAGATATCAATTGAACATCCGAAGATAAAATTCGTATCTCCGCGCACCCATGTAATATCCTATATATGTAGTGTTTATTATCCAATTAATTATTAACAAGAATAAATAAAAGGCATCTTCAAACTATATTTGCATAATCCGTAGCAATTAGAAAGAGAAAAACATGCTCATGCATATACAAATAAGAATAAATAAGATAAATACTGAATGGCCAAAGTAATAAGAAAAAAATATTCTCGGGTGCTAAAAATTATTCAATTTTCGAATTTTGGAATCCTTTATGGGTCATTTTACTGAATATTCGATCTAAAATTCTGCTTTATTTAGTTTGATTTCCTTTCCTTTCCTTTCCTTTCCTTTCCTTTCCTTTCCTTTCCTTTCCTTTCCTTTCCTTTCCTTTCCTTTTCCTCGCTTTTCTAGCTTTTTGTTTCTTAGCTTTTCTTTCCTATGCTTTCCAATCTATATATTTCTTATCCTAACTTCGTTCCTCTTGCGTTTACTCGCTTTCTTTACCCTGCTTTTATCTGCTTTTCTGGAGTTTAAGAATGGCAAAAATTGTAAGCTGTTAGAGCGGGTTGAAATTAACCCGTTACAACTGACTGGTCATTACCGACGAACCTCGGCGCAAGGACTAGTTCAGCTTCAAACCACCTTTACGACTGGTTACTACAGAACTCGCTAGGACTAGTTTAGCTTGGGATCGACTGTAGCGGGTTAGTCAACCCGTTGCAGCGCATTCATCGCCCAGTATGATACTTGTATTTCTGGTTTATTCTGAAGCCGTTATAAAGGCTTGAAGCTGAATCGGTTAAGTTGTAGCTGGTTCGCTAATAACCTGTTGCAACGGGTTATTTCAACCCGGTCTAACGTCTTACATTTTCTTGCCATTTTAGTGGTGCCTGTTCTCTTCTTTCCTTCCCTCATTTGACGTACATCTCCCTTCCTCGTTTCGGTAGTCTAACATAAAAAATCATGCCTTTGACTCTCTGTACAATAACTTGCATAGAAAACCGTACGATAAAAAGAGAACGAAAAAAGTAAAGTAAAAAAGAAAAGAAAAGAAAAGAATTGCAAAAATAAAAGAAAGAAAGATGCAAAGGGATAAGGGAAGAAAGAAGAAAAAATCACAAAAAAAATAAATAAAAGAAAACGCCACTAAAAATATTTCGGACTGTAAGCTAGAGAAGTCATTATGAAGTAATATCAATAGGAAATATATATACATTTCATAAATTACGTACATTCTAACTTCTGCTCTTCCTCATGTATGTAATGTTGTCTAAATATTTATTTTTGTCTGAAAGTGGTAAAACATTTGGCTCTGAATTCGACAGCTTTTTGTAGACATAATCAATAAGTGTAACGCAATTTATTTTGTTTTTAATTCATGCTCGAGAAAAAGAATGACAAATATGTGCTTAAAAAACTAAACAGAACGATACGGTATTGGAATAAGTTAAGACTTACCTTGATGCAGATTAAAAACAAAAAAATTGCGAGAAAACATGGAAGACCTAGGCCTGAAACACAAGAAAACGCAGTTCTTATAACTTTGCACGAAACTTGAATATTTAAAAATTACGGAACTGTATGCCATTTGCATTACCATTAAAACTCGCCGAGTCAAAAGAAATAATCCTTCTTGATGATTATAAAGCTTACCTTGCAAATACTTCCAGCTCAATGATTTCATGTTGAAGCCTTGGAGAGGAGCAAACTCGTTACCTAACGGCCTTGAACTTTATCTCTCCTATCATGGGACTTGCAGATGTTTCTAATTTTAGCTGTTGAAAAGATTTAATATTTATTGCTTTCTGTTCCCTGTGATGTGTTATAAAAGACTTGAATATATTAAGAATGTTATTGAGCCGGCTTTTCGATTTGTGTCGGTGGGGAATTTGATGGTTGCTGAGAAAACATAGCATTCGAGTTTGCAATCAGAAAATGGTAACTACGAATCTTTTCAGTATGGTAGTAATAATTGTGAAGATGACGAAAAATTGAATAATCCTTATTAACCACAATTCTAACTTGGTACTTGTCGGTTTCAGGCGCAAAAAATACAAGAAGAAAAAGAGAAAAAGGAGGAGAAATGGAAAAAGAAAAAGAAAGAAAGAAAGAAAGAAAGAAAGAAAATCAATGAATTAAGTAAACAAATAGAAAGAAAAGGAATTCAAAGATAAGAAAAGGCACAAAATAATACTTGGCGCTCGGAGTTGTTGGGAAATGGTAACTGCTTGATAAAGGATACTAAAAAAGCTGTATAATATAATTTTGAATTTGCAATTCTCATCCGTACCGTTCGACAGTAAAAACAATTAAAAAAATAGAAATCGCAAATAAACGATTAATTCAATAAATCAGGAGTATTCAGTCGGCCATGTTCTTAATAACACACTCGGAACTTGTGGAATTGAAGCATTTGGAGAAGAATTAGCATAGAATTCGAAATTGTGAGTAATGAAGTCGCGATCGGTGCAATAAAAAAATTGCCATTGATATTATTTGCTGAGATATTAATACTAAAACGTCACTTTAACCAACTGCTGGTGTTTATGCGTAACTACTTGGTTGTCGCTGAAAGGTCCACTGGGATCTCAAAACAGCGCAACAACACTGCCAGCGTTTTTATTTTAAAAAAAGTTTTCTTGTGTTTACGTTATTAAGTGTACTTCGTTAAAGTGCTGAGTTCTCCGTTAGTGTTTTTTAGCTTTTCTCGAACTTTTCTGTTTTATTACTTGAATTTAAACAGTATTTTTATCATCAACTTTTTTGGATTTTGAGAAATATATGGTGAAAATGCAAGGCTATAAAAACAGCATACTAGCGGCGGAAAATAAATTTTTTGCTGACGAGCCAAAATATGTATTTTCTATGTAATATTTGGTTTGCTTCTGCTTAAACTTTAATTTTTTTTGTCAGTTTGTTTTCTTTAATAATTTAAGGTTAAAATGATTTGCATTCGTTGCAGCAAAGTGAATCAGGATATATACAGTTCACGTATTTTGCACGAAAACATTGCTCTGACTACAAAAATCTCCCAATTCGTTTATCTTGAGCTCGAAGGAATTTATACCAATCTTTATTCTTTGAACCCAATTAAATTAATAAAATGAACATATTTCTTCTCTCGTAGGAAAATCCTTCTGAATGACATAAAACCCGACGCGCATGTGCAAACGTTGTCCCAGTGTTTCCAAGTGACGTCATAAACAAATTAATAAAATGAATATTTTTCTTTTCTCGTAGGAAAATCCTTCTGAATGACATAAAACCCGACGCGCATGTGCAAACGTTGTCCCAGTGTATCCAAGTGACGTCATAAACAAATTAATAAAATGAATATTTTTCTTTTCTCGTAGGAAAATCCTTCTGAATGACATAAAACCCGACGCGCATGCGCAAACGATGTCCCAGTGTATCCAAGTGACGTCATAAACAAATAATAAAACGAATATTTTTCTTCTCTCGTAGGAAAATCCTTCTGAATGACATGAAACCCGACGCGCATGCGCAAACGTTGTCCAAGTGACGTCATAAACAAATTGATAACATGAATATTTTTCTTCTCTCGTAGGAAAAACCTTCTGAATGACATGAAACCCGACGCACATGTGCAAACGTTGTCCAAGTGTCTCCAAGTGACGTTATAATCAACACTTCGATCGGTAAAAAACAAAAAAAATTCAAATTTCAGTTCACAACTTCAAAATAGAGGATAAGATGTCTTGAGAACATTACTGACATTTAAATTAGAATAAAAATTAAATAACATATCAAATTATGAATTAATACTGATTAAATGTTTAGAAGGAAATCTTACATGTATACACCTAAGTTCAAAATGGCGCCCGGCTTAGTGAGGTGCATGAAAACGAGACATCCATGGCCAAATGCAATAATATTTGTCAATGCAAAGTATACACTTGTTCACTTGTTCTTTTCTTCTTACATTCACGAGCACAACAATCTTGCGGCATCAAATTGTAAGAAAATACTGTAAATTTGTTTTCATTCTGCTGTGCGCCTTTTTGGACTTAGGTTTATTGGCCGAGTAAGAAAAAAAGATAATTCCATTTTTAGCTAAAAATTGTGTGTTCTGATTAGCGGCGCGACGGGCGGTATTTCTATTTATCATATGACCCGTACGGCCCTGCTCGCGCGCTCTAATAAAACCATTGGAAAAAGTCACGTGATGGGGGCCGGACGGGTTGACGTAAGCGGGCCGGAAAAACCCGTCCGGCCCTGCTCGAATCCACGCGCTTTCTTTTTTTTATTATTTTTATTTTCGTGAGGGTCATATGATAAAATGCTTATTGACTGAGTTAGGTCGGGCCGTACGGGAAAATATTTGGCTCTCGGTCATTTGTACGGACCTCGCTGCGCTCGCTCCGTACGGCATGACCTCGAGCCAAATATTTTCCCGTACGGCCCTCCCACTCAGTCAATAAGTACATAATATATCCTGACGTACGGCTCAGCATCATTAAGGCATGGCTCTCAGATGAAAAACTGATTAGCTATATCATAGCCCGTTTTCTACGAATCTTCCCCAAACTTGGCAAGTTAATGTCTTTTGTGAAAAGAAGGAACCTTAGTGCCTTGGTTACCATGGAAACTAAGTCACGTGACCACAAGGCCGCCATCTTGGATTTTTAAACAAGCCGTTTGTAAACGTACCGAAACATCTTTAAAAGTCATGAAAATGCAGATTACTATTCATATTTACAATGCATATATGGATCTAATTGGATATCTTGGAAATTATTTTAAGTTTAATTTTTACAATATTTTGTATTTTTTCCAAAAAATTAAAAGAGCCATGCCTTAATGGTGCTTAGGACCTACGTCATCCAAGTGCGAGCAAGGGAAAAGGGATTGTTAAATAATAAAAAAATCGCAAAACAAGAGGAAAAATTTAGAAAAAAACCAGTTTTTCTCTATTCCTTGTCCTGACTTAGATCAGCAGAACAGAACAGAACAGAACAGAACAGAACAGAACAGAACAGAACAGAACAGAACAGAACAGAACAGAACAGAACAGAACAGAACAGAACAGAACAGAACAGAACAGAACAGAACAGAACAGAACAGAACAGAACAGAACAGAACAGAACAGAACAGAACAGAACAGAACAGAACAGAACAGAACAGAACAGAACAGAACAGATTAAGTCAACACTTTATCGCCTTACGGCAAGTTAAATAATATTTACTAGTCTTCTCAACACACCTAGTAACGCTCTTTACAAGGAAGACAACACACGTGATGTATCGAAATAACCCAACAGTGGGAGCGGCCGATATGACGTTTGATGTCCTTATAAGGTAAGCGTTAATGCTGTTATGTTCCAATGAGAAAAGCATTAAGATATTGGTTTATTCTGGTTGCTCTTAAGATTCAGATTGTGAGGTAAATAGGGTGTGACGGGTTTTACGATTGTAAAGACGGTAATAAAAAATTACTCTATGGAGGACTTCTCTACGTAATTTCTTTAAAGAATATCACACCAACGAATATATAAATATGCTTTGACTCTAGATATGAAAATACCATTCCTCTCAAATCAGTTACCTCGAAGGGTAATTTTGTGCTTATATTCCTATATTACTTTTTGTTTTTCTATCTTGACTAGAAATGAATCCTCCTACGAGATATCAGGATGAACAAGGTAAGTCTTAAAACTCTTTTGGTACCTTACTCTTAGATCTTGATATAAGAAGAATAGGCAATATTACGGATTACATGTGGAGCGGTGGGATTACAATGTACAACTTTAAATAATCCTATGAAACTACCTTGGTGCCTCGCTCGAGTGCTTTGTGTTTGACCAGTGAACCGATGTATGGAAAATGTCGAATGTTTCTTGCATTCCACTATAGTGCACTCTAGTTGTGTGACCTCTGTAAAAATGCTTTTCATACTATAATGTACAAATGTATATGATCATTATCTTTTATTGCTGTCGTTACACATGTATCACATGGATGGCGTTAGTCAGTTCATGTCTGGATGGTCAGTATAGGCGCACTATACTAAAGTTTGCTCCAGTTTTAATGATTCCGTTGCCAAACCCTATTTTGCCGGTATGATTAGCTGGCAAAAGAAAACCAAATGCACGGATTTTGCTCGCTAGAAAACAAACGGAATTCACATTCCATACAATCTTTGTTGTCACTTAGTATTAAAGCTAAAAAGTCTGTTGGATAGGTCAAGTACGATCTCATCTTTTGAACTATTTTTTCGTGGCCTTTCGCTTTCTGGCATTTCAAGAATTCTATCTTACGCTCCACATGCAATCCGTAGAGTACTGCCTATTCTTCTAATCAAGATCTAAAAGAAAAGTATCGAAAAACTATAAATTAACAACACTTAGTTCTTACAATTTTATTTATGCTTTTTTTCTTACTTGAAGTTAGTGAGATGCATGATGGAGAGTACGTCAGAAAGGCAGCGGTAGCTAAAGATGGCGACCGGCAAAAGCAATTTCTTATCGACGTAAGTCAGTAATATGCCCATCCCAGTTTTTTTTTACTAAATAATCGATTACGTTTCCTTGATTTACGAGGGTAGCTTCTTATAGCACTAAAGCTGTGGCCCTCATTCCATGAACAAATTGGAATGTAGAGGTAAATATATTTTTCGGAAGGGGAGGGATAGAGAATGCGGAGAAAAACCTTCAAACCACAGCAGAGAACCAACAAGGATTTTTACTCTCAGCACAACACCGAGTACAAGAATCAATCGCATTGACCCTGATTGCATTGGTGACGAGGGAGCGCTCTCACACCAACGGTACCTCTTAGAATTTTAGTATCTTGACTAGAAACTTTTTTTTTTCAAATACAGACTCCCTTCCCCAAAAGTGTTGAGCAAGCAACAGCCAAAGACATCAAAAGTCCAAGTGATTCCAAACAAACCATCAACCCTATAGTGAAGTCATCAAGTCCCAAAAATGCCTGGGGAAATTCCTCGTATGCAGAACTCATTACCCGAGCCATAATGTCCTCTCCTAACAAGAGGATGACTCTACAGGAAATCTACGCCTGGATAAGTGATAATATCCCATATTTTATGGACAAGAAAGATGTTCCAAGCACAACTGGATGGAAGGTAGGTCAAATGTTCAGGTTTGATAGATTCGGTTACGCTTCCTGTTTTTATACCTCATAAATTCATCCTGCTGGTTTATTGCACAGTACTTACTACCGTTGTCGTTTGAAGTACGACCCGCGAAGTTGAAGTCTCGTTCGTCGAAAAATATTTCAAACGACCGTCAATCGAAAAACTGAAAAAAAACAAAAAAAAAAGAAAAAAAAACAAAACAACAACAACAAACAATATGTTGAGTGAGAGTTTGGACAAATTTAATATTTTAGAGGTCGGATTTGAGGTCCAAAATCTTTAATTCAGTCCAACATCTTCCTCAGTCAATATATTATTATATATTATATAATGAACGATCGTTGAAATGCTTGGCGTCGGCGAACGAAACCGATCAAACTTCGTGAGTCCCACTTCAATGTCAATGGTAGAAAACTCAAAAGAGCTTCTGCTTTCTCAACAGAATTCCGTCCGCCACACTCTTTCTATCAGAAAACGCTTTGTACGTATTCGCAACACCGAATATGGTACTTTCAACTACAAGAGTTACTGGACGATCGACCCAAACGAAGAAACAAGAAAGCGCTCCAGAGGTCGGCGTTCCGCGGGAAGTCCTTCTATGAACTCCAATAACATTCGTGATCCACAAACAAGTGACACAAGAATAGCTATAATGAGAAACGGTTTGATATATGAGAGGCCAAAAATAGAATTACCAGGGTCTTGTTGTCCGTATTGTGAAGGGCATAGAAGATTGAGTGTCGTGTTACCATACCAACATGGTCTTAGTTACTATAGTTACCAATTTTAATAAGGCCAAGAGCCTCTTTATAGTTTTCTTAGTTTCTGAAAAGGAAAAGCATTTTTATCCGAGTCGTTTTGCAACTGGATTTTGTAATTATCAACTAATTAGAAATAGCACATTATTTCAAAATAAACCGGCAAAGATACATAATGCAAAACGAACCAATTTGTGGGAAGGAAACGATGTAATTGGTTTTGGTCGATGTATGTACTAATGATTAAATGCTTTTTTCCTGATTGGTAACTGACTCCATAATGTGATTGGCAAACCTTGCTATGACACTCTATTAAGAAATCTTTGCCGGTAATAATATTAAAGATTGGAACTGTTTTAAATTACGTTGCTTAAGATTGTATAGCCTTTAGTAAAAATACACAGGTGATTGTAGAAAATCTCGCTCGCTGATTGGTCGAGAAACTCACACTATCACACGATAATCACCTCCAGCGATAATCCAAAATGGCGGCCAGCCGCTTTGTTGCCGACACCGGAAAAAACTGCCTTTTACCTTCTTGTTTTTCGTTTTTTAAAAGAATCACCTGTGTACCAAAACAATTATTTGCCTCAGGCTCAGTGATTATTGGGGAATATTTACCTCGCTGCTCGAAGACTCGCGTCTCGGTAAATATTCCCCGATATTCACTTCGCTTTCGGCGAATAATTGTTAATTAATATTTCTAACCTTACTGCGGGTTTCCATATTTTGCGAACTCAGACCTTTCAACGACTTGTTGTGAAATTGTTTTATTGAAAAGATTCATCATTAGTCTCGTTTGTTATATAGGGACTTTAAGATTCGCAAAATCTGCGACGGCGACGTCTACAGGAAGTGTAAAATACTGCTCTTTGGGTTTCGATTCCGTTTAAAGTTCGTCTTCCCTGTCGATGAGTTGACTTTATTGATGAATTTCTTAAATGAAATATCCAATGAACAAAACCCCAGAGAGAAATTATTTATATTTCGGTTGACGTCGCCGTCGTAGATTTTGCAAATCTTAATAAAGTCCCTATCATCCAACATGGCCGACGTGTCTTTTGTTGTTGTTGTTTCATTCTCTTGGGAATGATTGAAAACCAGTTAGATAATAGAACCAGTTCAAACGTAAACCAATCAGAAACCTAGACTGCACGAGAATGGCAATTTCATCCTTGCGTTAAATGTCAACAACGTCATTTTTGATCATCGTCATTTTCTCGTGGAAACCGTTGAAAGGCTAATTGTTTTCTCTTGCTTTTTGATTGGCTCTACTTCCCAAACTTGGAATGTATTGTTTTCATTTTACAATTCGATTGGTTTTTGCTGTCTAAGTGGCCCCAGTTATAGTAGTCGCACTGTAATTCTGTATAAATATCATATAATCGAACGAATTGTATGCACCTTATGTTTACTTCATTATAGTATATGTAATAAAAAAAATTAAAAATTGTGTAATAGAGTCCTAGGACATTATGCTAGAAAAATTATTAAAATAATATCATTTATCATATAGTAAATGAAGTAGCTCTTTTAACAGCATGAAGTGAGGAGTGATGTTTCGGATACGAGTTGCTGTATTCTATTGGGGTTTCAGAATCCGAGTGGAATTTCAAATGCCAACGAGGCGTAGGAGAGGCATTTGAAATTCCACGAGGATTTTGAAACCCCAATAGAATACAGTGACGAGCATTTGACACGACATCTTATACTCTTTTTGTTATGTTTGTTTTAATTTCAAAAGTGAAACTGCGTGGTTCTTGAAATTTTCATCTTTATAGTAGCTGCTTATTGATGAAAATTTTCTTGTCTGAAGTTCACATTTAGGAGTATATGGCTCGTTATACGTAAACTTCTGGCCGAGGTACATGAATGTATCCGCATTGGTCCTGGTCGAATCAAAAGTCTTCTCGGCCTTTTATATGGCTTAGTTGCCCGAGCCACGTTGTAAAGTATTCGAAAATACTAACGCCCTTAGAATGGATGTTCCCCCCATATGTGTTGCCAACAAATGGTTGAGCAATGAATATTTAGTTCCAACATCAAAACGATGCGTATCCGTTTTCATTTGGCTCCACTTTGGACAGCGTTTTCAAATTGATGAGTTTTCGATGAATACGCTCATCGTTTTCGAGCGTTTTAGTGTGGAAGGCCAAAATGCATCGAAATGTCCGCGTTTTCAAACGAAAACGCATTAGTGTGGACGGGGTCTTAGCCACCTTTCCGATCCGTTGTTGCATTAACAATATGGCCCCTCCATTGTTTTAATTCCATTCTGTTTATTGTAGGTGCTACGCTTCTCCGATGCTTTTGCGTAATCTCCCCCCTCCCCTCCCCTCCACCGTCAAGCCTAGCCTCATTTTTTTAATGACTACCCCCTTCTCCCCTCAAATCTCACCGCCCTTACTTTTCCGGGTTGAAAAAATAACGCAGTCCCTAAATTTTTCATTCAAACTATGCACAAATGATTTACAATCTTTGCACTGAAGTAAAGTCCAGTAAGGATAAAGGCAAAGTCATCAAATCACTGTGAATCTATTTGCCTACAAATTGTCTATATCTGTACCCCTAAAGTTGGTTTCAAATGACAGCAGCAAGTTAATATAAGCTTTACCGCTTTCCGGGGGGATCTGCTGTTCATTTGGCTCCACTTTGGACAGCGTTTTCAAATCCATGCGTTTTCGATGAATACGCTGTTCATGCCGCGAGTGAAAAAAATATTTATGATGAAACATCTATATATAAAAAAAGTTAATTAACAACGAAACAAAAAACAATCTTAAGAATGAGTTAAATGATTGGAGATACACACCAAACGCATAATAAATCCTTGTCATGACGTCATCTTAATCGCCTTACGTCACCAATTAACATTATCGTATGGGACATCCAATCCAAACGTAGATAGTTGTTGCTCGAGATGAAAAACATGGATTACTTTTGAAGGTAATTAAGAGGAAAACACCTTTATTTGATGTCATTAGGTGATGTAATTTGTTTGTACATAGCATTATTTCTTACACCAAAGGATGATGGTGACCTATATAAAGAGCAGCGTTGTCCCACATCAAAGCCATACTCTACACCAGCTTGATTGATTGATGACAGAGTAGCGCTTGAAGATTGAACGATATGAACAGTAACCAAGAACTAGCACACGAAGAACTGAGTAGCAATTACAACAGTACTGTCTCTTCGCCAAGTAAGCAAAATATTACCCACATCTCTTCAGTTGAATTCAACAAAGACAGATTCAATCAGAACGAGTTTTTTATTTTTATTTTTACTTAACCACATTTTTGTTCTAATCGTGAACTCCAGTAATCAATAAGGATCTGACAGAGGGAAAACACACATCAATTGGTACATGGTTAGAGAGCTTTTCGCTATTTTTTTCTCTTGATATTTGGCTACATTTATTTGGGCAAACTTAATTATTTTGCCCATTTATGTTTTTGTTTTACCTTTCTTGTACAAATTCGTTATCTAAGTTCCATAATTTGTGTAAAAATAGTCCAAGTGTGCTAAGTATTTTGTCTTTGGCAAGATATACAATAGCAGCAAATTTTATCTCGCACCAAGATTTCATCATAGACTAAGGTCAACCTGTTATGTGATAAAAAAAGATTAACCTTTAAATAACGTACCAGTTACATTGTTGTGAACGAGGGTTGTTGTTGTTTCAGAGTACATGACACCGTCAGTGATTAAGATGGTCAAGCAAGAACCCGCGACAAATGATTGTTCGAGTCAGGAAGGTAAGGATGATCGATATCTTTCATTAATTTCCATCGAATTAATAAAATAACGCAAAAGTTGACGTACTGAAAAAAAAAAAAAAAAAAGAAAAACGAGCAACCAACCAAAAACCTACCGAACAAACCAATCAAATAAAAAACTAACCAAACGAACAAACATACAAAAAAAAAACCAAAAAAAAAAAAAAAAAAACCAACAAAAAAACAAAAACGACAACAAACCAAACAATCAGCCAACCAATAACCAGTCAGTCAACCGACCGACCTACCAGCCCACCAACCTACCAGCCCACCAACCTACCAGCCCACCAAACAAACAAACAAACAAAACAAACAAACAAACAAACAAACCAACCAACCAATCAGCCAAATAAAAAGAATCAGAAAAAAATCCATTTTCCAGAAAAGAAGAGCATTGATGATAGCAAACTTTTATAGTAGTTGTGATAATATCTGAATGCTTGCTAAATACTTATTACAATAATTGGTGGTGGACGTACGTAATATGTATTATTAACTGCGTCACCTTTAAGTTACCTTTAGTTAGAAATTAATAAGGGATAGCAAATACAGATAAATTTGATATGTATAAATGAACTAATGGACAATGTAAGATTGAAAGAAAAAAAATTTTCAGTGTTGAACCTAATTTCAGAAAAGCGATTCGAATCGATTCTTGACAACGGAAGAAAAGAGAATCCAATCTCAGGACATGAGTTCAAAGAGGCAACGTACGAAGTAAGTATTTTTTTGGGTCGAAACCTTCTTCATGTAAGACCAAGCAATCAGCAAGTACGTATAAACCACGAAACCAGTTATGACGTAGTCATGGGTGTAACGAGAAATTACACAACCATGCAATTAGGAAAGGCGTAATCGAACAAACAGTAATCACGTAACCAAGCAACCAGTAATCACCTGACTACGTAACTAGGAATAACGTAACCAAGCAACCAGTAATCACTTGACTTCGTAACTAGGAATAACGTAACCAAGCAACCAGTAATCACCTATGTAACTAGGAATAACGTAACCAAGCAATCACTAATTACCTGACTACGTAACTAGGAATATCGTAGCCAAGCAACCAGTAATCACCTGACTACGTAACTAGGAAAAATGTAACCAAGCAACCAGTAATTACCTGACTATGTATTTGGGAATAACGTAACCAAGCAACTAGTAATCAATTGTAATTTTAGTCGATCAAGAAAAATATAAACTTATTATTATAATAAATACAAAATTTCTGTTTCTTGTTTAACGAAGGTGTCAAGTGAAGAAGGAACAACTACAACAGAAAGAGAAGAACCACAAAAACCCAACAACGTTGTTGTTAATCATGCGATCGGGAAAAAGCAAAGCGGAAAGTCTTCCTGTACCCAACGAAACGCCTGGGGGAATTTCTCTTATGCGGACCTCATCACACGAGCCATAATGTCCTCTCCTAACAAGAGAATGACCCTACAAGGAATCTACACCTGGATAAGTGATAATATCCCGTATTTTATGGACAAGAAAGATGGTCCAACCACAACTGGATGGAAGGTGAGAATGGTCATTTTATACTCTTCTAAAAATAGCTCGAGCTACATATTCCTTTTTAACTCCACCATGGTTTTTGAGCGAATGATTTCCCATGATACAGATCAAGCTAGGTGATAACGCATCCTCCGTAATCGGCAGTTTATGGGGAAGTTTATGCCCTAATAGTAGACAGAAATAGTAAAACATTACGCCAGCTTAGGCGTAATGTTTTACGATTTCACACCACGTTCCATTCTCTTGAGAATACGATTCTTTGTTTGAGTTGCATCCATAGTAATGTTTCTTCTTGTGTGCAAACTTTAAATAAAGAATTTATACTCTAAATAATGACACGTAGTCTGAAATGGGGAAAAATCGTAATGTAGTAAAAAAGCGTGTTTCTCAATTCAGACGTGTCACTGGTGTCATTCCCTAGAGTATATATACGTTTTGCTCAACTGTTGAGCATGAGAAGACACATGAGTATACAACTTAACCAAATGATCTTATTCTCATGGGAATGGCACGTGGTCTGGAGAGAGAGAGAGAGAGAATATATATATATATTGGTTCAATGGTCCCTGACACCAGTTTCTTTCATCCTTAGAATTCCGTCCGCCACACACTTTCCATAAGAAAGCGATTTATGCGTTTACCAAACATTGCGTTTGGCAGTCTAAATTATAAAAGTCTTTGGATGGTTGACCCATATGCAGAAGCAAGGAGACGTAACTCATCTAGTTACCCGCTTAACTATCAAGCTGAATCCCCAAGGATGGAAGTGGCCGACTGGAGCCAGCAATTGAGGGTGTGGACCTCTCGGCCTCTTGACAGAGCAACGCAGACCGAGTTTCCCAACACGCCGTGCCCGTACTGTAGGCACCTAGTGAGCTTAAACCCAAACATCGGGGACACGTTCACTCAAGACGTTTCAGGGTATCAAAATTGATTTCTTAAAGAAATGGGGGAGTGTGTCTCAGAGATTCTTTCAAATCACTATAATTTAAATGGGGGTAATGTGCCGTAGATAAGAATACATAGAGTTATAGATCTAGAATAAAGACAAGAGCAAAGCCAAAATACTGAAATATTTTATGTAATGAGCGCACCAATATTTGATTGGCCCAGAGATTATTTTAAACTAATTTACAATGGGGACGGTGTTTTCGTGTTTTCGGTGTTTTTGTTTAATTTAAATTACATTGGGCGAATGACTTGGATGTTTTGTATATAGAAAACCAAAGGGTTTTTACTGGAATATAATATATTCTTAGTTTGGATCGAGTTGAATGTGATCACCCCTGAGATTATTTGACATTAATTTACAATGGGTAAGGTGCCTTTGGGAACGGGATTCAAATTACATGGGGCAAGTGACTCGGAAGTCTTGTGTATAAAAGTAAAACCAAAGCATTTCTACTGGCATATATATTCTTAGGTTGGATTTGAACATTTAAAATAGCTCAATAGTATATATATGCTGAAGACACGTATAAAATCTTTATAAATTTCAGTAAACCTCAAAAAATGAAACTAATTTATGTGTATGAACTCAATTTGCACATCATTCTGTTGGGAATTTCAAAAATACAAGAGTGAAAGGGGAGGCGAGAGATTTTGAAAGATGAGTATTTTGCATATCTTTTACCTGGCTCAGTCGAGTGCGTATATAGCATAGTCAATTCATATTAAGCAATCCTTGCCATGGACCTTTTTACACTGTAACCATGTTTATTTTCATGAGAATAAAAACCATTCTTTCACCTGCATAAATTCATTCTCAAGCACTTGAATGCGAGGCTACGTGTGGTGGAATCTATTGTTCGTTATAAAATAATTGTTCTAAATCTCGCGCACTGATTGGTTGGGAGCGCGTGCTTTATGATAGCACACAACACGCTCGCGTACTTTCAGTTTCGTCATTCCTGTAATTTGTATTTTATAAAAGAAATAAAAAACTTGCTTGCTGTGCTGTGTGGAGTTATAAAGCACTTAGGGATTGGCAGATCACTCGAGAAATGTCGAGAAGCACTCCGCTACGCGTCTCTCGTGCTCCGCCAGCCCCCACGTGATTTATATCTGCACACAGCACGCGCGCGCGTTTTCTATTTCTTCAAACCAACATGGCTGCCGCGTGAAAAAGGCACATTGGAACAGAAATCAGAGCAATACATAGCCCTCCCATCGTTTTTTTTTTTGCAATCTATGTGCCGAGCTGTTTCTTACAATGTAAGTTACATTGAAGACATTAACGGGAGGTGCCCTTTTCTGGGTAAGAGGCGATAAAGAAGTAAAATTCTTTCTGAAAGTGGTCAGTACCAAGCGACAAAGAAAAGGAAACATTGCACGACGATAGTGCATTATCAATACTTCAAAAAGGTTAAGAAACCCAAACATTACAGTAGTTTCGTTCATTATTTCGTTGTTTATTTACGAATGCTTCGAGGGATATCGACGAGACGTACATTGCTATTGCTTCGTTAAGGATAAAGAGATAAAAATGTCAAAAAAAAACGAAGACGTTTGTCTTATGTTTTAGCTTTATAAACGAAATCAGTCAACGAGAAAGTCGCATGTCAGGACCGTAGCAACCAGTACGGTTGGCCCGGTTTTAACCACACCACCTTTTACCTTCAGAATCATTTTTCCCCCTCGTAAAAAAATATTTATTAAACAAGTAAATAAAATACCGGACCACATTTCCTAAAAACCGGAGGACTGTCCAAGTGGTAGCCTTGCGTGTATGCTCAAAAGAATGAAGATAGAAAGATAAACATTTAGGACTGATCAACTTTGAATAGCTAAGAGGTGATTGGTTGGACAAATGTTACTTTTTGTCAGACATTGTCAGTTGAATGGCCATTAGTTTGGACCGCTATCAGTACATTTATATATTATGTTAAGGCGGATTAGCAAACCAGCAGGTAGTTTGACAAGCAAATCCATAACAAGTTACGACATGCATACTGTGTGACTACCAAAGTAAACAATTAGAAAATATATGGTTAAATTAAAAACCAAACAAAAAAACAAAACAAAACAAAACAACAACAAAAATATAAAAAAAAAAACAAAAAAAAAACAAACAACACGAACATTCATTTGACTGGTAGACCATAAGCAATTATCAATTATCAATACGCATTATTAAATAGTATAAGTAACTAATGAGGAAAATCAAAATTGAAATCGTCCAATCAGAAACAGGATCGCCATTATTTGCATTCACCTTGATTATATAACACTGACTGTATCTCTTACAATTATGCTTTTTTGCAGGGTTTATAATCTTTTAATAAAATGGACTTTAGGTGATCTCACCATCTTATCTTGCACTTCAAGGAAAAACGCCACCATAACCATCATCAAATAAAATCTTACTCGATGTCTTGTGCCGGTAAAGTGTAACCTCCTCCCATTATGTGAAAGAACCAAACATTCGCTGTGTCGGCTCGGATTCTCCACCGTTCACTTAGTTGTAATTTTATCCCTAATCGGGTCGAGATCTCTTCTTCTTTGGCGGTTTTTCGGTCTAAGTCTTCTAAAGTTCTAAGTTTTGATGTGAGATCTGTCATTTCAATTGGAGCTCGACCAAGATACTGAAGAAACAGAATGTAACGCTCTACTAACCACGCTCTTAGGCTCAGGTACCTGAAATGGACAATAACATGGTAGCAAAAGGGGCTCTTGCACCATCACGTAATGGCAAAAAAAAGCTCAGTTTCCCAGGAGAAAAGACTCTATTGTTGTGCCTCTCCTGTCATGACTGCCATCACGTGATGGTGCAAAGCTTCTATGCTGAATAACATTTTAGTGCGACATTAAAGTTTGAAATTTAAGCTTCGTCTTAACACTACAACAGCTTTCACGCTAGCCTAAACACCTATTTAAAAAAAAGGGTTGTTACAGTAAATGGGACGCGACAAGCGATGTGAGATATGACATTGAAGTTCCAAGAATAGCGGGAATGGCTGCTGGTTCTTACTATGACTCTCTTCAAAGCATTAAGAGATCCAGTTATGATTACTTGCAGACAAAATCATTTCAGCGCCTCGAATGTTGGTGCTACACAATCGTCACATGTATGCCCATTACTCCTTTCGATTTTGGAAAGTCCATTCACCATCCTTTGGTTCCGACAGCGTTTTTTTTTTTTTTTTTTTTGTTCGTTTGAAAGATGTGTATATATAATTGTACTTTACTTGTGTAGTTTGTGTGTTATAGTTTGTGGTTTTCGAGGAAACATTTTCCAAAAATCAGAGTAAACTTTGAGACAGAGTGGGATGGTATATTTTTGTTAGGTATTTTTGATAGATAGAATAAATGTTAGCTTACCGTATTCTAACATCGAATGCAATAGTTTCCCAATACGTTTTTATTTTGGCTGTGAAAGACCTGTCAGCTACTTTCTCATTGCATCCACATATGGCACTGTAAAAAGAGATTATAAATAAAATCAATAACGGTTTTAATTTAATTTTATTTCGGACTTTAAAAAGACAAACCCATTTTATTCAATCCATAACATTTCAAATAACCCAGGGTAATGCATTGGACTTCTTCGATGATACGGCGGCCATCTTGAATCGCAAGGCATTATGGGCCACACATGGGCAACACAAAAGAAATATGCTGAAATGAAGACTCTCCAATCTTTGAGGAATCTCCTTAGTTGCGGAAATGTCCATTTAAAAAAAAATCATCTCTTGTCAAATTGTCTTGTTATGAACCTGTAAGTGGACAGAAGATGTTTAGATAAACGAAACCGGTCTTCACTAATTGAGTCGTTTTAAGTGCGTGAAAGATGTTTTTAGAAAAGAATTTAACCTTATCAATACTATCATGACGAATTTAACTAAATCTTTTGAAGTCTCAGCAAAGAAGATATCTCAATCTTGTTATGAACCATAAATGTCAATCGATACCATTACTGTAACAAAGGTTTGTGTATTTGCTCTCTGGATGACCCATGATGCCTTGCGTTTCAAGATGGCCGCCGTATCGTCGAAGTAGTCCATTCAGGGCACGACTACCTCTCAGATAGAATAGGAATATAATTTTGCTGGGTTTTGACATTATAGACCTAACTTGGGGTTAAACACGGAGACGCCAAGTGACAATAGGTGACACTGGACCCGGTAAACTAAATTTTACGAAAACAAAGACTGCATCACAAATGGCAAACGTGTGCGCAACCATGTTACTCAAAATCCCTTAAGATATGAATAACAATGCCGCCATCTTGGTTGATTTAACAAGAGAAGCTAATGAGGAATGCTTTTTAATCGTCAACCACGATGACGGAAATGACGTAACATGCTCCTGCTCTATACTTTCTCAGGTGTAAACATAATACTTAAAAACAACACTGAAAAATACGACTGACCATTTGGCCATGATCACAAAGCGGTCGACCGGTGCACCTAGATCGTCATTTACTGCTCGTACTGTGTTGAGATTCCTGTATTTAAAAAGATAGACTTATTTCAATAAAGTTAGTTACCAAAACCGACAGAGCTGAGACTGCTGATGATCATGGGAAATGCTTCATAACGAGCAAACACTTTGATACAAACTGTAGCTTGAGGATCCTCACAGGAGGTGAAAGTACTCTAACACACTGATAATGGATCTCAAGTAAATCAATAGTAGTCAAGGGATTGAAACATGTAAAATACACATAACCCATAACGATCTCAGCTTTGTAGCTTTTCAGTAGACTAGTTTAATAGTAATGATTAGATATTAAGCATTACCTGAACACTAGTAACATTGTCCTTGGTAGTTGTTTCAGTATTTTGATTACTCTTTCAAAGTGTCCCTGCGCCAGTTTAGTCATAATCTTGAAGTCTTCTTCAGTGACCTTTGTTGTAAAGAGTGCACCTGCACTACCCCAAGCGAACGGTCGTTGGAGTAAGATCTGCGTGAAGTTTTCATAATCTGTACATATTATTAAAAAAACTGCTATAAATCCTGCATTTTGATTTGTTAGAGGAAATTGCTTTATGAAAGAACACAGCACACGTGTGCACTTTCTATTGTGTAATTCCTAAGCGTCATTCTTCTTTGAACGCTTTTCTTGTGTTCTGCCAACATTGTGTGCTTTATAACTACACACAGCACGCGTGGGCATTTTCTGCTCCTTCAATAACCAGGTGATCTCGTTTTGACAGCCCATCAAAAAAACAGCCAATCATCGCGTAGGAAGAATTCTGATCAGGCGGTCTATCGGGGAGAAAAACAACAAAAAAACAAAAACATCCTAATATTTAAAAAACTCACCATCTACGCCAAGCTCTTGACTATAATACTTCATTTTATCCTGTTGATTCAGAAGAATTGATCTCCATAGCTTGCAGAGGGAGATGCGATCCCTGTGGAAAATTTGATCGAGAGGTCATGGGCAGCATAATATTAACTACTTCTATTGAATTTGCTAAATGAATTCTACGAATTCTATGATCAGCCCTTGCTAGTGCACTACCATTACGCCGCCCTTGCTATGGTGTTGAGTAGCCATCAGGAGAACACCAAGTCTTAAGGCCTTCTGATAAGGTCATTTGAAAAAAGGATATTATTAATTACGGTCATTCGAAAAAAGGATACTTTTAAATATGGTCAAGCATACTCTTAAATATGGTCATTTGAAGAAAAAAAAAAAAAAAAGGATACCCTTAAATAACATCATTTGAAAAAATGATACTCTTAAGTATGGTCAAGGAAACATTTAAATAAGGCCATTTGGAAAAAGAATCATCTTAAATATGGTCAAGGGTACTCTTAAATAAGGTCATTTGAAAAACGCATCCTCTTAAATAAGGATACTCTTAAATATGGTCATTTGAAAAAAGGATGTTCTTAAATATGGCCATTTGAAAAAATGATGCTCTTAAATATGGTCATTTGAAAAAAGGAAACTCTTAAATATGATCATTTGACAAAAAGGATACTCTTTAACTAGAGTCATTTGAAAAATGGATACTCTTAAATATGGTCAAGAATACTCTTAAATACGGTCATTTGAAAAAAGGATACTCTTAAATATACAGATAACCTATGGGAAGTAATTCATGGTCCCGAATTTCCTTAGTTACCGTTGCTATATCCCCAAATTTTAAGCATAAATTGTAGCAAAATGAGCAAATTTTCGAGCAAAGTTCAATATTTTCACGTTTTTATGACTTACTTTCTCACTATGTACACTCGGATTTCAATCATTTTGCTATCTAGAAATGCTAAAATTTTTGTGAAATAAAAAAAAGTCCATTTTTTTTTTACTTTTCTATTATCTCTCGTAAAAACGAAATATATTCCACCAACATTGGGGAATTCATTAAATATATTTGATGAATGTTTACACGTATGAGTAAAAGAAATTAAAGTGATTAATCGAGCCGAAAACTTGGAGCTAGGAAACATTGAGTTACAAACAAAATGTTTGCTGATTGGCTAATTCGATCGGGTCGATAGAATCGAAATCACCTGGATCGCATGAAAAATCAGGGATCCAATGTTAAATTTCTATTAAGTCTTTGTGATTCGCGCGCTGTCGGTTTTCTCGTTGAATGCCACATCTACATGAGATACTTGTTTTTGATTGGTTCATTGGCCGTTTATTTATTTAATTATTAATTGAATGCTTACATCTGGGAACTTTTTATCTGTTATTCTCAGCCAATGAATTTCATATTCAATTACTTCAATCCATTTGTTAATCGTGATATCTTCCAATGAGATTTGGATTTCTTTTTTGTAGGAAAAAGAAACAGAATTTTTAAAAGGAATTCTTCTTACAAGTCATAACATCCTGGTTTTTTTTTCTATGTGGTCAAAGAAGTTGAATTTTTTAAAACTTGCCAGCGAAGTATGTTCGTAGAAAATCGTGCTATATTTTAAGAAGTCTTTTAACTATATCTTTAACAGCTTGTCTCAGGTCTCCCATTCGCCATAAGTATAATATAGGATTAATAAACGAATTAATTGCTAGGAAAAGCTCTCCAATTCGAGTTAAATGGGTCAACTGAGCCACTTCCTTAAATATGCTTTCCAAAGTTGCGAAGAAGAAATACGGTAGATAGGAAAAAAAGATTGCAAGAAGAATAAAGACCATGGTGTGCAACGATCGTCGATATTTGTTGACATCAAAGGTTGGTGTTGGATTGGAAACAGGGTCGCTGGTGTCGCTCGTAGACACTTGTGAAGATACTTTTTTCAGATGGTAGAATGCCATGGAATAGAACAACGTTATGATGCAAAGTAGGACGATAATGTATGGTGCGGTTAAGAATATAAATGTATTTGGTGGCGTTTTATTCAAGATTAAAATTACAGCGATAGCGTAAAGACTACTTTGAATGAATAAGCCAGCGCAGAGGACGCAAATGAGACGTTTGAAAGTGACAACTGTCCTATAGGTAACCTTGAGTTTGATAGCCAGATGTCGGTCAATGCTGATCATCGCTAACGTGAAAAGACTAAAGGCGGCAAGGAAAAAGGGTAAAGGGCCAAGTATAATCCAACCAAGACAATAAGAATCACTTGTAATTCCCTCGTTGACTATTGCCAGATTGGCAAATACTGCTGATGGTTCAACGATTATTCCAACTAACAAGTCTGTGAAAGCAAGGCTCGCCAGAAGGATTTGTGATGGTCTGTGTAGAGGGGGAGTCTTCCAGATAGCTACAAGAACCGATGAATTCAGCAAGATTGTCGGTATGGCTAAAATTGCATAAGCTGAAGTGAGAAATATTCGTGTCCAAAAAAGTGTCTTCACTTTCAGACCATAGGAGCAGATGATCACCATAATTTCAGTTAAAAGGCAAAGACGATTTAGTTCTCCGAAACAAGACTGTTAGGTCTTCAAAGGATATTAAATTGCAGGTGCTAGTTCGAATCAAGCAATGGTCAATGCTTAGCTTGCGCAAATCTATTTATGGTGCACGCGGATAGTTGGGAGAGCACGATAGTAGCGTAAGAGTAACTCTAGCTACCAGAGTGCTCTCCCAACTATCCAAGTGCACCATAAATAGATTTACGCACTGCTAGATCATTGGTCATTGCTTTTATAACATAATGAACGACTTAAACGATAAAAAACTGTTTATTTCGATCTGATCAAATCACAGATTCTCCAAAGATGCGAGCATGATACTTTTCGAGCAAAATTTGAAATCAGTCAAGTCTCGTGTTTGGAGCAAAAAAAGCTCAATTTGTATTGTAAATTTAATTTTAAAACTTTTCGCGGAAAATTCATGCAAGGGAAGCAGTTCATAAATGAAGTTTAATCGTTTTCATTCACAAGACAGTTTTTCAGTGACCGAGGAGAAATCAAATTAGCGACCTTTGTTGAAGCTTGGCTGCATCACAATCTGAGCAATTTGAACCGTATATTTTTTGAAAACTGAGGGCCCCGTCCACACTATGCCGGATAAATTTGAATACGCAACTTTCACACCGAAACCGAAAAAAAAAGTTTTCCGTCCACACAAGAAAACGGATAAAATGTTTCGCGTCCACACTAGTTCGATCAGAGGCGGCAAAAACGCTTCATTGCACATCTGAGCATGTGCATCGAAGCTGAAATTGATTCCGGGGTGAATTTTTAGCCTTCCCGCCATGCTCCCATGACAATCATGACGTCATCGTATTCGAAAAATTTCGGATACGAAATGTTCTCCGTCCACACTAATATGTTTAGCCGGCGTTTTCAAATTGTTCCACTCTGGAGACCGTATTCGAAAAATCGTGTTCGGTGAAGAATTGTTCCTGATTCGCCCGGACTAGTGTGGACGGTAGGCCTAACCGAATAGATAAAAATTCGGATTGAAATTTATCCGGCATAGTGTGGACGGGGCCTGAGTCGAAAGATTGCACCAGTGGCTTTACTTGGACTCCAGTAACCATCGTGGTGTTTTGCTGGACTGCTGTGGTGACCTGTACGGCGGATTGAGCGAGAAAAATTGAACTAATTGACTTCCAAACCTGCAAGACTTCTCGACTTCGCTGCAGTAAGCTGGCCGATGGAAGAGCGAGTGTTGTAGCGAAACAAACTTGAGTTCAAACAAATACGCTATGAACTTTTTATGGAAAGGAACTCAATAATTATATTTTATCTTTAATTAAATGTACAGAAAGGTAGACTAGTTAGTGTTTTTTAGTTTTATTAGAATACTTGAAATTTTCACCGAATCTTCACCAAATTAATTTTTTCCTTCATAGATGCGGAGCCAATAAGAGCGCGCGTTACATCTTATGTTATAATGGTTAAATATGCAGCAGTCACAAGCTGGAATGATATACCACTACATATAAAAACCAGTACTTCACATGAAGTCTTTAAAAATAAGCTTAAAAAACATCTGTTGCTTTAGGATTTTGATTGTATTTAGGTCTTACCTTAATGTAACTTTATTTCCTACTTTAATTTATTTCAAACTTCACTTTATTATAACTTTTTATGTGTATTGAATCTATTTTAGTTTGCTACTTTCCCCCTTGTAAGTTCTTATTTGAAAGTATTATATAGTTTCAAGGTGCAGAATTATTCTTCTTAACCCTTTTGGGTTGTTTTCTTCTGCTCCTCCCAGTTAAATTTCTTAACAGTGATGTAAAGTATAAAATTTTCATTCAGGGAAATAAAAAACCTTGAAACCTTGAAAAACCTTGAAACCTTGGTTGTTTAAGAGCGCATGTCTGTAACGTCGAGAAACCAAAGAAAGTTGAGAAAAATCAAAGTTGATTTTATTGTACCAAAAGAACTTTTATAGATAGGTATTTCAGAAAACAAGATCAAAAAGTCCACGTGAAATTTATGGAAGTTTGAAATATCAATTAAAACATAATAATAATAATAATAATAATAATAATAATAATAATAATAATAATAATAATAATTTTAAAGGATTGTAGCTTAGACCATGATAAGGTGATAGATAAATTGGGCTGGAAGAGTCTTCGAAATAGATGTTCAATTCATAAGCTTATTTTTATTTTTAAGTGCTTAAATGGCATTGCACCTGAGATTTTTAATGGTTACTTTAATTATGTCTCACATGGCTATAATACTAGACAAAATGGTTTAAATATTATCATACCAAAAGTTAGGACTGAATCAGCCAAGAAAACGTTTTATTATTCTGGAGCTATCATTTACAATAGTCTACCTAGCTCTCTTAAAGAGATTAATTCTTTATTATTATTTAAGTCTAATCTCAAAGATATTTTTTAAATGTTTTAATGAATTGTATTGATTTTTACTAACATTTTAGTATTTTACAGTATATATATATTTAATTATCTTATTATTTTGTTGATAATTTTTGTTGCCCCCAGGGCGCTCCTTGATAACAGCTGTTTGCTGACGAGCTTACCCTGGTAAAACATGTAATTATTATTATTATTATTATTATTATTATTATTATTATTATTATTATTATTATTATTAATGTTCCTCATCAATATGCACGGATCCAAAGCCAACTTCAATAAACACTAAACGGCGTGGAAAGTAACCAATTCAAACCATATTTCACAAGAAGCTAACTTAAAATTGTTTCTTTAAATGTGCCCCTCACCCCTAACTCAATATTTTCAGTCTTGATTCTATTTGAAGTGAGTAGTTGAATGGAGACATATTTTTATATGATTTGAGTGGGGCATCTTGGAGTTAGACATCAAAAGGAAATCATGGTTTTTCAATAATGAGCAATAATGGCAAAAAGCGCCAAAAAAACTAGACCTTGGTATGAGTTTTGATCCCAAATTTCGTTTTGGGTTAACACTCAAAACCTTTTTTAAACAGTTAGAAACTGTTGTACTATGATGATATGCCTGTTTGAAGCGGTATTTTCAATTGTACAAAGATGTTTTATTGCATTTGTGCAAGAATTTTGCCTTGTCAGGCTTTTTTATAGAAAATATATGGGAAATAAGCAAATGAAGGCCTAAACATCATTTTCGAATAAATTTTTTGCTTTGCGTTAACAATTTGATTCCACTTTCATCGGTCATCTCCACTTCCAAACAAGTCAAGTTAAACTTTCTGAATAACGAGATTTTAGCCTTGTACAACAGCCTTTCTTCAAGAAAATAGTTTTTGGCGCTCACTGCTTGAATTTGAAAAGAATTCTCTCTTAAGGCTTATATTTCTAGTATGTTAATGAGTGTGAGGTAATATATATATAGACATATATTTTTTCTTCAAAACTATATCAAAAATTATGGGATGTCATAATGGGATGATTATATGATTTTTAAAATTTCGTTTTAATGATAATGTAAAGCTACTCTATAGATATGTCATCATTAAAGGACAACTGACCCCAAAAATTGCCGTTTTTCATATAAAACTACAACGTACATAGATCACATAAATTCAACTTTGAACTCTGATACAGCCTCTATGTCGCCGAAAAGAAATAATCAATTCGCGAAAAATAGCAATAGAAGAGCGCCATATTTGAGCCCGCAATAAATTACCGCATTAATGCCGTGACGTCACAACGTGAAGCTTGCATTCCAAACTTGTTGAGTTTGTATATTTCGAGTGCTAGTCGATCTTTTAATAGTCTAAGTTAGAGTAAGTTTCTTAATCCAGATGGTCCATTGTTGTGTGCCAGAATGCACCAACCATTCTTCCAAAACTGAGTCTGTTAGCTACCACAAAATTCCTAACAAAATAGCTCTTCAGAAGGCATGGATAGCGCGGATAAAGAGAGAGAACCTGCCGCCTTTGAAGAACTGCTACGTTTGCAGCGATCACTTCGAGGATTCATGCTTTGAAGTGGATCTGATGGAGCAGTTAACCGGGATAAAAAGGAAGAGGAGATTAAAGAGCGATGCTGTTCCGTCAGTATTCAATTTTTGCAAGCCAGCTAAAAGAAGAACTACATCAGAGAACCGGCTCAAACGCAAACAAAACGAAGAGGTGAGATAACATGTCATTTATACATAACATAGTTTACATTGTTTTTCGAAATAATCACTCATGAAAAAGACTTATTAATGCATACCGAAGCGAGTCATCAATCATTAGCTATTTATGCTTTCATAGATGAAATGTTGCTTAAAATCATAAGTATAGCTAGTAATATTTGATCGATACTTGAAATTTTCAAAATGGTTATTTGCACGTGTTTAGTTTACATTTGATATTTATTCGTAAACCATAACAATGTTGCCGTAATATTCCAAATTTGCTTGGATAAATGACCACGGAAGAATAATTTATAGCATTGTTGGTTAATATGTTTATTTTGTATTATTTAAGGTAAAGTAGGCCTCGAAGAATGGTTTATAGTATTGTTGAAAACATTGTTTATTTTTGTATTTTCAAAGAATGTGGAGCAGCTATGTGCCACAATAAATCCCTCGTGTGAAGATCCACCAAGTATGGAAACACCAGAGTTCTCTCCTGAACCACTTTGTAAGGAGATTGGTGTTCAGTGTTGCCTTGGTTGTAGATATGTTGTAACATCCACTGCATCAACTCACAGACAGAGCCTGGATACTATAAAGATGCCGACACAACAACAGTTTACAATCCCTCCCCTTCACCAAACATCAGTAGAGATGAAATACTCAGTGTGAGCTTCCACGACCACAGCTACAGTACTAGCTATCACCCCTCACCAGTAAAGTCAATGCCAACAGTGTCTCCACAAAAGTCAGAAAAGTCTTCGTTTTCAGAGGAAGAGGGACTCCCACTAAGTGACGATGATGATGGTTTCATTGTTTCATCGCAAGAGACAGTTTCAACAACGGACAGTGAATTAGAGCCAGAAAACAAAGACTGCAATAAAACTCTTGAAAACCATATCAAAGAACCTAAATATTTGGTATTTAACTCTTGTTTGCAGCAGTTATTCAAGTTTTGTAGAAGCTGTGGAGCACCTGTCGCTGATGTCAACTTTGTATGTCAAGGCAGCCTACTTATTGTGACAACTACATGTATGAAACATGCTTTGACATGGTACTCACAGCCAATGTTAAATCGCTTAGCTATTGGGAACTTGTTGATTTCCTCATCACTATTATTTACTGGTAATACTTTTACCAGACTTCAAAACTTTGCATCCTGTCTTGGCCTAAAATTTCTGAGTGAGAGGGTCTTTTACAGACATCAGGAACGTTACCTATTTCCTGTTGTTAATGATGCTTGGAAGAGAGAGGAGGCTGCTGTAATTGAAGAGCTGTCAAATAAGGACATAGTAAATCTCAATGGTGATGGCCGAAGTGACAGTCCTGGCCATAGTGCTAAATATGGCACATATACTATGATGGAGACAAGCACAGGGAAAATTGCCACCTTCAGCATTGTTCAAGTCTCTGAAGTAACCAGCTCCAATGCTATGGAGAAAGAGGGGTTTCTAAGGTGTTTGAACACTTTAGAAGACATGGTCAGTATAAAATGTATCACAACTGACAGACACACATCCATCACCAGCACTATGGCAAAAGATTTTAGCCACATCAAACACCAGTATGATGTGTGGCATCTTTCCAAGTCAATTGTAAAAAAGCTGAACAAGAAAGCAAAATTGAAGAAAAACCAAGAGCTGGCACCCTGGATACAATCCATTTCAAACCATCTTTGGTGGTGTGCTGCTACATGTAATGGGGATGTACAACTTTTGAGAGAGAAGTGGAAATCTGTTGTTCACCATTGCGTGAACAAGCATTCCTGGAAGGATGCAGAGGTATTCAAAAAGTGTGCCCATCCTCCCCTAACCCGCAATTGTTCAAAAAGGCCCAAGGAGTGGAGAAGCTCGTTATCGCAAGTGCTTCCCTAAGATGCACAAGCGCTGGGTTGTTAAGCCAGTCTTACAAAGAAAAAGCTATGCTTTCCTCCCTGAGCTACAACTGAAAGTACTTGAAATTTGTGAGGGTGGCATGGAGGCTGCAGGGGTTGACCCAATTGAAGAGGTTGAATTACCAAGAAACATTGCTAGTGTTCCTGCCCCAGACAAACAGGAATTGATTGAACGACACCGGTCAAGATTTTCTAGGTAATTAATTTAAATGGAATGTAGTAGAGACTACAAACACTAAAATGTGTAGTGTTAAGTGATGCTAATTCTAACCATTTCCTATTTTTAATTAACACTATTTAGTAGAAAATAATGCAAAGCATCATTGGCACTCTTTTAGTGATTGTACTCTAGTGAATAGCTGTTTTGAAAGAACTGTCAAGTAAGCCTGTCGTCCCAATCCCCCTCATCTTTGAACAGCTGTGTTCATTACTGGTAATAATTACAATGCTTCTACAAATGGGAAGGTACATGACAGACCCAAGTAAAACTGCTATAAACAAAATATGTAATTAATGTGAAGGGGACCTGATTAAAGTGGTAGATAAGTTTGCAGTTTTTAGATGTTCAGATGAAAATTTTATTAAAATATCATTACCACTTAGGAAACGAATTGACTTTTAAATGAAATCTTAAAAGAGGTCTTTTCTTTAACTATCTACGCTCCATTATATATGGGGTCTCTCCCAGTATGAATGTAGTATAGAAAAAATTCCAGCTGAATAGTGACTTTCGCTTTCACTCATGGGAATCAAGATGTTCATTCATTTGCTCAGTGAATTAATCAGTGCATGATTACTGAGCTGCAAAGGGCCTATTTGCCTGGAAAAAAAAAAAAAATGAACCATAAATGGCTGACAAGCCTGGATGCCAAGATTTCCTAGTGCCAATTTGTCTGACAATGAGACTAGTCAGTACCGAGATTCTAAGATGGGGTGGGATTCTATCACCAAGAGAATATTTTTTTCATTTAGCACAATTTTTGAATCCATTATAGCATGCTACTTCAAGGCAAATTCTTTATAAACAATACTGACTAGCCTTGTTTTCAGACAAATTGGTGCCCAGGAAATATTGGTTATCCATGTCTAGTATAACTGCAAAATTTGCTTGGTTAGCTCATGATTTTGTCCACTAGTGCTTTGTACACTAGGTTCTCTATTCAGCTGGATATTTTGTCTAGGTGTAGTTGTTTTTAAATAATAAAATATGCAAAACCTACAAAACATTTATATAAACAACTTTCTATATGTACTTCATCTAAAAATAAATTCATGACTACTCTTATACATTTTGGTCTCAGCCTTTCCATGTTTTCCTTTTCAATTTATCAATTCAGAAATCCTGATAGAAAAAAATCCACTCTGTGTATATGAAATGAAGTAAGGAATAAATAAAATGTATATAATAACTCCATGTAACTTTAGGCCAAGCTAATCATCTGCATAGTGAAAACCTTCAAATTCAAAGTCCTCCTCTAGTCCAGGGGGAGGGAAGTGTGCTCTGATGCACATGACAGAACAAGAGGGCAGAACAACCTGAACTTCCTTTCCAAGAACTCCCCAGCACCATCTTGCTAGTTGCCTATATGCAATGTGTCTGTACTGCTTGTGCTCTGGGCCTTCATACGCATTACTGTACTGCTGTTTGTACTGAGCCCATGCGGTTCGAAGAACATACTTATTGGCACAAACAGGTAAGAATCCAGGATGTTGAGTAATGCATGGTGGTGGTTCATCAGCATCTCCATCTTCAACAACAGACTGGCATGTTGCAACCACTTTTTCGATTTCTTGGCAACAAATGCATTCAGATATTGAATCCATAATTTGGCAGCTACCACAGGTACACCTATTTAACAGAAATAAAACAATTCTTAGTATCTTTGAACATTATCAACGATTGTCCCAAGTGAGAATATACATACACAACTTGTGACACAACTATATCCCTGTATCTATATCCTGCAGTATATAACTTATTGACTATCAAGCGATGTTTTTAAACATGTTTTTAATTAAAATTGTGAAAGTTGGTATTGCTTTTGGTTGCAAACTGGATTCATGCATACCAATATCTAAAGAACAGATTGCAAGAACACGAGTGGCAAGATACGATTTTATATAAAATGGATATGTAGTTCAGTTTTGTGATAAGACAGAAGTACGACTTACCAATCTGAATTTGTAAGTCGATTGTTCTCTTGTTCATCGTCTTCAATAATGTCACTGTCAGATCCTTCTCTGAACTCTTCATCTGAGGAGATTTCTATCTCTGGTTCAAACTGATATGGCCGTAAACCAAATTCGTCGTCCATTCCGAAAAATTCTTGAGCGAAATCGTCTCCCGAGCTGTCCGAGCCTTCGGAAGAAGAATTAGATTCTGACATGCCTTTAATTTGATGACCAAGTTGTATTTTTTCGCAAAATATTGAGTAAAACGTATAAGAAACTGAGGAAGAAGTCAGGCAAACAACTGGAAGCTTGAACTCTTGTGACGTTGTGACGTCATTACGCTATTTTTCTGAGCCCGCGATAAAAGCGCAAGATGGCGGCCACCAGAGCGATATATGCGATGTTTTCAAAAAATTGTTTTAGAAAAATGGAAGCTCTATCCCCTTTAAAAACTGGATTTTTGGACTTCTCAAATGATGTAGTTCCTCTTTAAAATGGGTCATTTTGGAGGGTCAGTTGTCCTTTAAACCGTTATTATTATTATCATTATTATCATTATTATGACTATGATTATGATTATGATTATGATTATAATCAGTAAAATGGAATAGCTTTAACATTATGCTAGATAAAAGGCATCTAAACATATGCAAACGACGTACTCTCAGCTATACGCATTATGTAGTGGATTGGTCCAGATGATGGCGGTCACGGATGTCCTTGATCACTGGATGTCCCTTAATCAGATGTATATAACAGCAAGCTGAAATCAAGTCTGTAATCTCAAAAATCCTTTAACAGTTGTTTTGACAGCTTGTCTAAGGTCTTTCATTCGCCATAAATATAGAATTGGATTAGCACAAGAATTAAAGACTATCAAAAGTGATGTAAGAACACCAAAATTGTTAGTTATTTCACTTTTGTGAGCACTTTGTAAAGCTGAAACACAGCAGTATGGCAAATAGAAAATAAAGATTGCAAGAAGAACAATAACCATGGTATGCAGAGATCGTCGATATTTGTTTACATCAAAGGCTGGCGTTGCATTGGGAGCATGGTCGTTGGCGTCGCTCGTAAATACTTGTGAAGATACTTTCTTCAAATGGTAAAAGGCCATTGAGTAAAATATTGTGATCGTGCATAGGATCACAGCAATATACACGGCAAACAATATTAATACTGCATCACTTGGAATGGTTTCAAAAAAAATAATAGCGGCAATATACAAAGTGCCACTGACGACCCAACCAACCAATAAAGCAATGATGAGGCGTTTGTTGGTGACAACTGTTCCATAGGCAAACTTGAGTTTGATAGCCAGAAATCGGTCAATACTAATAAAAGCTAAAGTGTAAAGACTGACCCCACCGAGGATGCAAGCAAGAACCGCCAAAATCTTCGACAAAAAGCAAAAGGATGTATACCAATTGTTGATTATGGCAAGGTGGAGATATGCCAAGTAAGGGCATCCAAAAACACCAACCAAGAGATCTGTCAAGGCAAGGTTTGCGAGGAGGATTTGTGATGTTTTGTGAAGGGCAGGGGTTTTCCATACGGCAATAAGAACCAAAGCGTTCAGCAATGTGATCGGGATGGCTGTAGTAGTGCAAGCGATAACACCGAAGATTCTGGCAGAATATAGGGTTTCGATTACTATAATGTTCGAGCAAGAGAGGGCCATTGCTATTCTCAGTATCAACTAAATCGGTATAACTTTTCTTTCTGGAGTATTTGATATGTTAGCAGGTGCGAAAGAGAGAAAACATCTATCAGTAAATTTGTGAAAAACTAATTTAATCATGATTACTTCGTAAAGGACCCTGGCTTATGAGAACCGGCTTAATATAATAAAATAAACAGAAACAGCATGACATTAGCAATATGATGTACACGTCAGAAGAACAAGGTTTATTTGAAAGAGCTAGCTATTTTAGGAGTATGCGTAGAAAGTCAACGAGCGTCCTTCTATTAGCTGAATAAACTAAGCCTTAGAACACCAACACTTATACAAGTAATAATTTAATAACTTCCTCCCTTGAAAAGTTCAATATTTTTTCTTCTTTTTATAACGTCCAATCACACTCAGTGAAAGCAAAACTTTTTGTTTGGATATGGAAATATATTTACTTTGTCATTCAGTAATTCCCTCTTGATCTGTCATTATATGTTGTTGAAAATGTTGACAGGATGTGATCGAAACGTCCAGCAATTCTTGCGCTTATTTTCTTAATCAAATGTTTATCAAGATCCATACTATTATTAAGAGTATACTTTATTCCTGGATTTAATATTGGTAGACAGGTGAGATGTTTGATTATATATTTATTTATTTGTTTCATCTGAGTTTATCCCGGTGATCAATACCAAATAGAACAAAGGACAAGAATATATTTATATCAGTTATAAGATATTTGTTGATGAAATACAATTGACCGATCCCAGATATATCCGAGTCCACCCAAACAATGGGCAGTTTCCCCAATGGAATACAGAATGTCCAACCAACACACTCGAATTCATAAGATTTTTATGTAGTCATCAACTTTGTTCTTAATGCACCTTTAGACTGCATTCATTCTAAGACAGACATTTACAATAAGGAGTGTGCACGAGCACAAATCTCTAGCATAAAGCATGATGCTACCAAGTACTACACAAATTAGAACAAAGAAATCAATAGAATTATCACAAAACAATTACTCATTCATTTTCGTCTGTTGAAATATTTTCAGTTTCATAGGAAATGTCGAAGGAAAAATTGTCAGAGGAATTTTTAGAGGAGCTGAAAAAGTGTAAATTATCGGTTTCCCATCATGGTTTGTGCTAGAGATTCGTGCTCGTGCACATTGGCTATTTTCAGCAATCGATATATGTTACATGGTTTACATCAAAACACATTTTAGCGTGTCCGACGTAACTAGGGAGGTAGTACAAGGAATGCGGGAGCGATGTATTGAGGAAGCCCGACAGTCATGTACAATACATACTGTCGAACTGATACGGATCGTCTGTGTGGCTCACGATCTGTACGATTCGTGAAAGTTATTGTGCGCCACAGGTCACCAGGCCCAGATGTTTTGTCCGAGAGACAATGGGTACTATTAAGGTAGAACTAAGATAGTTAACACAGCACGTGAACTTTAGTTATGAATTTTAGTTATCAAGAGGAATATTGGAGGTTGTTATTGAGTTTTTCTTTTGGATTCGATAGGGACACATTCGGTAAGTCTATCATAGTTTGTATTAGATCACACAGATTGATTCTGAGAATCTCTTTGATTGTATCTATAGTGAACCGCATCGATACACTACAAATCGACTCATTAACACAGCACACATTCGAGAATTTTTATCTTATGGAATAACAACGACGCAAGAGATAATGAATCTACGTTAAATCGGATAAATAAATAGATGTGTTTGTGAATGTGAGTTTCATGAAGTTCCTAATAAATAGTGATCGATGAAATGCAAGAATATTTTCTACAGTTATTGATATGCATAAAACACGCATATCATTATTTGTTCGCACTCATAACCTTTCACGGTATGAAGTGCCTTTGTATCCGTGTGTAAAATGGCTATGGTTGCCCTATGGTTGTTCTAATGCTCCCATACCTGGGGCCCCTCACCCGATCGTACGATCCGTACGGATTGTACGCATCCGTGCATCTAATTATCCATTTGTACGATTCCTGATTTCATTTCAAAATCACCAACAAATCCTGTATGAATTACGCCGTTATCGAAAGCCAATGGATCGTAATAACACTCGAAGACCACGTTCAAATCACCTTAAAATCCTCTATGAACTGCGTCGTTATCGAAAGCCAATGGATCGTGATAAGCCACGCTCGAAAATCAAGTCAAAGTCACGATCACATCCTATATAGGCGTTATGCCGTTATCAAAAGATTATCGAAAATGGTTGTACCGAGTTTCTGAGGTTTTTCTTTCTTTCTTTCTTTTTACATATTTTACAACCGTCACTTCTCGCAAAGGGCTCTTCCCTGAGGCTCGCTTCACACGCGAGTTCAGTCTTAATCCTCGTAGTACGTGAAAAGAAAAGTAAAACGCACTTCATATTCAGGAAACTTGGACAGCTCCAACATTATCCTAGATAGAAGGCACCTAAACATATGCAAAGGACGTACTCTCAGCTATACGCATTATGTAGTGGATTGGTCCAGATGACGGCGGTCACGGATGTCATTAATCACTGGATGTCCTTAATAAGATGTAGGTAACAGGAAGCTGAAATCAAGTCTGTAATCTCAAAAATCCTCTAACTGTAGTTTTAACAGCTTGTCTAAGGTCTTTCATTCGCCATAAATATAGAATTGGATTAGCACAAGAATTAAAGACTGACAAAAGTCCTGTAAGAATACCCAAACTGTTAGTTATTTCACTTTTGTGAGCACTTCGTAAAGCTGAAACACAGCAGTATGGCAAATAGAAAATAAAGATTGCAAGAAGAACAATAACCATGGTATGCAGAGATCGTCGATATTTGTTTACATCAAAGGCTGGCGTTGCATTGGGAGCATTGTCGTTGGCGTCGCTCGTAAATACTTGTGAAGACACTTTCTTCAAATGGTAAAAGGCCATTGAGTAAAATATTGTGATCGTGCATAGGATCACAGCAATATACACGGCAAACAATATTAATACTGCATTACTTAGAATGGTTTCAAAAAAAATAATAGTGACAATATACAAAGTGCCACCGACGAGCCAACCAACCAATAAAGCAATGATGAGGCGTTTGTTGGTGACAACTGTTCCATAGGCAAACTTGAGTTTGACAGCCAGAAATCGGTCAATACTAATAAAAGCTAAAGTGTAAAGACTGACCCCACCGAGGATGTAAGTAAGAACTACAAAAATCATCGACAAAAAGCAAAAGAATGTATACCATTTGTTGATTATGGCAAGGTGTAGATATGCCAAGTAAGGGCATCCAAAAACCCCAACCAAGAGATCTGTCAAGGCAAGGTTTGCGAGGAGGATTTGTGATGGTTTGTGAAGAGCAGGGGTTTTCCATACGGCAATAAGAACCAAAGCGTTGAGCAATGTGATCGGAATAGCTGTAGTAGTGTAAGCGATAACAGCAAAGATTCTGGCAGAATATAGGGTTTTGATTATTATATTGTTCAAGCAAGAGAGATCCATTTCTATTCTCAGTATCAACTAAATCGGTATACCTTTTCTTTCTGGAGTATTTGATATGTTAGCAGGTGCGAAAGAGAGAAAACATCTATCAGTAAATTTGTGAAAAACTGATTTAATCGTGATTACTTTGTAAATGACCCTGGCTTATGAGAACCGGCTTAATATAATAAAATAAACAGAAACAGCATGACATTAGCGATATGATGTACACGGCAGAAGAACAAGGTTTATTTGAAAGAGCTAGCTATTTTAGGAGGATGCGTAGAAAGTCAACGAGCGTCCTTCTATTAGCTGAATAAACTAAGCCTTAGAACACCAACACTTATACAAGTAATAATTTAATAACTTCCTCCCTTGAAAAGTTCAATATTTTTTCTTCTTTTTATATTAATACTATTATTATCAAGATTATAACGTCCAATCACACTCAGTGAAAGCAAAACTTTTTGTTTGGATATGGACATATATTTACTTTGTCATTCAGTAATTCCCTCTTGATCTGTCATTATATGTTGTTGAAAATGTTGACAGGATGTGATCGAAACGTCCAGCAATTCTTGCGCTTAATTTCTTAATCAAATGTTTATCAAGATCCACACTATTATTAAGAGTATACTTTATTCCTGGATTTAATATTGGTAGACAGGTGAGATGTTCGATTAAGATTTATTTGTTTCAACTGAGCTTCTCCCGGTGATCAAAGCAAATAGAAGAAAGGAGAAGAATATATTTATTTATTATATAATTACCAATGAAATATCTATTTTTCTCTATTTCGAAAAATTGATATCTTCACACGTGAAAATAACATGTTATTTTCACGTGTGAAAATAACACCATTGCGATGGCTATTAAAAAATACACGGAAAGAATTGCCTGAAAAAGCCAAAACATACTTCATTGATAATTATATAATAAACAGAATATTACATGGCCGCTTGGAGATACGCAATTTATCTTCTCGTGTTGAAAATCTCTCACTCGTTCGCTGAGAGATCTTTTCAACACCGTGAGAGATCTTTTCAACACTCGAAGATAAATTTCGTATCTCCGCGCGCCCATGTAATATCCTCTATATCAGTTATAAGGTATTTGTGATGAAATACAATTGACCGATCCCCGGTATGCTTGAGTGTCCACCCAAACAATGGGTAGTTTTCCCAATGGAATACAAAATGTCCGACCAACAAACTCGAATTCTTAAGACATTTGAATAGTTATCGATTTTTCTCTCAATGTACCTTTACAATGCATTGATTCTAAGACAGACACTTAGAATTTTCAGCAATCGGTGTTTGTTCTTTGCGGCATAGCAACGACACATTCGAGCTTGTCCGACGCAGCAACCGTAACTAGGGAGATATAGAACTATGAATCCTGGATCGATGTATTGAGGAAGACTGGCAATGAATGCCCTGAGTTTCTGAGGATTTTCTTTCTTTCTTTGTTTTCTTTTTTACATATTTTACAACCGTCACTTCTCGCAAAGGTCTCTTCCCTGAGGTTCGCTTCCCACAACAGTTCAGTCTTAATCCTTGTAGTACGTGAACAGAACAGTAGAACGTACATATTCAGGAAAATGGAACAGCTCTAACTTTATGCTAGATAGAATGCACCTAAAACCCATGCGTACGACGTGCTCTCAGCTATACGTATAATTTAGCGCGGGCGGGATTGTTCAAGTTGATGACGATCACGGATGTCGTTTAATAACCGGATAATAGCAAGCTGAAATCAAGACTGTAATCTCAAAATGTTTCTTATTGTATTTTTAACAGCTTGTCTAAGGTCTTTCATTCGCCACAAATATAGAATTGGATTAGCACAAGAATTAAAGACTATCAAAAGTGATGTAAGAACACCCAAATTCTTAGTTATTTCGCTTTCGAAAGCACTTCGTAAAGCTGAAACACAGCAGTATGGCAAAAAGAATATAAAGATTGCAAGAAGAACAATAACCATGGTATGCAGAGATCGTCGATATTTGTTTACATCAAAGGCTTGCGTTGCATTTGGAACAGGGTCGTTGGGGTCGCTCGTAAATACTTGTGAAGATACTTTCTTCAAATGGTAAAAGGCCATTGAGTAAAATAGTGTGATCGTGCATAGGATCACAGCAATATACACGGCAAACAGTATGAAAACTGCATCACTTGGAATGTTTTCAAAAAAAATAATAGCGACAACATACAAAGTGCCACTGACGAGCCAACAAAACAATAAAGCAATGATAAGACGTTTGTTGGTGACAACTGTTCCATAGGTAAACTTGAGTTTGACAGCTAGAAATCGGTCAATACTAATAATGGCTAAAGTGTAAAGACTGACCGCACAGAGGATGTAAATAAGGACTATAAATATCTTCGACAAAAAGCAAAAGGATGTATACCATTTGTTGATTATGGCAAGGTGTAGATATGTGAAGTAAGGGCATGCAAAAACACCAACCAAGAGATCTGTCAAGGCAAGGTTTGCGAGGAGGATTTGCGATGGTTTGTGAAGGGCAGGGGTTTTCCATACGCCAATAAGAACCAAAGCGTTCAGCAATGTGATTGGAATGGCTGTAGTAGTGCAGGCGATAACACCAAAGATTCTGGCAGAATATAGGGTTCCGTTTAATATTTTGTTGAAGCAAGAGAGATCCATTGCTATTCTCAGTATCAACTAAATCGGTATAACATTTCTTTCTGGAGTATTTGATATGTTAGCAGGTGTGAGAGAGGGGGAAATTAATCAGTAAATTTGTGAAAAACTGATTTAATCATGATTACTTTATAAAGGACCCTGGCTTATGAGAACCGGCTTAATATACTAACATAAACAGAAACAGCATGACGTTAGCAATATATTGATGTACACGTAAGAAGAAAAAAGTTTATTTGAAAGAGCTAGCTTTTTTAGGAGGATGCGTAGAAAGTCAAAAGGAAACAGTCCTTCTTTTAAATGAATAAACGAAGCCTTAGAAGACCAACACTTATACAAGTAATAATTTAATAAATTTATTCCTTAAAAAGATCAAGCTTCTTTCTTATTTTTATATTATATTATCGTTATTAAAAACCTACTTTATTGCTAGATTTAATATTGTTAGACAGGTGAGATGTTCGATTAAGATTTATTTGTTTCAACTGAGTTTCTCCCGGTGATCAATAACAAATAGAACAAAGGAGAAGAATATATATATTTATGTCATTTATATATGATATATATTGAAGAAAAACAATTGACCGATCCCCGGTATGCTTGAGTCTCCGGCTAATCAATAGATAGTTTTCCCAATGGAATACAGAATGTCCGACCAACAAACTCGAATTCATAAGATATTCGAGCTTGACCGACGTAGCAACAGTCACTAGGAAAACTGATGCAACACATTCGAGCTTGACCGACGTAGCAACAGTCACTAGGAAAACTGATGCAACGATTGCGGTTCGCTAATGTATAAGGCGAAACCATGAGTTGGCTCATAATTAATAGAATGATAAACCAGTTCATAGCTTAAATATCGTTTTCAGTGCGCATGCGAATTTAACCCGAAAAAAGACGATTTAAACAAAAGAAGGTGAGAAGTTTGGGATCAAAGCGCATGCGAACTGAAAAAGATTCTTAAACTATAACTGGCTTATTGGAAAGAGTATTAGTTTACCATACCTTTTTTCTAGGTGTTCATAAAGACCATGGTCTAATATCACTAGTTCTGCCTTCTTGTCCTTTCCTTGACGCACAAAAACTAAAAAAAGAAAAATAAATCTGAGTTTTTGGACTTCGACTATGTGTAAATAAAAATTCTTTCCCCCCTGAATTTATTTTCATATCCCTTTTTTTTCTAGGTGGGCTCTCTTTGCTTGGGAATGCAGTTTGGTAACGATAGTAGCTAAAATAAGAAGTCAAAAGAGGCTTTGGGCCATCACGTGATGGCAGCCATGACAGGAGACACAACATTAGAGTGGTATTTTCCCCTTGGGAAACAGAACAGTAGTTATTATAAAGTAGAGAGAATAAGAGAAAAATATCAAATGCCCTTGGCAGGATTCGAACCCACGTCTTCGGTATTCTAGTCCGATGTGTTAACCACTACACTACAAGGACCAACCACCTGATAACGCAGCCAGAATATGAAATGTAGGGTATTCGTGAGGATCCCAGAGCGATATGTTCTTCTCTATAGATAAGTTGAACACTGTAAATATGTACGCAAAGAATAGACATAGTATAGTAGTAATAAATTATGCGTTCGGTGTGTATATAATGAAGTAGAGAGAATAAGAGAAAAATATCAAATGCCCTTGGCAGGATTCGAACCCATGTCTTATTATAGATGCATGCAAATTAAATGAGATGCAAAAGAGACATCAAGCATTGTATCCACCCGATAGCCTCACTTATATGATTCTTAAAACAAGAGGATTTTTTTCATTGCCGGCTCAACAGCTATTCTTTCTCATGTAAATCAGACTAGACCAGATTCATTTGTTGCTGCCTCCTGTCATGGTTGCTATCACGTGATGGTGCAAAGCGCAAAGCCTCAATAATTGAACAAACCATTAGCTGCGTGAGGGTCCCCGTGTAAAAACCCAGTATGGAATATTTGTACTCCAAAAGCTTTGATCATCTTGGCAGCAACCTAAGAAAAGAAAAACCAATAATTCATCTTATGCATGTTCTCAAAAGCACGAGGGGAATCGTCTTCACCGCGATATGTTCTTCCAAAGGCCACGGACATTTTCAATAGGGTCTACAGATTAATATACGTGCTCTCTATCTCCAATCACAGTCAAACTGAAACGCTGGGGGTAAAGAAATATGAGTGTTCTGAAGCACGGAAAACACTCGTACGTCCGCCATCTTGTTTTTCGAATTTTCGCGCATGCTTAGCGGTTCTTAAGCCGTGTCCTTCATCGCGATGAATTAGGTTTTGGTAGACGTCGATTAAGGCGTTTCCGCGTCATTCATTAGGCGTTGCATTGAAACTTTTTCCCACAATGCCATGGAAACACTTTGATTGACGTCCAACAAAAACCTACTTCGTCGTGACAACGATTCTGAATTATCTGCATGTTTTTGACAATTAGTACGATTGCGCATGCGCGCGAGTTAGAGTAGTTACGAGTAGGATACTTACTACATTGAGTTACAACACGTACACGCGTAACAAAGAGACTTTAGGACTTGCAAAAAATACACTACTGCTACATCAAACGGAAGTTTAAATAACTTCTCTCTGCGGTTCTGTGCCTTAAAATTCTGTCTTCCCTGTGGACGAGTTGACTTACAGACTCGTACCCAGTCGTCATTTGTTTTAGGCTTTTTTGGGCGCGGTATGCACCGGGAACTCACTAAATCCTTCCCATCAACCACAGCGTGAGATCAATAAGACAAGAGAAGCAACTGGGTACGAGTCTGGTTGATTTAAATGACAATGTTTTGAATGAAATCTCCAATGAACAGAACCCTAAAGAGTTATTCCACGACGAAATTCTATACCGGTTGACGTCCCCGTCGTAGACTTTGCAATTCCTAAAGTTCTTAATATTGACGGTTGTGAGGACCTTTACACTTACATCACTAACATCAAGACCAGCAGCCTTTATTTTATCGACTTCATCAACTCGACATCCATCAATAAATTCGGTTGTTAGAACTCGCTAGGGGATAATAAACATATACAAAAAATTAGAGAACTTACAAAATTCCAAACGCTACTCGTTAGGCAAAACGGTTTTCGTATGAGTGGGAAACGATATGGTAAATTCGTAGTCGTACTGTTATGTAGCCATACCGTATCTCAAAGGCGTAACCGTAAGTACTGTAAGGGTTGTGGTTGCTTGAAAAATACAATGGGAAGGCAATTAACCATACCGTCATTTATGTGGTAAGTCATTTTACGACTCACACGATCCTAAATCAGCCAAAAAAGCGCGCACAACACAATTCAAGCACACTCAACAATTATACTTAAGATTAACTTTGTATAGACTATTAGATACGAAAAACGATATTCTTGAGCGGTAATATTCGTCGTAAAATCAAGGTACAAAGTTCAAACAGATCGAAAAACATAAAGCTGTAGTGAAAACTTGGAAATGCGCGCACGTGCTGTAGCAGCAGTAAGGGGGACTCGCGATCGATGCCGTATATTTGCGGGTTTAACCCGGGGAATTACGAACGCGGGTACAGCAGATTTACGGGATTTCCCGCGGTGTGTCCCTTACTGCTGCTGTGTTGGGTACCGCAAACGGAGGTTAAAATATCCTTTATATATAATGGATACCATCAAAAGTATCAAGAACAAGACTGTGCGCAAACTTAGAACCCAGGTTCTGGACAGGTTAGACGCAGACTTTGCCTTTACGACATTTATGGAAGGTAATACGGATGAGACTATGACGCAGGAAAGAGCAGAACAGATAATCGACCTAATGCCCGAGGGTAATTACCGTTTGGAGTTGACCTTTATAAAGTATCTGGACGGGGAATGGATTATTGAAAGGGGCCGCAATCCCATTAGAGCGTCTGGTAAAAAGAACCTGTTCGTCTTAAGTAAGGCTACCAACCCGGGAGCATTAGAAGGAATTGACATGTTATTCTATGAGGTTGCTTACCCTGTTACAGTGGTAATTTACGGGGCGTATGAAATGCCCACGCCAGATGTAAAGAAGTTACAACCAATGCAACATCCTGGTAACTGTGTTGGTAAGCTAGTCCGGGAATTCTTTGAAGATGCTTCCCGTGGTGGTAAGTTAACCTTAAAGCGCCGAGAAGCCATTCGAAAGTGGGAGCATTCTACCCGCAAGACTGGAGGAACCATAGCCAATATTAAGAAGTTGGAAGTGGCATTAGAGCGGCGTATACACGTTAAAGATATCACAGACGGGTTTATTTACTCTGGGACTCACAAATATGGAGGTAGAGGAGCTCCTATTGTTATCTACCAACATAATGGGCACGCTTGGCGGGAACTAAGGTTTCCTAAGAAGGTTAAGACCTCAGTCTACAAAGTATCTCCGTTAGCAGACTTGGTTCATGAGAATTCCATCTGGTTAATGGACGCAGAAGGTAGGCAATTTATGACACAAGACGGTACTTTGTATAGACCCGAAATGGAACAGCTGAAGATAGACAGCGTTTGTGAAGACCTGGGTGAAGATTTTCCCGAAGTATTAAGTTCTCGTTCCCTGGACTTCTTAGCCGCAAAGAAGCGTAATGGCTGGAAGCCGACTCCTAGCGACCTTCCAATTCCAAAAGCCTGCATAGAACATGGTCACGGAGGTCTTTGGAATATGGAATACGACGAGGACGAGTATGTCTCGCTGGATATGAAACATTGTTACCCTGCGTCTTTCAAAGGCCTAGGAGATTGTAAAGAGTATTATGACCGTTACGGACATCCGGGCAGCCAATTCTTTAGGGTAGCTTTGGATGGTACGTACGATGCCCCAGCAACAGGATTCGTTAGATTGACCAGCTGGAAGCTAAAGGAGGGATTACATCCCATAATTTACGCGTGGTATGGGAAGCATCTGCAAGAAAAGGAATGGATCCCTGTGCCGCTATTAAAGTTCCTCGAAGAACGGAAACTCCTTACGTACGCTGCTCATGAGGCAATATTATGTCGTCGGGAGTTTACCAAATGGCTGCCAGAAGACAATGCTACCGCCCGCATAGTTATTGGTAAGTTCACTCAGGGCGCAAAGGAAGGGGAGAAGCACATGCAACGCCGCTTAATCACAGATAAAGGAGAATTAAGCTTCCTCGTGCAACGAGCTCACGACCAAGGTTCAATGGTGTCAGTAGAGAAGTGGGATCATTTCACAGATTCCCTGCAACAATGGAATGCCTTGTGTTACTATCAAGACCACAGACCGCAGTATTACCATCTGCGTGCTAGCATGTTAGCTTACGCCCACATTAATCTCTTAGCGATGTTGCTGCGGTTTGACAAGGAAGACATTCCAAGAGTAGCTACTGACTCTTTGTACGTCAAACCTGCAGTGCTTGAAAAGATGCAAGAGTTCTACACCGACGACGAATTAGCAGAAAGCGGGCAATGGAGGGTCAAGGACGAAGAGATAAAGGCCTGGCGAGCAAGAGTAACCTACGACGGTAATCATACTAAAGGAACGGTAACCCCGACTGAGGAACCATTACCAAGTGTCACAGACCCCATTTCTTACCACCGCTTCTCTTATCTTTACGGAACAGGAGGCAGTGGTAAGACTACCAGAGTCCTGCAACTATTCCCTAAAGTAACCGTATTAACTCCTACACATCGTTTAGAACGCGAACTCACCGCTATGGGCTTTGAAGCACAAACTTACCATAGTTTCTTTCGTTGGAATGGCACTAAATGGGTCCCAGAAGCTATTCATGATATTCCTCCTGTGATCTTATGGGATGAAATCTGTACTGTGCCCTTAGAAATCCTAAAAGAGTTCGTAGACTTCCTAAAAGGTAAGTGCCAGGTAATCTTCGCAGGAGATCCTTGCCAGCCACCCCCAATAGCAGGGGAAATGCCCCACGAATGGTTAAAAGGAATGGTAGATTACGCAGAGGAAATTAACACCGATTACCGTAGCAAGGATCAAGTAAGGAACCTCAAAGCGGAACTAAGGGGCCTTACAGACGCTCAGCAATGTAAAGTACTCCGTAAGAGAGTACGAGCCAAGTCCTATGAGGAATTCATACAGGCCTGGAACCCCAAAGATGTTGTCTTAAGTAGTAAGCGTGCTTCTCAGGCCCGTATTCAAAAAGATCTGTTAAATATTCACCGCGAAAGATTCCCCACTAATCTCGTACCCGTTTGCTATAAGCCCCGAGATACCAGAATGCAGAAAAGAGACGTACGGGTACCTGGCACTGACATTACTTTAGAGAACGCAGTTACCCACGATAAAGCCTGGGTGCAAATGAAAGACGTAGAAAGGATTACTTCCCACCCCGATTGGAGACTTGGTTACTGCATGACGGTACATAGTGCCCAGGGATTAACCGTAAAAGAAACGATGTGGATCATAGACCAGCGTTTGTGTTGGAGTAACTTAATTTACACCGCCGTAAGCCGCGTAGAATACGCCAAGCAATTGAAAAGAGCTTGGGGTCCGCAACTGCGTTACGATAAGACCCCAGAAGACGTAGCCAAAGAGAACATTACGAAGAAACTCCTTCGCTACAAGCGCCACGACGAAGAAAAAAATATGACGTTCGACCTCTGCGTGGACGACGTCTATAAGAAAGGGGCAAGGTGTGCCAAATGTAACATACCTCTACTATGGAGGTTTGACCCGAATGACGATCAGCAGTTCTCCGTGGATCGTATCAACAACAAACGCGGGCATTGCAGAGGTAACGTAAGACTGACATGCCTAGAGTGTAATCGGGCGCGCGGTGCTGCGCTACTCTGAGTCTTTGGGGACTATGAGCAGCTCTTCCATGACAAATCCACGACTTGGGCCATTTAGGTAATACAACACGGGTTGCCCTTCCTTGGTGACGGACTTTGAAATCTCATACGTTTCCAAAGACCAGTTAGGATCCGTGGCTCTCTTACTGCCACCTTCGAGTTCCCCCGGCTGATAGAGGTATCTGACCACTATGTTGCGGGGTAGCTTTTTTTCCTTCAGTCCGACCGCCCTCGAACTTCTAACGTAGGACTTGTGTTCCACGTGTTTCTTTTTTATGGCATCCCTGGGTTTTATTCCCGTAGCCCTGGCCGCCTCGTTGTTCAAAGCCGCGATGACCTGGGGGAGCCTCTGAGTCCATTCCCTGTTGCGTTTGGAGGGATCTTCCAGCTCTTTCCAATACTGGTACCCAAAGAGACGCTCGGCCAAGGTTTTATTAAATCTTTCGACGATGCTCTGACCCCTGTGGTACTCAGCTTCGGCTCTCCTAATTTTAGTGCTGTGGTCTTTCAGGGTCTTAGTAACCACGCCCATGAACTCTGTCCCCGCATCCACTTGCAGCAGCTTAGGCCATTTCAAGACGCGCTTATAAATCCTACCTAGGGCTTCTGCGACTTCCCCAGAATCCTTGCTGGTTATGGGTTCGGCGTCCTTGTATCTGCTTGCGATATCAACTACGGTCAAAGCGTATTTATAGGTCTTTCTTCTCACCTTGTCGTGCGGTAAGAAAAGCAAATCCGCCTGATGAACTTCATTGGGGGCATTTACGGTGAAGCTGGGTCTGGGAATGTACTTGGGCACGGGAAGATAGACCTGCCAGAGGGTTTGTTTTCTTAGCCAGTTCTTAGCCGTTTCATCTGATACCCTGGCCGCGGTCGCGAGTTTTTTAATAGCCGACGCTCCTTTCCAATAGCCTTCAGGCCCATAGTAAATCCTTTTGAGTTTGTCCTCTACGCGGCCCATTATATGAATAGAATCGCGCTTCGCTTGATTCAAGCGAAGGATAAAACAAGATTGATCTTACGTCCATTGAAATCCACCGTCTTTCCGTCCACTTTAATGGTGATGTTTATGCTTTCCACCAAATTAGACAAGTCATAGCTCAAAGAAATGGGAGTGTATTCTACTGGGTCAAATGGATTACCCTTAGGTAGAAACTTGGACATAAGAGAAGACTTTTCTCCATTGTTGTAACTATGGACTAAATCGCAATAGACTTCGTAAGAGGATGCGACTTTCCATTTCACATCATATGTACTGCCGCTATTTATCGTGGTACTAGTAAGACCCAGGAGTTCTACCAATGAACTGTCCTTCAAATTAGCGCTTCCACTATTTTTCTTGAACTTCATTTCATGGGGTAATCCTGTGGTAAGAGTATATCCATGCTTTGCTAGCTCCTTAGCCAGTGTTATGGGGGTGTAATGGGAATCTGGCAACTTTGGTTTGTTGGCATTCACAACGACAAAGCCATTAATTAAATTATACCAAGAATTGTACAAAGAGCAACTAACCAACCTAACCCTTTCCGCGCGGATGGGAGGATTCAGATAAGTGGTAAAGTCATTCTTGTCGCTTTCCAAAAAGACGATCATTATATTAGATACGCCAAGGCCACGCCTCCTGCCAGCCCTGCGACTCCTACGAAGACCAACTCACTATTTTTTTGTTTCTTAGAAGGCTGGTAGTAATTCTTAAAGTCAGGCTTCTTTAACGCCACTGTGGGATGCGCTTGCGCATAAAGTTTAAAGGCGTAGTCTGTATTTTCGAAGTTCTTATCCGCCTGCATCTTGTCTTGGTAGTTCTTGTCCAACCAATCCCGGTAGGCTTGTCTCTTCTTATTCCAAGCCTCCACGTCCCTTTGATATTGCTCCAGCGCTAAGTCGTGTCTTTTCCTTTCGGCGTTAGATTCTGCGTTTCTATCACCGCTAACTAATTTATCCAGATATCTACCACCATAATTAGCCCCTGTAAATGCTAAAGCTGCAATAACTCCACCTGCGACTAAGCTAACCATTATATGTTAGGCAGGTACTTTTCCTTCCGTAGGTAATCCTTTAGCATGATAGCCCCGCCAACGGCAGCGGTCATCTTAGCAAAATTAGCGAAGCTCTTGCTTGGGTCTTCAGTAAAGTCTTCTTTGAGCACTTTCTTACCTACCCAACCAATACCCGCAACGATGGAAGTAATGATAGCTGCTTCTTCAACAGTTTTCAACAACGCGGTCGACATTATATTACAAAGCGAGAAGGTTATTACTCCATTTCAGGGATCTTACTTTTTCTAACCTCCACAGGTGCGTGATATGTTGCGGCCTCCCACTTTACTTTTGGCTTCGTAGCCCGCCATTGTAAGTAGAGGCTGCCTGCTGCTATAGCAATTCCTATCGCGCCAATGACGTAGCCTGGATTGATAAAGGATTCCTCTTCTTCTACCTTTTCCTCTTTCTTTGCTTTGTTCTTCCTGTTCATCTCCGCGAGCTTCTTCCCCGCGGCAACTCTGCCTGGAGATTTAGCCTTGGTAATCTTCTGCTCCTCCTGAGGTTGCTCTGCCTTCGACTCTGGTTCACTCATTTATATCTAAGGACTTGAAGGACTTGATAAGTACTTGACAACGACTTGACTAAGTACTTGAGAATGACTTAAGGACGACTTGACGATGACTTGACTAAGTACTTGACTAAGTACTTGAGAATGACTTAAGGACGACTTGACGATGACTTGACTAAGTACTTGACTAAGTACTTGACAACGACTTGACGATGACTTGACAACGACTTGACTAAGTACTTGAGGCGACTTGATCAGGTACCTCAGTAAGTGCTGCCTGAAAGACCTTTTCGACTTCTCTGTCCTTCTTGAAGTCCTTCCAAGACACCAGTACCTCCTTCAAGTCGACATGCTGAGCTACGTGCAAAGCCGCAGAGGCGACTGCCATTAACTTACCGCACTTCAAAGACAACCACCCGCAGGTTATCTTAAGTTCTTGGGATATGACATAGTCATCTCTTATGTCCTTCTGTAGTTGCTCCACGTCGTCTATGGGCAGTGCAAGTCCAAGCAATTTAGTCGCAAGTCGGATAGCGGAGTCTGCTACGGCGTCCGTGGTCTTACTTGCAAGGGCGGCCTCGTACCTTTTATGGAACTTTTTGACTTCCTCTTCTGACAACTTATTAACCTGCTCATGGGTAAGTTCCTTACCTATCATTTCTTTGCACTTCCCCGAAGACACAAGGATGTTAAGTTGTTCCTTAAGGTTACTTTCATCTAACTGTGTGGGGACTTCATCTAAGAGCTGCTCAATATCCATATACATTAGGAATCATAGATTCCAACCGTGTAGGGAAACCTCAAAGAGAAGATCATTTTGGAATGTTGGTGCGTCTTTAGATGCCGCATGTATTCGTGTAACTGTTCCTTGCTTATCTCGCCTCCATAGTCGCTTAAGATGGTTTCCAGGTCAGACTTACTTGGAGTATAAAATACGACAAGTGAACCTATGTTTTCCCTAAAAGGCTTAGAGACGCTGGTAAGCTGCTGCGAGAGCAACCAAACGCTGATATTGTCGTGTCTGCCGCTAAAGGCGAGTTTAACGAGCTCTGACGTGCGCTTTTTTACATCGTCCCCGCAGGCGATGTCGTCCAATATAAGGAGTGTCTGCGTATCTTTAGGGAATTGTTTGTGCCAGAACTTAAGATGGCTGGATAACTCGTTGGGGTCTAAGATATCTACAAAGAAGTCATCGTCTTTCGCGCCTATGCCTTCCCAGGTACGGTTATTCTTGTAGGTGGGGCAGAGCAGCGCTATGTAGTCGAAACGGTATCTAAAGGGTCCTAATAGCTGCTCCACGACGAATTGTGTCTTTCCACAGCCGGTGGGTCCTACTATCAGAGCATTGCAAGGTATGTGATCTGGATTCATATATAGATGGAACCAGTGGAAGCAATGCAAAGAATTGTCGCCGACGCAAAGGATAAAAGAGACACCATAGAAATGCAAAGGGAGGAGATCGATCGGTTAAAAGAGCGCGTGCAGGAATTGTACGATGAAATGTGCGGCCTGAAGCGTGCAGAACGGTTTGGCGCCTTGTTGACGATGGCGACGTGGGCTAAGGAGTCCGTTAAGGACTTCATTCAATATCCCCCCTAGAATGTTAACAATTAGGTTAAGTAATTGTTAAGGAATGACATACCTCGAATTAAAGGCACCCTAGAATGTTAACAATTAGGTTAAGTAATTGTTAAGGAATAACATACCTCGAAATAAAGATGTCTTAGAATGTTAACAATTAGGTTAGATCTTTGTTAAGGAATGACATACCTCGAAATAAAGATGTCTTAGAATGTTAACAATTAGGTTAGATCTTTGTTAAGGAATGACATACCTCGAAATAAAGATGTCTTAGAATGTTAACAATTAGGTTAGATCTTTGTTAAGATGTTATATAGTGGTTATCGTACTGTTATGTATAGATGGACTGCGCGGCGTGTAAAAAGAAGTTTAGCTCCAAGCAAAGACTACAATACCATGTCCGTAATGGTGTTTGCACAAAGAAATTGAGTAAAGTTTGTAAGGATTGTGGTAAGGAATTCAGTACTGTTCAAAAGATGCGACAACATCAGGACAAGCGTATTTGCATACTTTGCAAGGGCTGCAATAAGGAATTCCCTTTGGGAATGCAGCAACACTTAAAGAGAGGAGTTTGTGATCAGACCAGGCAGTGTGGTTTCTGCAATAAGATACTTAGTAGTCGACAACGTCTTCAAACGCACCGGAAAACACATGAACTAAGTTATAAGTTCCACTTTAGGAGCTACGACTTAGAAGGCGTGGATTGCTACCAATGTGCGGATTTGATGAGCCGCTGCCCGCATAAAGAGGATTACTTAAGGAATCGCATAGATTACCATAAGAAAATAGTCCGTACTTTCCCCTCCTTTGAACGCGCCGAAGGCGTTCCGTGGACTAAAAGGGAGTATTGGAGGCAGGAGTGTAATCGCTGTGGTTGTGTCAGAGAAGAAGAACATATCTTCAACTGCTTAACAATTACTTAACCTAATTGTTAACATTATCAGACATCTTTATTTCGAGGTATGTTATTCCTTAACAATTACTTAACCTAATTGTTAACATTATCAGACATCTTTATTTCGAGGTTCCCAGTGTCTTAACAAAGATTTAACCTAATTGTTAACATTATTGGGTGTCTTTATTTCGAGGTTCCCAGTGTCTTAACAAAGACTTAACCTAATTGTTAACATTATTGGGTGTCTTTATTTCGAGGTATGTTATATGCTAGCCTACGCAGCTGCCTTTCTGGGAGGCATTCTAATTACCCTTTCAATATATGGACTGTATTACTTGCGAACTACCTGCCGACTGCATTACGACTCCCAAAGCACGTAAAAAATACACCTGCCTTCATTGCGACAGGGTATTCTCCGAAGGATCCTTTGTGGGGCATTGGTGCTCTGCGGATCCTAAAGCAGACGTCCTTACGAATGCAGAGGACTCTCAGGCTCATACTTGACTACGTCAAATGCCCACCTGCCATCCTTTTTACCATGACTCATAACATGGGTAACGTCCTGCCCTTCGATGGCGTACCTTATCCTATCGGGCGCCCAAAGGGTGTATGTTCTTTTTTTATTCTTTAAGACCAAGCGCAGGCGGTCCAAGTCTTCGAAGACCACATAATTCTTTATCTCGTAGATTTCCCCTATTCCTAAATCCTTCCAGCGTGTCTGGATGAACTTTAACTCGTTAAATTTATCCTTGTCCATATATTCTATGAAATATCTTTAAGTGTGTTGCCAAAGTCTCCGAGGTTTTAAAGACCTTACAACACCACCTGCAGGGAATTCGTAGGTGTTCAGCATACGCAGTGATCTCCCTGCAGATTTCGTCGTAGTCGCTGCCTACGAGCACCTTATAGCCGTTTTCTTCATACCTCTGTAAGAGTAGTTGCTGATCTTCAGATAACCTGCCGTTGCCTTTCGGGGTCTTTAGCTCTATGCAGAATCCACAGTAATGTGTATGCGCATTCAAGATCATTAAGTCGGGTTGACCGCGTTGATATCCTTTCTGCCAGCACTTTATACGTTTGCCAACCGAATCCTGCAGTTCACCCAGACCAGGGGCTATGAGCATTTGGGGGTAAAACCTGCGGATGTAGTCCACTACCTTTTTATGTAAGTCGAACTCATTTTCTATTTTGAATACCAACTTGTTTGGACCGTCGAAGCGCTTGTCTATTGCATATTTACCCGTCTTACGCAGCGTGGGTAGGACTTCCTCAAAGACCCAATCACGAAACTCCACAGCTTTGGGTAGTTTGGAGCTAAATATCAGTTCGTACAAACCAGGTTCGGATATAAACACGGCATTTGGTTGCGTAGTAAAGGAGCGGTGATTCGCAGCCCCTTGTAGATCAACCCATTTTTTCTGGTATTTCTCAGATACGTGTGCTCTAATTGCATCTCTAGGGCGCTCATAGCCCAACGCCAAAGCCACCTCCTTCGCTTTGAAGTACAAAGTTTCGCCTTGCACTATGCATTGCAGTTTCGTACCGTTGTTTTCAAATATTTGCAGCATTGTATATCTAAGAAACATTTTAACCTTAATAGGCAACACTTTTAAGTTGGTTCATTTCTACGCTCAGTTGCGCGTCAGACACCACAAAGACGTAGCAGTTTATCTTGTCGCCGTCGCCCGCGGAGGCATTTTTGGTGCGCTTGATCTCCAATGTTATGCCATCCTGGGTGTTTACCAGCCGCAGACCCTGACCATGTAGGTCTTCGTCGTTAATGGTGCGCATGTCAATCCATAACGCGTACTTATCATTAAAGAATTCCTCGGGGCTAATTTGGTCGCCAAACTTGCGCATTGCCTCCCTGTACACGTCTGCGGGCTTTATTCCCTGCGAGTAGACCTTGTTTGGAACGCCGTTTATGTTGACCCCTACGTTAGTAATGTTAGGGTTGTGAAAGGCTTCGGAGTCGCGCTTACCGGCTTCGTAGGGTTTGGCAAACACCAACATCAACCCCGTGAGACTTCTTCGGGGGAGGTTAATACTTTGGTTAATAACCTCATCCGTCTTATCCAGGAAACTAAATGTCTTGTACATCACTACGTGGTCGTAAAGGAATGCCTTCCCGGAGCTGTATTCCATGCCAGCGCTACGTGCCAGATCTTCGCTGTACACGGTCTCGTACTGCAGCTCTAAGTTGGTGATAGAATAAGGATCGACAGCCCCGCTAATCGCGCTGTCCATGCCTCCAATAACGTTTGTAGTGTCTGCCAAGGTTACTTCAAACTGTAACTCGGATAACTGTCTGGGGTAGTACACGCCATGACTCGTAATCACTTCGAAATCCAAAGGGATAACGTACTTGCTACCATAGGCGGTCTTTACCCTCGTCGCGTCTGCTACTGCGGTTGCTCCGCCGGAGTCCGTAGGCGCGGGGTTGGTTTCACTGCGAAGCTTACGAATAATAACGCTTCCAATTCCCTGCTCTATCTTTTGTGCACGGTCAAAGGCTGTTAGCCACAGATCCTTATACGTGGTGTACAAATCGTACCTATTCAAATCCAAGAGGGATTCCCCTGCGAACTTGATTCTCATCTTAGAAACGAGGTTCCTACCCACGTTATTGACGGTATAGCGCTTGTCTGCGGTACTTGGTTGCACCGCTAGGTCAAACCTTAGCGCCAAGGTACCAGGAACCAATACTAGGTTATCTGTTAGGCGGGGTACGCCTACGTACAGCGTTTCTCCAGGTTTAGCGCTAGAAGGCGTAAAGGTGACTCGGTGAAAGGTGCGTTCTGCTTTTAGTCCGCCAACCTGCTTAGGTAATACGTTTGGGTTTAACTTTGAGCTTATCATATATAATGGAAGTAGAAGGAACGGATTTCGATCCCACCACCGATGAAGGCCAAGTCGATATTAACGATGAAGAATATGAAACCCTGCTTCCTGATGACAATGTAGACCCCCGAGGCCTTTTTGATAAATTGCTGAGCAAGTATGGCGTCAGGGCCCGCGATGCTATGTGTTCCTTGAGAGATAAATTTAGGTCTAAGAACCCCCACACGCCCATTCCAGAATACTTACAAATGGAATCCCTTGGCGTGCGGTCGGACTTAACAGCGGACCTCCTCAATGACCTAAGAGAGCGATACCCAAACATAAACCTGGCTACTTTGGACTTCCAAATAGGAGACAAAGGGCAGGTTCAAGTTAGAGAATCGGGTAGGGAAAAATGGCACAACCTGTATCAAAGGAGAAATACCAGCCTGCTTAACAACCAGCTTCCAAAAGGAGTCACAAATGCGCTGGGAACGCCCAACTTGACGATGCTAAGCACTTTGACTCAAGAGGAAACAAAAGTTGCTCAAAGGGCCTTTATTAGAGGTATTTCGAACCCTGGCTACAAAGATGCCCTCAGATCCGCAATCAGACTGCAAGAGGAGCGCCAGGAAAAACTCAACCAATTAGAGACCGTCAAAGAGGAAAAAAGCAAACAACTTGAAGAACTTCCAAAAGATAGCGACGCGACTGGAGGCTTAATGAGATACTTAGAGAAAATAAGGGCTGAAAGGGAAGCACTTAAGAATGAAATACAGGAAAATAATATAACCATCGATGACCTTACGCGACAACTCGATATGCTAACCAAAGATGAGGGTGGCATCACTAAGCTCCTTGATGATTTTAAGGAGGATAACATAGCATTACAAAATAGAATAGAAGAATTGGAAGACGAATTCATGAAACAAAGTAGGTTAACCACTGAGAGTCATGCCGCTGAAATTGCAGACTTTAGAGCTAGGTTGACTAAGCTGTTGGATGAAAAAAGCGGTGTGGTAAAAAGGTTACAGACTGCGGTAAACGAAGCGGCGGGGAAAGACGTAGAACTACAGCGCTTAGGACAAGAATTAATGGAGTCTGTTAACAGAGAAAGACAAGTAATGGTGGACAAGGCAGTGGCGGAGGAACAAATACGGCAACTTCAACAGGCCGTCGAAGACTTGGAGTACGAAATAGATCGACAGCGAGTAATAATCGAAGATCAAACGCGCCCTGAAGAAGAAAGGGAGGCAGCCCAAAAGGAAATAGAAACCCTTCAGGAAAGAGTCGCGGAATTACAAGCGCAAATAGAAGGTAAGGAAAAGGAGCTGGGGCTTACCACCAAGGAAAAGGTAAAAAGAGCCCTTTTGAAGTATGGCGTTCCGCTGGCATTCGCGGTTGCTATTAGCACCGTAGTAGGAGTCATCCTATCCACGCTTAAGGCTACGGGCGCGGGCGTAAAGAAATTAGGCAATGGACTAACGGACTTGGGAAAAAAGATGGCAGCCGGTCTTCCTGGGCTGCTGGGTTCGGTTGTTTCCTTGGCACTTAGGGCTGGCGGAGAACTGTTGAAGTTCGTGGGTAACAACATTTGGATCTTGGTCGTCGCTATTGGGGTGGTATTCTTGAAGAAGATGAAGGGCTAATCTTATCCTTGTGTATTACTGGGGGCTTATCGTCGTCGGGAATCCGAGGTGTCCTCGACTGGGGATAAGTAAAGATAGTATTCGCGCCGCCTTGATAATGCGGAACTAGCGGTATGGCGGTCATGGTGCTAATGGGCTTATGATTCCAAATAGCATCCGGTGGAGAAGGTCCCACAGTATTTATTCCTATGCGACCACGAGTTGCTATGGTCTTACCTCCATCGCTGGGACGAATTTGCAGCTTTGCATATTGGCAATTGGCTATCATATGAAAAGTCACCGGCCTTTGATCTTCTCCGCTTACTGGAGGGGGCTCCGAGGAAAAATGAACTGGGTTCCTATTGTTATTTTTTTTTCTGTAAGGCAGTAATGGATGGTCATTCTCATCAACGATCCTAAACCCAGCATTGCACGAATACCCCGTATTAAGGCTAATAGTACACACAAGTAATCCCACGCCTCCAACCTTCACCCAAAGATCAGTGTCAAACCATTCATCATTTACGTACTCCTTCTCCTCTAAGTAATAAAGAAACCAATCTTCCTTTACATGTGGGTTCATATATTTCAGCAAACATAGTTTGCTTCTAGAGACTAAGCACCGTAAAAGTGCTAATGGTCTTGTGGTTATAAGCCGTGTCTCTTCGATTTTCTATGCCATTCACGCAAACGCTCCCAGAATCGTCTACGCGTATTTGCAGCTTTACCTTCCCATGGCAATCGGCGACCATGTGAAAAGTCCAAACCGATAGATTTTCCTCGCTGGCTGGGTTGGGCTCTACGGAAAAATGTACAGGCTCCCTGTTGCTCGTCTTCGCGCGCATAGGCTGCAGTATGCCATTCTCATCCAGGAACCTAAAGCCCACGTTCGCATGGCTGCTCGTGCCAATGCAAATGCTACAAAGGATTAACTTCTTTCCTGAGTAGTTCAGATCTACAGACATACCTGTGACATCAACCCAAGATGCTTGGGTGTATTTTTTCTCGCCTGTGTAAGTCGTATAGACACAATCTACTCCAGCTACGTAGGGGTTGTTCATCGCCATATATAATAGCTCAGACCAATGCTTGCAGCTGCTAGGCCGGCTTTTAGTAAGTTATGGTCATATTCCTCACGTATCGCAGGCATAACCTTCTTTACTGGTTTCTTTGGTTCGGGTTTTCCTACATGCGCCTTCTTCGATGGTTTTTCTACCTCTTTTTTTGGTTTCTCTACGAAGTGAGTAATGCCCTTGGTCATGTCAGAGTTCACGTCATTCACCCCAAACTTCATGTCCTTGGTAGCTCGCTGCAGCTTATTGTTATAACCCACAACGGAATTGGTGTTAATAACCAAATTACTTGGCATTAACCAACAACCAGGCGACAAAGCGTAATCTAGTCGCACTTTAGACTGCTGCACCGCTAATTGATATCTCTGCACCGATTTAGATATGTCATTTTCTATTATTGCAGACTCAAATAAAGTTAGGAATTCCTGTTGCGTTTCCTGTGAAGCGCCTTGGGATCCAACAATGGGGTTGCGGGTATTTACCTGCGCCCCCAGGATGCAGTACACGAATGCTTCAATGCTACGGTTAATCCTGGCTAGGTTTCTTAAGCCTTTTCCTTTCATTAACACAAACGGATCCCAAGTGCCGGGGTAGTTTGTTTGAATTCTAGTAATTAATGAATTATTACCCTTATCACCACCCATATCGCTAAACTCTAACTCATCACTTGGATATTCCTGATGCCCGTAGTCGGCTGGCTTCTCGCCGTTGGCACCCCAAACATAAACAATGCCAAGCCCATGCGTCTTACCCTCCTTATAACGAAAATCTTTTTGCTGTGGTTTGAACTCATTAATTAACCTTTCCAGGGCTGCGGAGTCGTAGCGGTTATTCATTGGATTAAATGCCCCATCTCCCGGTAGGGGTACGTTAAGCTCCTTCAACAACCTCCTTACCGTAAAGGCAACGTGAAACCGCATAAATGAAATGTGGAACATGTCCGCGGCAACACCACAACCTTTAGTGGCAGCCCAAATAGCAAAGTTTAACTGCTGTGACCAATACCGCATGTTGGGTCCTGCTAACCATTCCCTGGCCTCTTTACCTGACGTATGCTTCAACATCGTCTCTTTAAAGATATTCCTTACTACTACGTTAAATGATTGCTTACCCACTAAAATCTCTAGATGCGTTACCAATTTTTCGAAGTTGTTTACACCACCTTCAGCATCGTAAAATGGGTAATCTTCCGTGGTTAATAATAGATTCCTTGGAAAATTAGGTGCTTTATAAACGGGCTTATGAACGGGTGTTTTTGGGTGTAATTTTTCCAATCCCTCTTCCAAATCCTTATTGCTGTAAACTAAGTCATTATACTCTTTGAAGTAAATCCCGTCAGATCTGCTTTCAAACTTCGAGGTTACTGCTTTGGGATACAATTTCTTAAATGCTTCCCAATTCCAGTGGCTGTTATGTGGTTGCTCCTCTATGTTATTTCCAAAAGCGTCGTACATTAGTATATAATGGATGTTATACCATCAGCACCTCCGCTTTATCCTGATTTACCTAGGGAGGGGCCTAACGAATTAAACGCCGAGAACTTCCGCTTGAATAAGGCAAATCTAATCCTCGCTTACTTGGAAGGGCAGACAAAACACTATGAGGAGGTCAGGAAGAAATACGTCAGAGCCCGGAGTACGCTACATAAGATTGCGATAACTTCAGGGTCCATATCTGTTGTGTTAACGGGCTCCGGCGTTGCTACTTCGCTTACTGGGCCGGGAATAATTGTTGGGGTTCCTTTGGCCGGCGTTGGGGCAGCCTGTGGTATTATTTCGGCTGTTGCTACGGGCATTATGAAACAGTTGTCAAGCAAAATATCAAAACACGACACGACAATAGCTCTGTCAAGGGCTAAAGTAAATACGATCACTGACCTTGTCTCAAAGGCTTTGCGTGACAGAAAGATAGACGACGTAGAATTCTCGCTTATTCTGGCCGAAGAGGAAAAGTACGAGAAACTAAAGTCGGACATAAGAAACAAAAAAACAGTCGTAAAAGATCTTTCCGAGGAATCTCGCAAAAAGATCTACCAAGAAGCGAAAGAAGAGCTTCAAAGAAAGCTTGCTCAGTAAACATCTGCTTCGAAAAAAGCAAAACAGGATTTTATTTGCATATTGAACGCCGGCTGTCTGGTTCATATGCAAATTAGTTTCACAAATCTATTTCACAAATGTGAAACGTTTTCACAAATGTGAAGGAAAATTGTGAAGGTTTTGATTGGCCGAAAACATGTGACGTAATCGTCCACTATCTTCTCGGAATCCATCCTAACAGGGGGTGGTTGGGGTCTATTTTGTAAAATATTTCGTAAATTACGTCAGGATAATAAGGAATATCCTTATTCAGCCGACAAAACATCCACTCGGCTTTTGTCATATCAGAAACCTCGGGAATAGACTTACCGGTAATTTCAGACAAAAGATAGGGAATAGCTTTGTAATATTTCCCTAGTTTTAATTTTTTCAACGTTTTCCGTAGACTTTGCGGGGTTGTCTCTTCTAAGTGGTCTATGATTTTCTTCTTTACTTCGTTGTTTAAATATACCGGTCGATAACCTTGGATATGACTCATCCAGTCTCTGAAGTATTTTATTCTTTTGTATGGGGTCTTCTTACGACCTCCATTGGCGTAATATTGCTCTTTGGTAGCACAAGGTACGGCATTACGAATATTCTTACCACATTCGTAACACTGCGCTGACGTGTCGTCTTCTATTTGCATTTTCTTACCACAACACCAGAAACCCTTGGGCTTGGGTATGTTAATTTTAGGTGCTAAGCAAACTATGCAGAAGTTGTTTACGAACTCTTTACATTCATGCATTGTATATCCAACAGAATACCTTAACCTTCGTTTGCAGTACCCAACACAGCAGCAGTAAGGACACACCGCGGGAAATCCCGTAAATCTGCTGTACCCGCGTTCGTAATTCCCCGGGTAAAACCCGCAAATATACGGCATCGATCGCGAGTCCCCCTTACTGCTGCTGCTGTAGGCAGTGTTTTTTAAAGGGTAAATTATTTTATTATTCTTTAAAAAGAGAAGTTTTAGAGGTCCCGTCCCGAAGGTTTGCAGGACATAAAAGAAGTGTTAGTAGCAATGAGATGAGACCCCACCTACTTCCACTGTGTGGTCCATGCCTATGTATGTATGTATGGCTGACGGGTCGTCTCTTTATTTATAGTACAGTACTTACCTTACTGGTCATATCCCAGTATATCTTGGGTACATGTACGAATCCAAGGTGAGCAAGCTCCTTGGAACATCTCTCTCCATTCCGCCCTTCGAGCTCGAAGTCCAGCTCTTGTCTGAGAGTGTCTTTCATATCCTGCCAAACAAAGAATTTTAGTCCGCTTGGCGTAGTGAGAGCTCTCGCCTCTCATCGGCAATGCGACACGGGTTTGATTCCCTGGCTTTATTTGAATTCGTAGCCATATTCCGAGGCAATATTAGGAGGAAAAAGGGACGAAATGGCCGCCACTGCCGCCATCTTGGAAATATATCACCTAAAACAGCCCCGAAAGAGTGCACTGCAATGCCATCTCATGTAAATGAAATATCCATTTTATGGTCCAGAGAAGATGGTGTTTTCCTGAGGTGAAGCAGAAATATCACTTTCGATTTCGCGAACAAATGTATTGTTGCCTGCTTAGAGATGTTGCAGATCTACCATGTGGCGTCCTCTTAGCCAATGAGAAGAGAGAAAAAATGGACTTTGACACTTTCAACTGCCATCAACTGTAGCCGATGATATGATGCTTCATCCCCCTCACCCCCCCCCCCCCCCCCCTCCCAAAAAAAACACCACCGCTAGTTTCTAATCACTTCAGAAAGATATAAGATATATTCAGTACTTACATCCAAAATCCAAGCAAAAGTAAACATTGGATGCATCCACCCAATCACATCAAGAAGAACTTTTAGTGTCCATAAATCGCCATCGTAACGATCTCTTAGATCTATGTACTGCACCTGTGGAGATGAGAATCTAGGATCAACAGGAAGACGAATTGTGTCGACCGAAAACAAAAACTCGAAAATATATTGCTATGTCATAAAAATGTTGGAGAAGCCTGTGTGGCATATTGCTTGTTGCATACCAAGCCCGAAATGCAGTATGGGTGGCATGAATGCAATCAGCAAATGGTCTTGAAAACAAAATGGAATTTTCCCAAAAATTATCTGCGCATTTTCCCAGCATATTTTCTTTCTGTGCTAACATAATTTATGTATGGTCCAAGCAGGGCTTAAAATAACGGCAGACAAGTCAACAGTCATGATGGCTGGCCAAATTAGTTTTAGCTCGGCCATACCTCGTTTCTGGCTCAACGGTATGGTAAAGATGAAGGGCAAGGCAATGATTTGACCTAACAAGTTCTAATTATGGGTGGTCATTGTGCAATGTTGCCTGTTATTTTAAGCCCTGCGAGGGTTACATTTCAAGGGCTTGAAATAGAATTTTCTTTCAGCCAGCCATAGTAAAGGAGCATGTAAATTTTGCATATCATTGTATTATTCATTTGGTAGTGCATTGTTATTTTTGCCTGCCAAACCTGAAATTTGGCCTGTCATTTGGCCATTGGCAGGCCACTATTTCGAGCCCTGATTTCAAATTCCGGATGAAATATGCAACAAATAACTTCATTGATAAAGCCTTCACCACCTTTTTTTGAAATAGTTGGTACTATGTGTCATGAGAAAAAAAAATTCCTAAACACTAACTCCCTTTACAGTTCGCATTAACTAATGAATAACATGCTATTGCACCTTAGCAAGACTATACCTTGACATCTTAATCTTAGTCCATATTAGCTTACCTTCACAGCCAGTGGTTTCCCATCATGAGTCTTAGCCTTGTGCACTTGGGCAAGACTTGCTGCAGCCAATGGATTCTCATCAAACTCAGCAAACATTTCTTTTGCTGTTTTACCAAAATCTTCTAAAAACAGCTGATCCACCTGAAACGAAAACTAAGTAATTTTCTAATTGATGTCATAGTCAATCATAATAAATATGATCTAAAACTTCCTATTTTCATTTTAGTTGAAGTTTAGCATGCTTCCATCAAGTTTTGTGTACATTTATATGTATTAAAGTAAAATATATTAATTAACATATCGAATTGTATTATATTGTGGTTATGTCATAATATGATTTCCTGATTCTTTGCGATTATGAGAAAAATGGTACTGTATATACACACACTGCACTAGTTGTACCATGCATTTTTATCATGGTACCAAAGAATATCACACTGCTCACTTGTATTGTTATTATGTATACACTAGCCATGTATGATGCACGTGAGTTTATCAAGAATATAGGATAAGTGACAAGTGGGGTATTTCATGGTATATGTCAGGAGTATTATCTAAATCGGTCAATTCCCTATTGTTATCACTAAGAAACAAATGATCATTAAGGGAATAACACATGACCCAGAAAATGATTAATAGGTTCAAATTGAAAAGTTAAATTAAATTGTGACTTGCTGCATATTAATAAAAATATACGTCAGTAAAAATCAAGAGCTTAGAGTTTTCTACTTAATATTGAGCTTACCTCTCCTATTTGACGTCTCAGTGCCTAAAAAAGATGGCAATTAGCTAGTATCATTTTCTCTGAGATTAATTACTTATACACAGCAGAATTTAATAAATAAATAAACTAACTTTGTTTATAGTGGATAACAATAGACGGTTTAC